>NC_080094.1:32114848-32417878 GCF_950005125.1 Chionomys nivalis
GCATTGTAATGTAAATATTTTTGGGAGATAAAGGTTTGTCAAGGGGGTTGTGACCCACAGGTTGAGAACGGTTGTCATGGAACTACAAGGGAAAAAGACAGCGAAGCTTTGGGTGTGACATGGGGGCACAGCCCAGTTCTGAGAGGTGACCAAGCAGAGTCACATTCTCAGCACTGTTTAAAAAAAATGGAGTAGAGTGTGGTGGTGCACACTTTTAATCCCAGCACTTGGGAGGCAGAGACAGGCGGATCTCTGTGAGTTTGTGGTCAGCCTGGTCTCCACAGTGAGTTCCTGGACAGTCGAGACTACATAAAGACCTTTTCTTAAACAAATGAGCAAGCAAACATTCATAAGTAATAAGGGTTGTGAAAAGGCTAAATGAAGCAAGAAGCATATTAGTGCCCTGGTGGTGGCATACGTCTTTAATGCCAGCACTTGGGAGGTGGGGGCGGGCAGTTGGATCTCTGAGTTTGAGGCCAGCCTGGTGTACAGAATGAGTTCTAGATTAGCCAGCGCTGTACAGAGAAACCCTGTCCTGAAAAACCAAAAATTATCATCTCATCATCATCATCGTCGTCAGCAGCAGCGTGTCAGCGATTACGTGGGGATGCAGATGCTATGTAGCTTCCCTGAAGAAGTGGATTTTAGTTGGGATTGGGATGGGAGGGGGTTGTCACCACAGGGAGACTGAGTGCTCTGGATTCCAGGCAGAGCCAAAACCTAGTTTAAATGCACCAACTGGAAAAAACAGTGCGTCTCCCCAAAGTGATGTGCCCCTGAAACCAGAGTTTCTTGTTTCTCTGGTGGGCATCCTCGGGTTCCAAGACACCTGAGGCCTGCTCACCAAGTCCATCTGAGAACCTTCAGTGAACCTCGAATTTCTCTCCCTGTTTTAGTCAGAGGAATTTCTTCTCTGGTCTAGAGAATACTTTTTAAATTTTATTATTATTATTATTATCTTTTGGTTCTGAGGATAAAACATTAAGCACACCAGGCAAGTGCTCTGACACTGAACCTCATCCCAGCCACTTAAATATTTTGTGGGCAAGAGCTGGGACTTTTAGGACAAGACACAGGCATTTGTCAGAGGCTCTCACCATAGGCAAAGTCCTGATCCTAATCCCAATCTCTCCTTGAAGCTGGACTGTGTCTGGTGGTTAACCTTGAGCTTGGCCACCCCACCCACCCACCCACCACTCTCACTGTCTTCTCTCTTTTCCCGGAGGCTGGAGAGGGATGCTGAGACAAGAGTCTAAGGCTGACAGCTGGCACCCACACACCTCAAGCCATGTGGGCAGGGCCTGCGTCATTACCTTCTCAGGTAGCAACCGCTGCAGTGAGATTTTATAGAAACCCTCTGCATCTCCCTGGGGATGGAAACCCATTGAGCTTGCTAATGAGGCAAAAAGAGCCTTTCCTTAAACAGGGGAAATATTCCTTAATTTGACTAGAACACACTGAACAGCTAGTGTTTTTAAACAGTATTAAATTCATATCTTTCTAAAATTAAAAAAAAATAACCAAAGAACGGTGTATCAAAAAAGGTACGTATGGTGATAGCCAACTGTAATTCTTGCTTACAGGAGGCTGAGGCAGGAGAATGACAAGTGTGAAGTCTCTGCTGCACAGCAAGTCTGTATTCCCAACCTCCTGTCTTGAGTGGAAAGACGTCTTATAACACAAAGCCTTCCTTGCAGCTGTCTCCCTCCATCTAGCCTCTGGCTACAAGTCAACCCAGTGTGGCAGGTGGACTTGGGGCTCCTCTGTTTATTCTGAGGGTGCTAAGCTCTCTCCAAGAATAGGAACAGCATGACCTCCCAGATTATGGGGCACAGAAGGCAGTTTTCCTGTCAGAGCCTTAAAGAAGACCCCTCAGGGGAGTGAAGCACTAAGGCCTCTGTGGGCCAGACTCACGAAGAGCATCGAAGCTACTGTCGAGAGCCTTGGGGACCTGAGTGTGAAGCTGTGACAAAAGGATGCTAAACTCCCAGATGATTGCACTCACAGGCCGCAGCATGCAGCATTGGGCTGTTGAGACTTGCTTATTTTTGATTCTTGCTCTTAAAAAAATATTTATTTAATTTTTTTTTTTTTTTTAGGATTTTGTATGTATATACAGTTTATCTTCATTACACTCACCCCCAGGTGCTCTTCTCCCCTTCCCTTAGATGCCTCCTATACATTCCTCCAACCTTCATGTCCTGTCTCTCCCCACCCCCCATCTTACTGAGTCCCATTAGTGCTGCCTGCTGGGATGTTGCCCATCTTGTTGGCTTGCTCTTGCATAGGTCTTGTGCAGGAGTAGTTCATGAATGCATGGCCCTGTTGTGTACGAAGACGGGATTTCACAGCACTCCTCCCGTCCTCCAGCTTTACATTGTTTCTGTCCTCACTCCCTCCATGTTTCCGAGCCCTAGAAGGAGGGATCAGATCCAGAGGTCCCATTTAGGGATGAGCACTGGACAGTCACTTGTTCTCAGCACTTGACCAGTTATGAGTCTCTGTATTAACAGCTGCCTGGCAAGGTTGAGAGCAGCGCTGGTCTATGGATCTGTGGGTATAAACAGACGTTTTTAGAAGGCAGATTGATAGCATGTCCATTGAGCAGAACAACAGAAGGTTCCCCTCTCCAGAGACTGTAACTTGCTGGATCAGGGTAGAGAACCTTGCCCTTTGCTCTGGTCTCAGGCCCTTCCCTAATCAGACCCACTTCCCACTGTCCAACAGGTGCTTACGGTCACTATTCAGGCATCTGTACTGGCCTGCCCTTGGGGTCCTGACAGGATAGGTGCTCAGCCATAGTCACTGAGAGTGCCTCCTATGCATGTTCACTACTGTCCCTTTCAAAAGGTGGGCTGCCCACTTCCTGTCTCTCTCTCTTCCTCTTCCTCTTTCTCCCTCTCTCTCTTTATCTCTTCTGCCACTCTTGTCCCCAGGGACCAGTCTCTCCCCCCCCCCCCCGTTCTCTCCTCTTCCAATAAACCTCCTATGTGAGCCTTGTTGCATGGTGTGACTTCTCTTTTTCACATGTTTTAAATTATAGCACTTACCATACTTCCTCTTTATACTTTTAAATTAATAAAATTTTGAGACGTGGCTTCACTAAGTAGCTCTGGCTGGCCTTGAACTCACAGAGACCCACCTGCCTCTGCCTCCAGAGTGCTAGGATTGAAGGTGGGCATCACCACACCCAGCTTGCCTGTTCTTGAACTTTACATAAATTAGTCCTAGATGAATGCTCTTTTGGACCCCCTTCCTCTGCCTTCCCTTTCTTTAGTTGTGTTTACACTACTAGGGCATCAAACTCAAAGTCACAGACATTCTAGATAAGTACTTTATCTCTAAGCCACACCCCCTTCTCTCTGTGTCTGATTTCTTTTGCTTAACATTGTGTTTTTAAGATTTATTCATAATATTGAGTGTCAGGTCAGTTCATGGATTTTTGTTGTGCTGCAGACCATTCCTCTGTGCACTGCTGTTTGGCTTCTACTGAGTTTTCCCTATTATCCGTGTAGCTGGGATGTATGTATTTTGGCACACACAGGTACCCCATTTCTTCTGAGTGGAACCAGGAGTGGAACTGCCTGGTCATGTGGTCAGTGTATGATTAATCTTAGAAGCATCTGCCAAGAGGTTCTTCAACATCCTTACACCAGTGCCTACTCCCACAGCAGCTTCTGAGGTAGCTCGCTCTGCGTGCCCACCGATCCTAGTGTTTAGCCATCTTAGTATGGGTCCAAACTGGACCCTTCGCATCATTTGCGTCTGACTGTAACCACTCATGCCCAACATCTTTTCACAAACCTGCTGGCTGTTAGCGATTGCCTTTGTGCAGAGTGCCCATTTTGTTCACTTGCTGCCTTTTTCCTGTTGTGCATCTGAGATCTTTTAATGAAGGCGAAGGGCTGTAAACAGCATCTCGCTTATCCCAGGAGTTAAGAAGGGGCTCAAGTTTATGCAGAGTGTGATGAGGGTGGGAAGGGCTCTCCAAGAATCTAGCCTCCCTGAAACTTTACTGCCTCTCTCCTCCTAGAATCTAGCCCATGGCCAGGCCCAAGGCAAGAACCCAGTGAAAGCTCATCAAAGAGTCAGATGTAGGGCCACGAGGACCGCCAGCTGCTTCCCAAATAACCACTCAGACACTGGATATTGATTATAAATGCTCGGCTGATTGCTTAGACTTATTACTAACTAGCTCTTTTTTTTTTTTTTTTTTTTTTTTGGTTTTTCGAGACAGGGTTTCTCTGTGGTTTTGGAGCCTGTCCTGGAACTAGCTCTGTAGACCAGGCTGGGCTCGAACTCACAGAGATCCACCTGCCTCTGCCTCCCGAGTGCTGGGATTAAAGGCGTGCGCCACCACCGCCCGGCTAACTAGCTCTTACAACTTAAATTAACCCATGTTTTTTTTCCTCTCCCTTCTACCACGTGGCATACCTTCTTTCAGCACTGCATGTTTATCTTGTTTCTCTCCCCATCTCCTTGTGACTTCTTGGACTCCGCCGTCCTTCTTCCCAGCATTCTCTCTGCTTTGAAAATCCTGTCTCACTATCATCCAATCAGCGTCTTAGTTACAATGACAGTAGCACATTTTCACGATGTACAAAAGGAATATTCCACAGCAGGGGGATGATCCTTGTTTTGAGGCACTTGCTACTGTGGATTTTGAAACAAATGATACATCCGGTGCTCTTCTTCCATCCCCCAAACTGAGACCCCTCCAATTCTGGACAGGTGGCCCATTAGCATTCTTGGGCCACCAACTCATGGACTCAGTCTTGAGTCTGACTCAGTCTTGCTGGCTACATGCTGGTCCCACAGAGTTTCACCCCAGTAATGGGGTCCTCCCCACCCCTCAGGGATTGCATCACAATCTACGCTCCATTTTCTTTAAATTGGAGATTTGCATCCAGAACCTGGGATTGCCCACATCTGGACCCAGTAGATTCTGAAGTGTTCCCAGAGACCACAGTCTTCTTCCCCAGCCCAGCCCTCTTCAGAACACTTACTGCCCTAGGATGGTGTCGGTGGCCTTTGCTGGCATGTTTTCTTCTCTTTGTTATGGGAAATATAATGTGTCTGCTCCCCAGGTCCAACTCTGACTCCATCCCTCTTGCAAAGTCAAGAATTCATTCAGGCCAGGTGTGGTGGTGTCTACCCATAATCTCAGCACTTTGGAGACAGAGGCAGGAGGATTACCAATTTGAGGCTAGTTTGGGCTACATAGTGAACCCTGTGTCAAACAAACAAACAAACAAACAAACAAACAAACAAACAAACTAAAGCAAACCCCAAACAAAACTGGACTTCATCCTTTAACTACTTTTTCTATGGTCTGAATTCCAAGCATCCTTTGTGGGCTCATGTACTGAGTTCCTTGTCCTCCGTGAATGACCCTATTTTGGGAAGTGGAGGACTACTTAGGAGCTAGAGGAAATAGATCACTGGGGGGTAGGGTGAAGCCTGCCTTCAAAGGTTCTCTGTTTCTTCTCTACCGTGAGGTAAATGGCTCCTTGGCCATGGTGTTCAGCTTCACCTTAGGCCCAAATCATAGAGCCAGCTGACCACAGACAGAGCCATGAACCAAATCCTTTCTCCTTTAAAAAGTTTTTTTTTTACTTTAATGACTTTTATTGTATGACTATGAGCATTTGCCTGCATATGCACCATGTGCATGCAGTGCCTCTAGTGACCAGAAGAGGGCATCCGATTCTTTGGGACTGGAATTACAGATGATTGCGAACCACCATGTGGGGGCTGGGAATTGAACACTGGTCCTCTAAAAGAACAAGCAGTGCTCTTAAGCACTGAGCCATGGCACCTTCCCAAGTTTTCCCTCCTTTCAAGTTTTTTTTTTTAATTTTTTTTTTTAAGATTTATTTATTGCATATACAATGTGACTCCTGCATGTACACCTCCATGCCAGAAGAGGGCACCAGATCTCAGTACAGATGGTTGTGAGCCACCATGTGGTTGCTGGGAATTGAACTCCGGACCTCTGGAAGAGCAGCCAGTGCTCTTAACCTCTGAGCCATCTCTCCAGCCCCTCCTTTCAAGTTTTGTATGATATTTTGTCCAGGGATATAGAAATCTAAGGCCAGGACCAAGCCAACGAACCTTGTGTTCAGGACTCGGGACTTTTCCACCCCACTGCTCCCTGGATGCTGTGAGGCCTGATGAGTGTTTGTGAACTGAGTGGGTCAATAAATAATTTAGATGGATCCGTCTCTCAATCAAGCAAGCCACCGCTCACTCCTGCATCCTTGTGCCGAGAGAGAAAATGGGAACGTCTCTAGTGCTTTTCTTAGAAATCTCCATGTCTCCGTGCTTGATGACTCCCATAAAGTTCAAACACCCCTTGATGTGTTTTTACACCATGAGTTGCCTGAAAGTAGATCCTGTTTCCACACTGATGTCTCGGTGGATGATACATCCAGTTAAAAGCCAAAGTTAGGACACGAAAATGCCCGGCGTAGGGTTCTGGAATCTTCCTGCAAATGAGTCGGTTGCTTACACTAGACATTTCTTCATGGATATAGTTAGTGTTTGCAATGGATTTCCCGGGTGGCCCTCCTTGTGCTAACCCTGTGGGCTATGCCGCTAGAGGGTTCAGGCTGGAGGTGGATGCACATTTTGCCCAACTTTATCTTCCTGGTACTTTGTCCTCATCTTTTCCTGGCGTGGCAGGTTTTCTCACAAGTTCAGGCCACCTATGACCTCACAAGTGGCTGCTGATACCTTTTAAACCAGAAAGAGGTCCAAAGGTTGGTGTCTGCTCGTGCTAGGGTTACAGTTCCAAATACTCCCTGTAGGTGTCTCCCTTTGACGCCAGAAAAAATGAATTTGTGCTTGACAGAGACACTGTTGTGAACTCCAAGATACCCAGGAAGTTGGGCGTGGATGTGCTGCAGGCCTTTTATCCCAGCCCTCAGGCAGAGTCAGGAGGATCTCTGTGAGTTAGAGGCCAGCCTGGTTGATGAAGGTAAAGATTCTCAGGACAGCACGGAGGGCATGCCAGTTGGCAATGGCAGAAATGTTCATTTGTCTTCAAAAACAGCAGATTTTAACTACACAAGGCTGTTGAGCTGAAATGTGTCCAGTGCTACTGGGGACTGAGGTTTGCATTTTGATTGTGTGTAATTTGTGCATTGATTTGTGTGTAGCCAATGCTTGCTGTACCAGGTAGCCTTGATCTCCTTTTTCCATCCATCATTTCAGCAAAGGACAACCAGAAGAAGTTTAAAACAGCAACAGACAGGAAGTCTCCTCACCAGTGTCAGAGTGGGTCACTGTGGGACAGTGATGATTTGGGGGGCCACAGGATAACGGCTGTGGCCTTAATAAGCAAGCCTCAGTTCCCTCATTTGTAAACTGGGAATAGCAATAGCAACTTCAGGAACCCATTGTAGTCTGGACATGGTAACACAATCGATGCTCTCAGCATTGGGAGAGCTGACGCAGGAGGATAGCTAGTTTAAGGCCAGCCTGGGCTACATAATAAGACCCTGCCTCAAACAAAATAAAACAGCTTTTTTTTTTTCCTTTTCCAGACAGGGTTTCTCTGTGGCTTTGGAGCCTGTCCTGGAACTAGCTCTGTAGACCAGGCTGGTCTCGAACTCACAGAGATCTGCCTGCCTCTGCCTCCCGAGTGCTGGGATTAAAGGCGTGCGCCCACCATCGCCCGGCTCAAAACAGCTTATTTTGGTAAGAAGTATCACTCAGCTAGCCTGTTCAGGGTGAAGAAAGTCAGGGGTCAATTAGGATTCAATCTTTGTGTTATCTTCATTAACACGGGTTCAAAGTCAAAAGAGACAGAAAAACACAGAACTAGAACAGAAATTGTCCCAGAGTTCCCAGATTGTAAATTTTTTTTTACCATATTTATCTTGTTCTCTTGTTGTTTTATTTCTACTCTTGTGTATCTGTTTGTGTATGTATATATTTTCTTTCTTTCTTTCTTTTTTTTTTTTTTTGAATTTTGAGAAAGGGTTTCTCTGTGTAGCCCTGGCTGTCCTGAACTCACCCAGTATACCAGGCTGGCCTTGAACTCATACAGATCTGCCTGCCTCTAAAGCCTCCCTGTACTAGGATGAAAGGTGTGTACCACCACCACCTGGCCTATACTTTTTCTAAATCAAGTGAGAATAAATTACAGACAAGATGATGCCCTTGACCCCCACCCCAGAGCGTCAGTGTGATTTCTAAAGAGAAAATGTCATGCTAGCCATAGTCACAGGCTGTTTCCTGGGTCAGGCAATTGACGGGCATTGACACGATTATCTAATTGTGATTAAATGTCACCAACCGTTCCAGTGATATCCTTTACAGCATAAACAATATCCCATTTCTCTGCTACATTCATTGTCCTGTTTCTAGCCCTCCTTCCATGACATTGACATTGACGACAAATGCAGGCAGCGATCTTGCATCGCGACCCTTAGGTAGAGTCTGACTGACATCTCTTTGTGATTGGCCTCAGGTTGTATGCCTCCCGACAATTCTCAGAAAATAATGTCCCCTTCTCCTATCAGCAGGAGATCAGTTTCTTGGTCTGGGAGAATAAAATCTGATGATAAATATTCCAGGTAAGAAGGAAAAATCTAGAAGCTTCTAAGGAGCCTAGTTTAGTTCCCATTAACCACTGCAATTAGCACAGAGTTTTCAGGGACAGAGGAAGGGGCTGAAGGTGAGGACTGGAAGCCAAGAGAATAACAGCAAAGATAACAGCAAAGAATAACAGCTGGAACCCAGGATGAACAGAGGCCGGGAAAGTGCTCAAGGCAACAGAGCGAGCTTTTAAATTGCTTACTTAAAAAAACCTATCATTTGTTTCTCTGAAGCTTAAAAAAAAAAAAAATAGAAGGTACGCACTGTGGAAAATAGAAAAGGAATAAAGAAGAAAATAGCAGCTGGAGGCCTGCTGCCGCTGCAGCCCTGTTAATCTTGCAGGCTCATGCCTTCCCAGCATCCAGAAAAGCCTTTCCAGACTGCTCTTGAAGTGGGGAACAATGAGGAAAAGCCACGTCTTCTCTGGAGAGCAGTGACGTCAGGCCAGCGGAGGCTGGCCCTGAGGGAAGCTTGCGCTTCTCGCTGGGCTGTGTCTGTACCCTGGGAGGGACAAGTGACTGGACACCTCGGAGAACTCAGAGCTGCTCTTGCCCTATCTGTGGGACTCTCAGGCTGCTCCCGTATGTTTGGAGCCGAGAGAGGAGTTTACTGATTTTTAAAGATACAAAGGAGAGGAGAGAGAATTGCAGACCCAGCGCATCCTTCTGGTTCCAATGGGAGTGGCATGCAGGCTAGGGGCAGGCTAGGAAGAACCCCCCCTTGAAGACAAAGCTGGAGGGTCCAGGAGGGGCCCAGGAGCAGGCTTCATTCAGTTGCTGTCCTGAGAATCTGTGCAGCCCTAGGGACAGGCCTGGGGACATCACATCCTTGGGCCTGTAGGGCTGAGTACGAGCTACTGTAGCAACTCTGAGAGAATCAGGGTACCCAGAGCAAGTTTGCCTGACTTTTGGGGTCCAATTCACCCTAGGGTGGGGCACTGGGAAGCAGCTCTGTGGAACAGGGCTTGATGGGGTAGGAAATAGTGCCTCCTTCCAGAAATCTCACAGAAGATTTAACCGAACACACTGCAAGGTGTTTTCAAAACTGCCCTGGTAAATCTTCCAATCGAGAATTAGCCTCATCTCTGGCAGACAGGCGAGGAAACAGAACACAAGGTAAATGAGATAGCAGATGTAGTGTGTACCTTGCGCGTGTCCTCAGCCACCCAGAAGTGACATCTGACCCAGTCTTTATGGGCCCGCAGCTTTGTGTATCTCTGTGGGGCGTGTGTGAGTGTGTGCGTGCGTGCACGCACGCTTTTGTGTGTGTATGTCTGTGTGTGTGTTCACTGGACTTTAGAGTGTGGGCCTCTAAGACAGTGAGGGATGGCAGACGATGGGTATGTATGCTACTTAATAAGACTATTATTATTATTATTAATTATTATTTTGGCTTTTTCAGACAAGGTCTCACTATCTCTGACTGTCCTGGAACTAGGTAGAGAAGACTGCCTTCCAGCTCACAGAAATCCTCCTGCCTGTGTGCACCACCTTGCCTGGCCAAGACATTTCATTTCATTTATTTATTATTTTTAAATTTCATTTAAATTTATTTTATGTGCATTGGTGTGAAGGTGTCAGATCTCCTGGAACTGGAGTTACAGACAGTTGTGAGCTGCCATGTGGATGCTGGGATTGAACCTGGGACCTCTGGAAGAGCAACCAGTGCTCATAACCGCTGAACCATCTCTCTAGCCCCAACTATTTTCTTTTTTCAACTGTGGCAAAACATAGAACTTCAAGACTGAGGATGCAGCTTAGTGGCAGAGCACTTGGCTAGGACCTGAGTTCGACCCCCAACATCAGACGAACAAAGGCAGAAAACACTGAGTTTATGGCCTTTACGCTGCCGAGTGTACGTGCCACTGTTAACTGTAGGTACCACATGTGAGGGATAGATTTCTAGACCGTGTCACCTTGCAAAACTGAAACTCTGCACCCCGTGGAACAAGTCCTCGTTTCCTTCTCGCCAGGCCCTGGTGACCACATCCTCTTTTCTGTATTTATGAATTCGACGGTTCTAGGAACTTCGCATAAATGGAGTCAGGCAGTTTTATTCTTCTGCAAGTGACAGTCAGCATGATGTCCTGAAGTCCTCTCCCCGTTATAGAATATATCTGGATTTTCCTTTTCTTCTTTTTGTTTCCAGGGAGGGCTCCTCTTGCTGCCCCCCCCCCCGCCTGTGTGCTGGGACTGTAGGTGTGTGTTGCTGTGCCAGCTTGAATTTCACTCTGTTCACAGCTAAAAATCTTCCAGTGTTTTCCTATTGGCCACCTTTACTGTTCATCTGTGGATGGATATTTGGCTTCCTCTTACCTGTCGGCTGCTGGGGCTAAGGCTGTAATAAATGTGAATGTGCAAATATCTTTTCAAGAGTAATTTGCAATCTAGTCCTGCTTCTTAGTTTCTTTGGGCAGCTACAACACAGAACTTTGGACTAGGGAATTTTTTTAAGTTTTTTTTTTAAATTAAAAAATTATATCTGGTGTGGTGGTGCACACCTTTAATTCCAACACTCAGGAGACAGAGGCAGGCAGATCTCTGTGGGTTCAAGTCCAGCCTAGTCTACATAGCAAGTTCCAGGCTAGCCAGAGGTACACAGTGAGACCCTGTCAAACAAACAAACAAACAAACAAACAAAAAACAAAGACAAAAATCCCCAAAATGTCTTTATATCTTTATTTATGTATATGAGTGTTTTTTCTATACGTGTGAATGTGTACCACACAAATACCCGGTACCTGTGGAGGTCTCCAGAGGGCACTGGATTCCCTGGACCTGGAGTTATAGGCATTTATGAGTTGTCATGTGGATGCTGGGAACTGAACCTGGTTCCTCTGCAAGAGCAGCAAGTGCTCTTAACCATTGAGCCATCTCCCCAGCTCCTGGACTGGGTGATATTAAATAATAGGATTTTTCCCCCATAATCTGGTGGCTGGGAAATCCGAGATTAAGGCTCAGAATTTGGTGCCTGGTGAGGGCTTTCTCAGTGTCCTCTGGGAGGAGGGTGCTGTGTCCCCATGCTCAGGGCGGCAGAAGGGCAAGGTAGCTAAATGTTGCTGCTTGAGTCTTTTAGGAGGTCCTCAGTCCCACCCACTGGGAAGCCTTCAGGTTTCTCACCTCCTCTAGTCTCTACCTCTTAATCACATTGGCCTGACCTGAAATTTAAGGAGATGTAGTCAAACTATGGCAACCTAGAAGTGTGATTGTTGATTATATATAGTATTATCTTCAAACATTTTCAGCAATTTCTATTACCGTTTTCAAGATTTTATTGACTACCAGATTTTATTGAGACAGTATTGAGATGTGTCCTGTACTCTCCCCAGGAGGTTCCTAGTGGTATTCTAAAAGTGAAGTCTTTCTTCCCATTGGTGCCTTCTCTTGTCTCTCACAGCTCCACCCCTTCCTGTTTACTTCGGGGCTCACCACCCCAATTCACCCAAATTTAGCATCAGGTCTTCATCGCGGTCTTTTTTGCTGGGAACTCATTAAGGCCCGCTGCTTGCTTCAGGTTCTGGAACTCCTAGGCGGCTCTTCTGGGATCCATCGCTGTATAATGAACTGCCACAGTCTGGCGGCTACAGGTGGCTTTATTGCTCTGTAGGTTGACTGGGTTTGGCTGGATGGCATCTTACAGAGACGTCTGCAGGCTCCACTGCGCTCATGTCCAGAACGGCTAGGAGCTCAAGGGCGAGAGGCAGGACAGGAATCTGCTGAAAGAGTTTTCTGAAACGGCATGGGGTCGCCTCTATCCCACGCTAGTAAAAAGTACTTTCAGGCTCTCAGTGCAGGAGAGGGGGAGAAATGAATCATGCTACAGTTTGAATATGAGATGCCCCCACAAGCTCTTGTTCACAGACAGCGGAAGAAAAAAAACATCAAGATGTGAGGCCTAGTTGTAGGAATAGGCCAGTGGGGCCAGGTCCTTAGGTGTGTATCTTACCCTTTACCCGCTCACTCTGTCTCTCTCTATGCTGTTTGATTGGCCTCTCTGAGCAGGCTCTTGCCTCCATGGAACTCTGCCTCACCGCCGGTCCACAGCGATGGAACAAGCTGGCCCTGTACTGAAGGTGGGAGCCCACAGGATATCTTTGTGGACCTCAGGGCCAGGGCACAAACCTAGTCAGTATGCTTTGAGAACTCATTGTAAACTATTTTGCCTCTACTGAAGACAAGGAAGCCTAGTCATTTCTAGAGGACCCGTGAACTGAAAGCAATGGAAACCTTGAGGAAGAATGATTTATCTGGATCCCATTTTCAAGTCCAGACTGATAGGTCTCAAGTGATTCCAAAGTATAGCATCAGCAGTCCTGACAGAGACTTGGGAAGCTCAGAGCAGCCTACTTTAGCGTGTTTGGGATAATTAGCAACAACTCTGGTGGGGCTGGCAAGGTGGTCTGGCGGTGCTTTCCTTTGCCAACACTGTTGGCCTCAGTTTGATCACTGGAAGCCATGTGGCTGTCGGAGAGAAATGTCTCCCCAACGTTGTCCCCAGACTTCCACATGTGTGTTGTCAAGGCTAGCCTGGGCAACTTGGTGAGACTCTGTCTCAAAAGAAAAAGAACAAGGGTTGTGTGAAAAGCTCAGTGAGGAGTACTTGCTTACCATGTGTGGGACCCTCGGCTCAATCTCTGGTACTGGGGAAAAAAAGTCTCTGGAGATGTGCTGAGAGGATTGTGAGTCAAAAGGATTGATTATTCTAGATTTCCAAGATAGGCCTCACATGCCAATTATGTGTTCTTGTGGGAGAGAATCTCAGAAACCTGAAACATACCTCACACAGGAGAAAATGATGTGCCCATGAAGCAGAGATTTGAAGGCACCAGCCTTGGAGAGAGATGTCTCCAAGCCAGGGAATGCAAGCAGCCATTAGAAGAGGCAGAGAGTCTCCCCTGGAGCCTCTGTTGGACACGCTGATCTTGGTCCCAGTACGTGATCTCACCTTCTCCATTTTTAGTCCCGGACCTCTCGACAGAATGGTAGCCAGCTCTCTCAAGGGAAGGGCTCACGGCCCACGAGAGTGAGGCAGGAGCCGCTGCGTCTTTTATGGCCAGGTCGCATGCTATTATCCCACAACAGATTATACAGGTAACTGCTCAACATGGGAGGGGACTTCTTGGGGTCCAGCTACCAGGAGGTGGGGTGTTCTCAGAGCAGTCGAAAGGGGTGTCATGTGACTGGAAGACCAGGATGAACAGGCTGGCTGCAGCGGTGAGATCTGCTTCAGTCAGACTGCTCAAGTCTGGCTCCAGTTCTGGGATGGAGTGCCTTTCCTTCATCCTGCCCGTCAGCCTCTGCCCAGGCTGCCAGGGAACCAAGGCCTCCTCTGGGCACGGCTGGATCCTGTTACATTGTCACGGAGCAAGACCAGAACTGCGGAGCCTGTGGCAGGAGACAATGGCCTCCATTGAGGAATTATGACGTAAAGGAACCAGTCTGCAGTCACCAGTGTGCAGAAACACAATAGGTGTTTCAAGAGGGCCCAGGAGGTGCTCAGAAGAGACAAAGATGCTCACCACCAACCCGGCATTCCCTCCCTCTCTGAGGTCTCCAACACTGTGCCAAGAGAGGAATTTCTCTAGGATCTGTCTGAAAAGGTCAGTTGTTAAGAACAGCGTCTTTAAAATCTGGCTTCTGACCTTCATGCAGTTTGCCCTTTCCTGATCCGCCTTCCAAGAGAAAGGCCCCTACCTAGGTGCTGGCAGTGGCGGAAAATGTTAGGGGAAAGGTTTGAGCGTGGCTTGTGATGGCTTATTCTATTTCCACAGCTCCTGCTTTGACACCTCAGGTCCAGCAGGGTACTGGGTGACATCCTATCTCAAGCACTTTGTGTAAATCTCCTACACTGATCTGCATCTTTGTTAGACTCTTCTCAGACAGCCCAGGCGAGTGTGCTGTTTGCCTTTCTAGGGACACTGGTCCATTCAATATCTAAAGTCTTATTTGTACAGTAGCGTTCTTTTCTTTTTTTGAAGGCCCCAAGGAAAACTTGAAGCTACATTGGAATTGGTGCTGTGTGAACTTGAAAGCCCAGAGCTGGCCTTTGGGGCTAGGGGCAGACTGATTTTGTGCCTTCCTTCAGTGCAAAAACCCAACTAATTGAGGATGACTTCATCCCCAAGGGGAATATTGCAGACTGCTCAGAATAAAGTCAGACTTATTCTGAGAGGGGGAAGGGAAGAGGAAGGTGAGGAGATGGGGAGGGAGATAAATGATTTGGTATTTTATTTACTGCTGTGAACTTCAAATTGCCAGGTTGGCAGGCGTGTTGGTGCACAACTCAGAGGCAGGAGCATTGCTGTGAGTTTGAGGCCAGCCTGATTTACATAGTGAGTCCAGGTTGGCCAAGGTTACACAGTGAGACCTTGTCTCAAACAACAACAACCACCACTACCACCACCAACAAAATACTAGGTCAAATGTGTAGGGCTGCAATGTTTCTGCTTCCTAAGGGAGTCTGGGAGAAGACTCCAGGGAGATAACTTATGCTTTAAATTCCAGTGATAGTTACTAAGGAGACATCCTGAGTTAAGGGACAAGTCAACAAAATAAATACAGGTAGGGCATCAGTGGAATACAGTGGGGTTGCCCAGAATAGAAGGACATCAACGGCCCAGGGAGATGAGGAGAGCTTGAACGTGTCTGCTAAATTCCTGCATTTGGAACTTAAGTTTCAAAGTATCTGTTTTGCGAGTCAAGATCTTTGCCCTCAGGGCTTAACTAGTTATCCTGGGGGTAGGTATTTTGTACTGACAGTAAAACTGGCTTCAAACCATCTTGTTTTCAGCCTTTCTTTCCCTGTTGCAGGGGGGGGCCTCTAGTTAGTTCCCAGCAGCAGGCCCCCAAATAAACACATAGCAACTGTATTATTTAAATCACTGCTTGGCCCATTAGCTCTAGCTTCTTATCGGCTAACTCTTACATTTTAATTTAGCCCATTTCCATTAATCTGTATATCACCATGAGGTCGTGGCCTACTGCTGCACACCGCACCCCCATGTCTGCGCTCTGTGTGCTGGCACCCAGTTACCGAGCTTCGGGCAAGGGGCTAGAGGCTGACACACGCAGCTCCAAACGCTGGTTCAGAAAGCCCATATTTTAAAGTTAAAATATCTTTCTTAGCAATGTCACTCCTCCAGCCCTTGTTCTTGTCAGGAGTCCAGAGCCTGTTGAAAACCCTTCTCTCCTCTGGACTGGTGTGAAGAGGGTTGCAGGATGCTCAGCCCTACCTGCCACCACCCTCATTTTCCAGATGTGAAAACTAAGCTGAGATGCCATGAGGTCATCTGGGCCAAATATTGATTTGGATTGCTTGAGGTGAGGCACAAGGGTCCTTGCTGAGGATCTATCAGGCTGCCGTAGTGTGGACCACGTCAGAAGACAAGTGAGAACTCAATACGCATCACTGTAGAGCCTGTCTTCGTGGAGGGGCTGCTCTCCCCTGAGTGTGATGAGGCCCTCTTCCTGAAGGGCTCCAGGGTGAGTTGCCAGGGTCTGGACAGAAAGGCATCCCACAGAGGTCACTGCATGGAGCCTTCACCAGACCTGTGGTGAGGGAGGGAGAAATGGGGTGTCTTCACCTCATCTCTTACCATTGTCTCCTATAGACTGGATCTAAGCAATTGCAAATCCCTGTTGTGAGGAGGGGGCCTCTTAGCCCTGAAATAATCACACAGAAACTGTATTAATTAAATCACTGCTTGGCCCATTAGCTCTAGCTTCTTATTGGCTAACTCTTACATATTAATTTAACCCATTTCTGTTAATCTGTGTGTGGCTACGTGGCTGTGGCTTACCAGCTAAAGTTCCATCTGTCTCTGGTGGGGCTACATGGCTTCTCCTTAACTCTGCCTCCTTTCTCCCAGCATTCTGTTTAGTCATGTCTCCTGCCCTCACTAGCTTTGTTCCCTTATAGCTCTGCTATAGGCCCAAAGCAGTTCCTTTATTAACCAATGATATTCACACATTTTGTGTGCCTGGTAAAAATCCCACATTTTGTCCCTTGGAATTGATGACATAGTATCTATCAGCTATGCCTCCCTCCTCCCTGGCCCTTTTCTCACTCTTTGCCTTGTGCAGATCCCACTTTCTTCTCTTTCCTCACAAGGTAAGAACAGTTAGAGGAAAAGCTGACAGGGCTATCCCGAAAAGGTTACAGTGCCCAAGTCACTGGCCCAGCTCTCATCCCTGACTTCCTTCAACAGGGTGCCATGTGCCTGGTAAACGCTGGCACCCTACCACTGGGCACCCACTGTGCTCATAAGGGCACACAACTTGCATCAACTCATGACCCAACCCAGGAGCCATTGCTATGGAGACAGATGCCCCTGGGGTGCTGTTTAACATGGATGCCAAGCATTGTAGAACTGCGCTGACAAAACTGTGCCTAGCACACAGAAGGCATGCAATAAAATGTGTTGAGGGAGCATTCCTGGCAGCGGAGGGGTTGGGGAGATTGAAGGCAATGCAAGGATGAGGGATGGAATGACTTTGACAGTCTGGGAGCTCTGACTCAAGTGGTCCCAGTCTCTCCAGAGAGTTCGAAAGCAGATGGAGTCATCCCAACCACGAAAGAGGTTGAGGCAGGAGACTATAAAGTTCAAGTCCTGCCTGGGCAGCTCAGAGAGAGACTCTACCTCAAAATGAAAATTAAAAAGAGAGCTGGGGATGTCACCCAGTGGTAGGGTGCCAGCTCAGCGTTTGAAAGGCTCTGGGTTCAAGGTTCGGTTCTAGTGCTGGGGAAATAAAGACCAATCGGACTGAGCTGCAGTATCCAGGAGAGGCGGGAAAATGGACTTAAGGGACAGCTGTGGCCTTTTTCTGCAGATCGTGGTACCCGTACCCAGTGTGGGAAGATTGATTAGGGGAGAGTGTGAAGGAACTACCTGACGGGACCAAGAGACTCCAGAGAGACGGGCAAATCGTTCAGCCACTGCAGGAAGGCCACAGCTCGCTTGCCCACTGGAGTCCATTTTTGCATCCTTAAACTAGGCATCTCCCTGTCTCTTCAGCTGCCTGGGTAGCCTCCTGGGAAACTCCGATGACTTTATCCTTGTGCCTGGTGGAGGAAGGGAGGCAGTGGGCTCATCAGGCAGGCTGCACAGAGCAGCCTTTGTGCCCTGTGGCCTCTAGGAGGGGTAGGCTGTCTGCAGGCTCAGCGTCTGCTGGACGATAACACAGACACTCTTTGTGGTGCCCAGTATCCAGGAGGCATGGGGGTGGGAGGCCTAGGGGCAGGTTCCTGTGGGCCAGCCAGCTTATGGGTGGCATGTTGGAGGTGATATGATGGTCCCAGCAGAGATGTGGGGTTGGGTTAGGCACACACGGGTATGTGTGTATGTGTGCATGTATGTATGTCTGCAGAAAGATCCCTTTGCGCTAGCCTGGATATTCCACGCAGCAAACAGACACCAGCTCCAATTCCACTGGCCCAGCCTGAGTGAAGCTCTCCTGATTTACACTTTTGCTAACTAAAGTTATGGAGCAACCATGACCCTCAGAATCTTCTGGCCTTTAAACATCTCTAGAGCCAAGGTTTCCAATGCAAAAACATGAATACTTACTTTATCTTTTCTGGTGAGATTCCTGGGGGCAGGAGGGGGCTGCGCCTCACTCAGGACCTGGCCTCCTAAGGCCAGGATTCACCCCTCCTTGACCGATTTTCCTGGCTCCACTCCTAGCTATGTTTCTGGTGGAAATCGTCTATACTTGATTCAGCCAGGTATTGGTAGGCAGGGACCAGCTGCCAGGCCCACTGTCTGCGGAATCACACAGGGCGCCATGCTCAGAGGTGCCCCCCGCTGGGCTTCATGCTGTTGTCGTTTTGAATTTTTTTGTTTCTTGAAGAGTCAGAGACTGAATTTCAGGTCTCATGTGTGCCAGGGAGGCGTTCTACCCATGAGTCTTTTCCAGTCCTTTTCAAAATGTTGTTCCATATCGTATCTGGGTACATTAGTCCAGAAAACGTAATGAGGATGAGGACTCACCAAACAAACTCTACACATTGGTAACTTACGTGCCTGTTACCACATTCAAAAATCTACAGACAGTCAATGTGGATGAGAACTAACCTACTGAATCTCAAATAAAGTTGGAGAACTGCCAAAAAAAAAAAACTTATTCATGATTCAAATTTTCCTCCTGCTTGTTTCTGCTTTTTTCCCTTGTAGTTTTTTCTTTTGTTTAATGGGAAAAGCACTTAATATTAGATTTGCCCCCAACAGACTTTCATGTATATAGCACAGTATTCTTCATTGAAAGGTCCTAGTTGTACAGTAGATCTCTGGAGTTTGCAACCTGCATGTCTGAGTTTGTGCCCTTTGACCTTATCACCCCATTTTTCTCCTTCCCTAGTCTCTGGCCAACACCATTCTACTCTCTGTTTTGATAGATCCCGTGGAGACAGTACCTTAGCATAGTACCCTCCCAGTCCATCTACGTTACTGCAAATAGCAGGCTCTCCTTTCAACATTTTATCTGTTGTATGTGTGAGTGTGTGTGTGCACGGAGGCCAGAGGATGATTCCCAAGATATGGTCCTCACCTTCTTGTTGGGCAGGGTCTTTCCTGTTTCTGCAGCTATGCATGCTCCAGGCTAACTGGCCTGCGGGCTTCTGGCCATTTGTCTTACTTTTCTATAGCTGTGACAAAACACCATGACCAAAGCAACTTCTAAAAGTAGGTGTTTAATTGGTTTACAGTTTCAGAGGGTTAAAGTTCATGATGTCAGAGCAAAGGTGTGACTGGAACAGCTGAGAGCTCACATTTCACACACTGGGAGTCACAGCGATCTTCCAAAACGTCAAAACACACCCCCAGTGACATACCTCCTCCAAATCCTTCCTGAGCAGTTCCACCAACTGGGACCAAGTATTCAGATGTATGACGCTGTGGGGCCATTCTCATTCAAACCATCATAGTACCCTCCTATCTCTGCTTCCCTTCTTTTTTTTTTTTTTTTTGGTTTTTTGAGACAGGGTTTCTCTGTGGTTTTGGAGTCTGTCCTGGAACTAGCTCTTGTAGACCAGGCTGGTCTCGAACTCACAGAGATCCGCCTGTCTCTGCCTCCCGAGTGCTGGGATTAAAGGCGTGCGCCACCACCGCCCAGCCTCTGCTTCCCTTCTTGTGTAGTACTGATGGGACCGAGGTTCATGACCCACATCTACTTTTTATGTGGCTTCTGAAGACGGAACACAGATCACCAGACTTCACCCTTTACTCACTCTGTCATCTCTCCAGCTTGTTCCTCCTTTTAGAAACTATTTCTCCATCTATAAAAATTTAGGTTGTTTCTCTACTTACCCTCGGCTACCACAGGTAACACTGCATTGAGTGTAAGCCTTAGGGCATCCCAAACTTAATCTTAACTTTTTCCACTTGCCATTACCCACTTTGTCATCACTCTTTCCCCAGGAATGCACACCGGTCCTCCCTTCTCCATGGGAGATATGTCTTAACATCTCTAATGGATACCCCAAATCATTGAAATTATCGAACCCTACATATGATATTTTTCTCATGTATTCATAATTATAATAAAGTTTAGTTTATAATTTAGGCACGGTATAAGACTAATAATAGTAATACCAACAGAACAATTGTCACAATAAACCATAATAAAAGTTACATGAATGTCTGTTTTTTTCAGAATATCTTTTGTGGGCATGTGTATGTGATCTGGATGTACATGCATACTTACATTTGTGAGGGTGTTTGTGCACATGTATGCATGTGGAGGCCAGAGATTGGTGTAATGTGTCTTCCTCCATTCCTCTTCTCTTTATGTGTTGATGCAGGGTCTCCCACTTCTCTCAGTGAACTTGGAGCTCTCCAATCTGGTGAGTTTAGCTAGCTAGCCAGCTTGTTTAGCCAGGGTCAGGGTATTTTTCCTTGGTCCTTTTCACCCTATTGATAGGTGACAGAGAGTAACCAAACCACAGAAATCAGAGCCATGGACAAGACAGGACTACAACAAAAATAATGATTTTTTGTTTACCTATAATTTAAGTGTAACTGTGTGCCCTGCATTGTTTATTTATTTATTTGTAAGTCTGATCCCCTGACCCCCTGATGCCCTTTTGCCTGTTAAGGAAGTCTGGCACTCACGGGCTGAGTCAGAGAGCTCCTGTCTCTGCTGTCTGCTTCCCTGTGGCGGCTGAGCCAAATCCTCCCGGAACCTTCCTCTTCAGCCAGGAAGTGCTGTCCTGCGCCCTGCATTTCCATATATTCTGCCAAGGGCACGGCTTGTTTATCCGATGGTCTGTTACTTGTGAGTCCACACAAAGAACTTGCTCACTCTGTGCTCTTAAAATTCTAGGGTCCCCTTGGCCTTCCACTGACTCATGAGGGTATGGAGGATCAGAGGGGCCTGCTGGAACCACCCGTTTTGACTCTGAACTCTTGTTAAATCATAGCATGCTAAACCACACCTGGTAGTTAAGAGTCCTGTTTGGGGGCAGTTCTGGGAATTTGAGGGACAAAATCTGGCCTTGAGGCTGCTAGGGTAAGATGGGGGCAGGGCATTTATGTTAGCTCTCCTCGCCCACGTGTACAAAGTCCAGACACTGCAGCAGGTTGCTTATCTGCCTGGCCCAGCTCCTCCCCTCTCTTGTCTTCCAGGGATCTTCAGTGGAATTTGGAAGATGGAGTAGGAGGAGGGGTGTGGGGGCCAGCTTATGGGAAGTCTGCTCCTGGACAGATAGATAGATGCCCCTCACTTTTAGTGTCTCAGCTTCTTTTTTGTTGCTGTTGGTTTTAAAATATTTATTTTATTTTTAATTTGTGTGTGTGTGAAAGAGAGAGAGAGAGAGAGAGAGAGAGAGAGAGAGAGAGAGAGAGAGAGAATATGCCATGGCAACTGCCTGCAGAGGTCAGAGAGAACTTAGCATCCTCTGGAACTGGGGTTACAGGCAGTTGTGAGCAGCCCAACATGGGTACCAAGAACCAGACTCTGGGTGCAAAATGGCTGTGGCGTGTCGGAGCGTGAAGGGCCTGGTTGCTGTAATAACTGGAGGAGCCTCGGGCCTTGGTCTGGCTATGGCCGAAAGACTGGTGGGACAAGGGGCCACAGCTGTGCTTGGACCTACCTCTAACGGGGGGTGAGGCCCAAACCAAGAAGTTGGGAGAGAGCTGCGTGTTTGCCCCAGCCAACATGACCTCTGAGAAGGATGTACAAGCAGTTTTGACTCTAGCGAAAGAGAAGTTTGGTCGCATAGATGTGGCTGTCAACTGTGCAGATATTGCAGTGACATACAACCAAAAGAAGAACCAGGTCCATACCTTGGAGGACTTCCAGCAGGTTCTCAATGTGAATCTCTTAGGCACTTTCAATGTGATTCACCTGGTTGCTGGGGAGATGGGCCAGAATGAACCAGACCAGGGAGGCCAACGTGAAGTTATCGTTAATACTGCCAGTGTGGCTGCCTTTGAAGGCCAGGTTGGACAAGCTGCATACTCTGCATCCAAAGGGGGCATAGTAGGCATGACACCGCCCATTGCTCGGGATCTGGCTCCCATAAGCATCCGTGTGATGACTATTGCTCCAGGTTTGTTTGCCAACCCACTGCTCACCATCCTTCCAGAGAAAGTGCACAACTTCTTGGCTAGTCAGGTGCCCTTTCCCAATCGACTAGGTGACCCTGATGAATACGCTCATATGGTACAAACCATAATCGAGAACCCATTCTTTTTTTTTTCTTTCTTTTTTTTTTTTTTTGGTTTTTCGAGACAAGGTTTCTCTGTAGCTTTTGGTGCCTGTCCCGGAACTAGCTCTTGTAGACCAGGCTGGCCTCAAACTCCCAGAGATCCGCCTGCCTCTGCCTCCCAAGTGCTGGGATTAAAGGCGTGCGCCACCACGGCCCAGCTGAGAACCCATTCTTGAATGGAGAGGTCACCTGTTTGGATGGGGCCATTCGAATGCAGCCTTAAAGGGTGAAGACAGGAAAAACACCAGCTTCTTTTCAGCGTGAAGGAAACCTAACAGTCATTTTGTAACTCTGCTCCAGTCACTCTCTGTGCCTAATAAATTCTCAAATTAAAAAAAAAAAAAAAGAACCAGACTCTGGTTCTCTGCAAAAGCAGCATTTGCTCTTGACTGCTAAACCACCTCTTCAGCTCTAAGCCTCAACTTTTGTACCTGCTGGATCGACCGAAGGAGTTCTGCTTACGCCAGTTGTAGAGAAAATGCAGCCACCTTGTGTCTGAGTCAGAGATGGGTATCCTTGTGACCAGACGCTTTCCCAACTGTCCTTCCTACCCAGAACTGTGCCCTCTTCCGTCACTTCAGTGTTTCCAGCACGCTCCTATTACTAGAACAGGAGCTCCATCATTCCTACGGGGCTGGACCGGGAAGAGGAGAGCAATGTCCCTCTATAGTTTCTGTATACAAATAGTGCTCAATACATGTCTAGTGTAAACTACTGGCTGCTGCAGGTGAGACAGACTGTTCCAGTTCACCGGTCCCCATCTCTACTATAATCAAAGCCTTAAATGCACTAACACAAGCCGATAAGAAGCTAGTGATTCATTGGACTTCCCAGCATCCCTGGGTTCCCCTGCTACAGCAAGAATGAACATCACGAGCTGGATGAATGGGTATCATGACTGCAAAGTCCTGTGGTCCTGAATAACAGGCTCCTCATGAAGGTACCCAAGGGCTGGTACCTCTCATAAGATTCCCAGAACCAGGCATACCCATTTGCAACTCCAGCAATGTGTACCCCCCGCCCTCCACAATGCAGCATGCCCAGCTGAGCTTCTTAGGGTGCAGCTCCCAGGAGGGTGTCTCAGTTTTAGAAGTCACAGTCTGGTCCAGGGTTCTACATCCCAATCTCTGCTCAGTTGCTGCATCCTTCCTGAGCTCCATGGAGCTCCCCTCAGCCCTAGATGTCTTCCTGAGATTTATCCCCCCACCCCCACCCCCAGCCACTAATCAGCCCCTTGGGAAAATAAGGCTTCAAATCTAGATTCACATTTTGTACCTAACAGTGCAGTCCTGATTTAATCCCAGTCCTATTTACCGGAGTCATTTTACCATTCTGAAAATAACTACAAGGTGGATGGATGGAGTTCATAACGCTTTCGGCAGATGGGGAGAGTGAGGACCAGTGATGTTACCTGTGGGAAATCGCTGCTGGTTGACAGTGCTGGAGGTTAAGACATGCTGGACTCTACTGCCTAAGGGTTTTACCGGCTCTAGAGTGGTAAGGATAGGGGACTGTGATCGAGGGTGTGTGCTAACGTATCCATCTGTGGCACACAAGTGTGACAGTGTGCTCTTAAGCAGGCTTACACAGAAGTGGCTGTACACTAGGAGTGACAGCAGGTAAGAAGGGGAGCTCCGGAAGGGGCGGGGCATTGGCACTGGGAGCTCCATGAAGATTAAGGAGTGTTGAGACAAGGAGGCCACACCTCACCACCGTCGGTCCCCCTCACCCCCACCCCAGGCACAAGCTAGGCCTCTCTCACAGAAGGAGCAAGCCGTGGGGGCTAGCTAGCAGAAGGCAGCCTCTGTGACGTGGCATCCTGTGCTTGCTGTCAACAGCTGGCCAGCGGAACTCTCTCAGACTTTTCTCCAGGTCGGACTTGCCAGCCTAATGCTGGGTGTTCTATGACCAGGCGGATTTAAACGTCCGGCAGCTTTGCCAAAGATCCGGCACACCCTAAGAGCGCGTCCTGGGGCCAGGTCTTGCCTGAAGGCTCTGCAGCATCCACCCACCCGCAGCCACCCACCCTTTCAGGGAGTGGGGGAGCTCAAAGCAGGGGCTTTGAAGGTGAAGGGGCAGCTCCCGGGAGTTGCTGCTCTTGAGTCTCCTTTCTGTAAAAGTAGGGTCCTGAGGTGGCAGGACAGGGCGTGTCTGTGACAGCTGTCCCCAGCGCAAAGTTGACAGAGCACCCAGAAGCTGCAAACCGATCAGTCCTGGCTATTAGCACAGCAGCTCTGCAGTTCAGCCCTAACATTTGCTAGCTCAGGAAGGATACGACCTATTTAATAAAGCTTTGGTTTTTCTGTCTCTAAATTGGGGACAATAGTAATCCTTACCTTTCTCAGAGTGCTTGGAAGGTTATAGCTGATACCCATGAGCATTTAATATTGTTAAGATGTTGCTTTAAGAGTTTTAACTGTGTTAACTCACTGAATTTCCCCACTGGAACTTTCTGAGCCAGATATCATGGCCTTTCCCATTCTGTAGGTGAGAAAAGCCACATTCAGAGATGTTGAATAATTTTACCAAGGCCACCTAGCTGGCAGGGGGCGAAGCCAGGCTTCAGAATGGCTTTAAGCCAAGTCCTGAAGCAGGTTCCACTGGCTGCCTCTGCAAGGTACAAACACTGGCATGTGTCTGGAGAACGGTCAGTGCTCAATTAAAGGTCACCATTTGATAGGGAAGTGTCGGGTGAGACACTGAAGTTGAGGAAAAAGGGTGTGGGCATGGGGAGATAAGGACATTCCCATCTTAGAATCTGCTTGAAGCCTCTTGCTAACAGAGAATCAAGAATTCCAGCACAATCAGCATTTGCTATAGCCGGGCAGTGGTGGCGCACGCCTTTAATCCCAGCACTTGGGAGGCAGAGGCAGGCGGATCTCTGTGCATTTGAGGTGTGCCTGGTCTACAGAGTGAGTTCTAGCACTGTCATGGCTACACTTGAAGAAACGCATCAAGCTTAGCGCCTAAGCCGTATGACCTTACTCCTCCCTTAGACGTTTTCCAGGAGCCTCACGCATTACACCCAACCTTTGTTTACAGTGGACATCTAACTCACCCAGCAAACCTTGTGGCCTAAGGTTTTACTTCATCACTTGTGATCCTATCCAGGGCATAGGAACCACCCCACGATCCGAGCCAGGTTCCTTAGCAACCCTTGTGTACCTCCAGAACCCACCAAGACTGCATATATGGCTGCCATAAAAACACTAGCTGGGAGTCTCTCTTTGAGAAGTCCACACCCTGCTCGCAGATGTGTCTTCGTGTCTTACCTTCTTCCAAGCACCTCTCTTTCTGGTTCCTCCCGTGCTTACGATCGGTGTTAAGAGTGACAAACAATTGATTCTTACTGTCTCCTCTCAGAAGTCTTTTCTGTGTTGAAGAATCAGATTTTTACCAGAGTGGAGATCCCTAAAGGATGAGGGAGCTCCTCAGGCTGTGGGGGGCAGCGTGGAACTGTTTCTCCATGCTTCCTCTCACTGCTGACAAAGTATTGCTATGTTGTTATCACCTTCCTTCCTTCCTTCCTTCCTTCCTTCCTTCCTTCCTTCCTTCCTTCCTTCCTTCCTTCCTTCCTTCCTTCCTCTCTTTCTTTTCCTTCCTTCCTTCCTTCCTTCCTTCCTTCCTTCCTTCCTTCCTTCCTTCCTTCCTTCCTTCCTCTCTTTCTTTTCCTTCCTTCCTATCTACTCATTCTTTCATTTTCATCCAATAATTCTCCTGACATTTTCCTAGCCTGCACTTGGTTTTTTTTTTTTATTTTTGATTGATTTTTGTTGAGCTCTACATTTTTCTCTGCTCCTCTCCCTGCCTCTCTCCTCCCCTCTTCAACACTTCCCCAAGGTCCCCAAGCTCCCAATTTACTCAGGAGATCTTGTCTTTTTCTACTTTCTCCTTCCCATGTAGATTAGATCTATGTAAGTCTCTCTTAGGGTCCTTACTGTTGTCTAAGTTCTCTGGGATTGAGGTTTGCAGGCTGGTTTTCTTTGCCTGCACTTGTTAAGGGAACAAATGACTCTGAGGCCATTGTGTTCTTTGAAGCACACTCAAGGGCATTCAGATGGATTTAAGGGACAAAGGGTTCTCTACAGGGACCCTGAGACTCTGGGGTACCCATTACAGGAGGAAGCGTGACGCTTGCTGAGAACAGACAGTTGCCAGCCCCCCACCTCCACCCCCACTAAGACCCTTCTCAATGAGCCTATAGTCACAATAGTATCGATGCTGCAAAGAAGTCCCATTCGTGTGCCCAGCTCTGCCACTTGTCAGCTTCCCCCACAGACCACTGGGCAGCTGTGTCCACTCTGCCAAAGGACAGTGCCAGGCTCTGCAGCCTCCAACTTTTCCCCTGGTCACCTCCCAGGCTTCCTTCCTCACCTGATCCTCGTGAGCTTTCAGCATCATACCTAACTCCCATTTCCTCCAAGACCCTCCCACGAGGCCAATCTGGGGCTCGAGTTCTGAATGTAGCCTCAGTATCTCTTCCACCAATGGAGTCATCTCACGGACAACCATCGGGAAACTCACCAAAGGCTTCCCAACAACACAAAAAGGCAGTGGCTTCTACATGTCTAGCGTAGAGAATTCCTCCAGGTTATCTCTGCCTTCACTGTCTTCGGTGACATTTTAAATCAGAAGAATCAGAGCAATGCAAATGTTTCACAACCACAGACATGCAAATTAATTGTGTCCAATGGAATGTATTGCACTCGCTCGTTGCCCTATTGATAGACTTCAGCGTCCAATGGGAGCTCGTTTCAGCGTTCTGATAACCCATAGGTGCGTGGTTCTTAGAATCTTCCTTTGAATCAGATCAGTTAATATATTTTTATGTGTTCCCTTATTAGCTAATGATATGAACAAAATCTTCATGTTTTATGAGGATTATAATTTCACATCTCCTCTCCAGTTGCTCTCGAATGCTATTTAACTCGAGCTTTTTTTTTTTTAAAAAAAAATCCTGATTTGGGGACTAGAGAGATGGCTCAGCCGTTAAGAGTACTTCCTGCTCTTGGAAAGGACTTGACTTTGAGTCCTAACATCCACATTGCAGCTCACAGCTGCCAGGTCTAGGGGATCTGATGCTCTTTTTGGCTTCCAAGGGCTGTTGCACACAGGTGGTGAACAGGAACTTACACAAGCATACACATGCATATGAAAATGAATAAATAAATAATTTAAAAAATCCTGATTTGGCATCCCATGTCAGTCACTGTTGGGAGAACAAGCAACAGAAATCAACGCTGGGCTCCCCTGTCACAATATGGAGGTTACAGGACAACTTGCAGGAGTTGGCTCTCTCCTTCCTCCACGTTGGTTCTGGGACTTGACTGTCAGGCTTTTCTCACTGGGTCCAATGGTCTGTTTCATCTTATGATTTCGGGCATGGCTGAAAATGCTCGTGAAAGGGCGAAGTGGGGCCTGGTCATTGTCATTAGTGGGGGGGGGAAGTCATGGGCTAATTTAAAACAGAACGTTTCAAGGTCTGTTTGGCTGTGGGACCATTTCCCAGCATCCTTGGCTCTGGCCCTCTTTTCTGATGTGTCTTTTATGGGCATGGCTGGCCGCCAGAGCTGGGATGCACAGCTTTCTGAGGGATGGTTTGCAATCCTTGCCTTTGAGATCTCTCTAGAAATCATGGCTATGGAGAGGTGTGAGCTCAGTGCTGAGGGCAGCCTTCCAGCAGGCTTTGGAGACCCACCTACAACGCGCCTTGGAGGCCCCAGCTTTGTCTGATGGTTTACAGTCTGGCTCCATCATGGCCCCTCTCAGGGTTCTAAGAGGAAGAACAGAATACCTTCCCTTTGCTGCTGTGCTGACCTCCGTCCTTACTAGGCTGCTCCCTCCTCTTCTTACCATTCCTGTGTCCTGATTTCCACAACTCAGCGAGCCTGCTCCTGGGACCCAGGGGTCCAACCAAGTACAGTTGTTGGGCTCTGATCTGCTTGCTCTTGGTGTGGAAATAGGACCCCATTTAGAGGAGGTGTCCAATAGTGTGGATGAGGGGTTTCTGGCAGACAGGCCATGTGATCTTCCCTCAGGGAACACCCTTGCATTTGCAGGAGAAACCTTAGAAAAGTTGAAACTCTATGTTCCCTGTTTGCCATCCTAGTTATTCGGCTTCTCCAGAGGGAACCAGTCCATTCTGGTACCCCTGTAGCCCGACTAGAAGCAGAAGAGCAAAGGATGGGATGATCTGAGGAAGGATATTAGCCTTGTTGTGATGGCTCGTCTTAGATGTCATCTTGACTACATCTGGAGTCAACTAAAGCCCAAGTAGCTGGGCACACCTGTAGAGGAATTTTTCAGATCTTTTGAGATGAGAGGTCCTACCCTAAATCTGGATCATTGTAGTCAGAAGGTCCACCCTGAATGTGGGCCCACATAAAAGAACATAGAAGAAGGAAGCTTTTACTTTGTGCCTGCTTGCCCTTACTCTCACTGGCAACTACATCGTACTATGGTTGAGCCATTTCTTTGCTGGGATTAGAACCTACTTCTTTGGGATTCCAATGGAGACTGAAGACCAGCTAAGACATGCAGCCCTGTGGATTGAACAGCTGCCACATTCTTTCTGTTGAGAGACCATCATTGTTGGACTAGGCAGATCACAGCCTTTAAGCTGCTTTGATAAAGTATGCGCTTGTGTGCACGTGTGCAAGTGCTCTCTCTCTCACACGCACACACGCCAGTGCATGCCCACATTCATTCTATCAGTTCTGTTCCTGATTAGTACAACAATGCATTCTGACTAGAGTACAACACGCCGCATCCTTCTTCATTATCATCTGCTCTTTGGACCAGTCCTGATCTACAGATGGGGGAACCCAAGGCCAGAGAGCAGCTCTGCCCAGCTTCCAAGCCCGCAGCTCCCTTCAGACACTATGCTGCACTCTCTCCCTGATGATTATCTCCAGACTTTCAGTTCTGTTAGTCAGCAACTCCCTGCAGATGGGATTGCCTGGTGACTAAGGCAGCAAAGAAAGGGGGAGGCGAGACTTCTATTTTGTCTCGTTAAAAACCCTTGCAGCCGTTGTGTGCTTGCTCATTTGAAATGATCTTGGGTGTGGTGCTTGGAAGGGGACCCAGATGTCTGGCTGGAACTTTTCATTTCTGGAATGAGAAGAACCACCAGACCTCCAGCTGCAGAGTCAGAGGTTGCCCTTGACTCGGGGGCTCAGGAAGCATAGCTGCCCAGACATCCAGGCTATGCTCTCCTGGGGTTTGCTGGTTCATGAAAGGGACTACCACTGGGTCTGGAGAGATGGCTCAGTGATGAGAGCACTGGATGCTCTTCCAGAGGACCTGGGTTTGAGTCCCAGCACTCACATGGCTGCCCACAGCCGTCTATAACTTCATCCCTAGGGGATCCGAGACCCTCTTCTTGTCTCCTTGGGCACTGTACACATGTGGAGCACAGATATGCATGCAGGCAAAATGCACATACACATAAGAATAAACTAATTAGTTAGAGAAGAGTGTTTCTAATGCCAGTGCATGCAGGCAAAATGCACATACACATGCTAATTAGTTAGAAAAGAGTGTGCCTAATGCTCGTGCTTTGGGAGAGGTGAGAACAGCCTAAGGTCATACCCAGTACTTTCTTTCACTCCACTGCTCCCCGATCTGCCCCAAGCCTTCGTTTCTCATGTGTAAGTTGGAAAAGCACATGTTGCATTATGAGGACTCTTTCCCCACCTCCACTTAACTTCTACCCCATCAATACTGGATGAAAAATAAAAAGAACTAAAAGGAGGACATGACTGCTCCTAGGTAAGGTGGAGGAGGAAGTTCACTGTAGATAAGAGGGAGACCATAGCCAGAGACAGAGGCATCTGGGAGAGGCCGGAGTGAGCATGGTCAGACTGAGGTAGGCCATGTTAGGAGAGAGGGAGAGCAAGAGAGAAAGCATTGACCAAGAAGGGGCAGCCTGGGCCAAGAGACTGGCATAGCCAAAATGGCTGGGTTATACAGGGGCTGGGGGGAAGGGAACGAAGAAGTTTAGGGTAGGGGACGGGGTATGTCACCCAGGAGTACCCTGTAACAGGCAGGGACTGAGGAATTCTGGGAGAACCTGATGCTGCGGGAAGGTTTACAGCTAGTAACTACCTGCCTACTGGGGCGTGGCCTCATAGACTATTTACCCGGATCTGGAAGTGCGTCCGGCCCCTTCTCTCGTCCCCCTGGTCTCCCCCATGATAGCTATTTACCATATTGCAGTGCACATTTCTACCTCTGATCAAGATATTTATACATTGTTTACATTTGGAGGTCATTGTCCTCATTTATTGCACAGTTGTTTATTGTCTTTGTCTTTAAGTTAGATATGTATTAAGAATTATAGATCAATAGTCATATATGTTTGTCATAGTTAGACTAATCAGGTTCTTTAGATACATAGAGATTATATTCTGTATAGATAGATAATCTTCAACCTCTTCAAAGAGCTGTAGAAAATGGCATTTAAATAACTTAGAGTTCTGTTGAAGTGAGACAGAATTGCTTCTGGCAGCACCGATCTATTCCCGAGAGAATGTTAAGCACCAAAGACTTGGAGCTTGTCTTCTTCTTGGCAAAACTGGCCTTTAGGCAAGGAACTGCCCATACCTCAACCACTGACAAAATACATAGTATCCGAAAATGGATAAGTAGGACTGTCAAATCTTGCCAAGACAGGGTAAGACGGTTTTGAAAAATTTCTTGCCTTTGAAAATATTCTGTCAGTTATTCTAGGCCTTAGCCAAAGTTGGTGGCTTCAACATTGCAAATGTGACTTTGGGTGATTGCCCAGGTAGCCAGTTGTCTCTGCGATTTGTTGCGTGTTTTGGAAGTTGTTTGATTGCACTTCCTAATTACTCAGGTAACATTATTTCCCTTCTTGGATCTTCGATGGGGTTGAAGACTAGATAAATGTAGTTACTTTCCTATCATGTCTTGGCCAAGTTATTTATTATACAAGACTTAAGCTACTTAGAGTAGGATATTTGTTCTTATTGTATATAATTTTGTATTAGGTTTAGAATTCTCTTATTTAAATAAAAGGGGGAGGTGCTATGAGAGGGTATAGCTAGTAACTACCCGCTTACTGGGGTGTGGCCTCATAGACTATTTACCGGGATGCAGAAGTGCATCTGGCCCCTTCTCTTGTCTCCCTGGTTCCTGCTTGGCTAGTTTGGATTGTTTTGGACCTCATCTCCATCCACTGTTCAAGCAGAGAATCCTGGTTTTGTAAGTTTTCCCCCTAAATAAATAACTTTCTATCTCTCAGTTCTGAGCCAGTGTGAGATTTCTTTTCAATGCCTGATATCTTTACCATCTCTTTACCATCAACCTGGCAGCTAGCATCAGCTTTGATATGTTAATAAGCACCTTAGTTTGGTATTTGTACCAGGTTTGAGACCTAACAAATACCATCTCCTCAAACCTCCTTCCCACATTCATGACTTTTGGTTTTATTTTAGGATTTTGTTTAACTAGAGCCATCTGTGTGACCATTGAGTTGGTTTGGGTTGGAACTGTCCATTGGAGTCTAGTGGGGTCACTATTTAGGTACACAATTGGAAACAATGACTCCCCTTCTTCCTGAGTCTATCAGTAGCAAATAGTTTATTCTTTTCTTTTCTCTTTTTGTTTTGTTTTGGTTTTTTGAGACAGGGTTTCTCTAGTTTTTGGAGCCTGTCCTGGAACTAGCTCTTGTAGACCAGGCTAGCCTCGAACTCACAGTGATCTGCCTGCCTCTGCCTCCCGAGTGCTAGAATTAAAGGTGTGCACCACCACCACCACCTGGCTCACAAATAGTTTTTTCAATGAGGGGTGCCCCCCACAGCCCCTTCACCATCCATGCCTGACTGATTGCCTTTTGTTTTGAGCAACAAAGTATTTGGAAGAGCCATGTTACCAGAAACAACCCCCATAAGGGTGACTTTGGTGATCTGAAGTTCATGGAAGTGTTGAATGTCCTGTTGAAACTTCATCTCCACCATGCTGGTAGTAAGAGGTGGGGCCACCCCTTTTTCATGAATGGATTAGCACTTTCTGCTTGCCTTGGGCTGATGGGAACCAACTCAGTCTCTTTTTTGCCCTTCACTCTTCTGCCCCATAAGGACATGGTGGTCCTCCCTTCTGGAGATGCAGCAACTGGACACCATTGTGGAATCAGAGAGATGGAACCCCTCTAGGCGCTGAATCCGCCAGCACGTTGTTCTGGGACTTCCAGCTGGTAGAACAGTAGGGAAATAAATTAATCTTCTTTATAAACCATCCACTCAGTGATCATTTGTTACAATAACACATTCACATTGATACATGAGGTTAGGAAATTGAATTCCGATTTGGAGCAGATTCCAGAAGGTGTGGCGTGGAGGCACGGCTCCGTGAGTGTGAACAAGTCCTTTAAGGACACCTAAGCAAGCCACCCCAAGTGATTGCATTATGGAGATCACATGTGGTCCTCTCCACGATGAATGGAGCAGCCAGCTGCCCTAATGTTATGCAAATAGGTGCTTGAGACTTGGGATAAAAATTCCAGCAAATGCATCCTAGGGATTCCTAAAGTGCTGATCACTGAGAATGGAGACAAGAGGGGAGAAAATGTGCCCGAGGGGGAGGAGGACTGCAGTGACTCAAAAGGTGGCTTTGCCAGGATGTCACTGTTGCCCATGACCCTGAGACCGGAGATGAGCTGGAAAAACAGGAATGGAATTGAATTATGGGACAAAGAAAGTAACATTTCTAAATTACCATGTCCTTAGGATAATGTTACTGTAAGCACGCAGGCAAGTGTAAAAGTCCTCAGATGCTTTAAAAGGCTATGTATTCAGTCAGAGTCCTTGGCTCCTCCTTGTGGGGATTGCAAAGAGCCATCCCACTGGGGACTTGTCTTACATGTGGGGCGCTGCAGCAGATGCGCTGGTGTCTTTCCAACACCCTGATTTGCAACTGCTAGCGTTTGTCACTTTGTCCCAGGGCTTTCTGGCTTTCTCCAGCTGCCTGCACTGGGGACATCCATCTGGAAATGCCAGGGAGACACCTCAGGAAGACTTGGGGTATAAATTCCTAGCTTCACCGTATGTGGGTGAGCCTGTGCTGGGGTCTACTCTCCGGGGTCGAAGTCCTAGCTGTGACCCACTTGACTCCTCCCCACTGGTGGCTATCGTGGCTTCTCTGTCCCCCTTCCTGGAACTCTCCAAATAAAGGGAATTGACTCCAATCCTGGACTAGGTCAGCTTCTGGGGACAGTTGGTCTGTGATAAGATCTGCACGCCATTTTGATGAAGATCAGGAGGGTTGCCTTGTCCTCTCTGTCCCCAGGACTTGTGGGAGTCAGGTGAGGTCTGGTCAGACACACACTCTGACTGTTTTGTCTCAAAGCAATCTTAACTGCCCCCCCCACCTCAGCCCCCATTAGATGCTTGAGCAGCTTAGTCAAAAATTGGTCCATCCAGAGCAATTAAAAGCTTCCTTTGTCAGACCTTCAGGATTTCTGTCTGATCAATGAGAAACCCCAGAGCTGGAAAACAGCCGAAACCAAGAACAGAGTAATCGCCTCTTAGCTGTGTAGACTAGCCAGGCACCAGGGAGGCCTGCTCCTAAGACAGACTTCTAACTAGTTTTCCAGCCTCTAAACCAGATTCTGTAAATATTTGTGGGCAGCTCCTCCTGCTAGCTCATGAGCCCCAGTAATGTGGGGTTTTTAAAAAATTATATTTATGATTAATAGTGAAATAAAAGCAATAGGAATCACGTAGACTGCATTAATGACGTGCTACCTTCTGTGCCAAGAACACCACATACATCCGCTCAGCGGAGTTAGCGATAGCTGGAAGACTATCATTCCTATCTCTGTATCAGTGTGGTAGTGACTCAGGCTCAGAAGGCTGAAGCTCTCTTTTTGAGATCACACAGCTAGGAGGTAGGTTACAAACCCGGGAAGTTTGGTTTCAAAGTCTGGGTTTGTAATGGTCTGGCTTTTCCCACCAGGAGGAAAGTAGCTATCAACATCTGTCTTAGCCAGATTCTATAGAACAGAACGGATGGAATGAACATCGCCTTTGTTAGGGCTTCTCTTGCTGTGAAGAAACATCATGACCAAAAGCAACCTGGGGAGGAAAGGGTTTATTTCATCGTACAGCTCATAGTTTATAGTCCAGAGAAGCCAGAGCAGGAACTCAGCGCAGGAACCTGGAGGCAAGGACTGACATAGGGGCCATGGAGGAGTGCTGCTTACTGTCTTGCTCCCCATGGGTCGCTCAGACTGCTTTCTTATACACCCCAAGACCCCCAGCCTAGGGGTGGTATCACCCTCGCTGGGCTGGACTCTTCCATTAATCAGGAGTTAAGAAAATGCACTGCAGACCAGTCCATAGGAGAATCTTATGGAGGTGTTTTCTCAATTGAGAGTCCCTTCTTCCCAAAGATGCAAATCTGTGTTAAATTGACAAACACGAGACAAGACAATTATATATTACAGAAGGGGTTGACCAGATTTGTTTACATGATCTAGACTGGATAGTCCAGCAATGGCTGTCTGTACACTGGAGAGGCCGCAGCAGCAGGGAACGAAAGTACACAGGGAAAAGCCATGTTCTTTTCCCTCTGACCTTTTCCAGCGGAAGACACAGCCAACTCTGGGGAAAAGTCTCTATGATCAATTCATTCTTTCAGGAAATACCCTCTCAAACAACCCAGAAGCTTGTCTGAGTTGACTCCAGATCAAGTGAAGTTGACAACCAAAATTACCCCTCAAACCTCTTTGCCTGACTTCATTGCCTTACCCTAAACTCATGCTTCTTAGAGTTTGTTCCCATATTCTTCCTCCTTTCTGCTCTCATTGGTGGAGAGTTTCTACAGATCTCCATGGTCACCAGGATGATGTGTCCCCACCGAGACAGCCCCCAGATATGCCCCTGTGTGGGTACAGCAGCCCCCTTCCCTCTACAGTTCTACTGGGAACAGCTGAGTGGTAGCTTATCTAGCAAAGCAGGGCGTACGGAGAAAACACATACCACAGGTGAGCCAACTCTGAAAGTCAACAGCCAGGAGGTCAGGGGACCCAGGATCCAGAGAGAGGAGAAAGCTTGAGGATAGTATGTGAGGACATCGTAGGAGGTTGTAGGGACCAGCCATCATTCCCCATGCCACTTTGGTCACATCAGACCTCTGCTCCACTTCCTTTTCTGGTAAATAGGCTAATGGCTTAGGAAAACTGAGAGGCTCCTATCTTGCTCATAAATATGTGAGCCACACCCTTGTCTTTTGCTCTGCATCTGACCACTTCCTCCATACCCTTAATCCTTTGGCACTTGAGGTAGCCCATTTGTGTGGCTGTGTCTACTGTAGGACTCTGCTGCAGCAAGCAGCTGTAAGGCCAGTGAATGGGCACCTCTTTGTGTCTGCATTTTCACAGGCAGACGGAGCACAGTATTTCCCAGCCAGGGATGAACTTGCTCTCTTCCCACAAGACATCTGGAGATGGTAGAAGACATTTTGACTGTCACATCTGGAAAAGGGAGCTGTCAGCACTGAGGAGGCAGAAACCCGGGTGCTCCTGAATGCCCTGCAGGGTGCAAGGTGGTTCCCATGAAGAAGACGGGCTTGGTCCATTATGTCACTAGTACGGAGCTTGAGAAACTAGGGGGTGGGGATAAGAGGAAGGCCTGTTGGGTCCACGGACCCCATGGGCACCAGTGATGTGGCAGGCTGGTTTTGTTTCCTTCTTTAAATTTCCCCCCTAACAATCAAGAACAGGAAATTTGTTAATTATGGCAGTTACATCACTGAAGTCATCAAAGTCAGTGTTCTACTCCTCCTCTTTCTTTGTCTTTAAAACAATTGGTGTACTTGGTGAGAAATTCGGCACAGAAGGGGTCAGAAGGACATGCGAGGGAAAGTGAAGTTCTTGCACACTTATGCATCTTGGCCCCCACTTGATGCGAAACAGCTGTCCACCGGTGTGACGGTCACAACTGTCAACTTGGCAGATCTAGAGTCACCTAGGACACAAACCTATGGGCTGCCTCTGAGGGGATTTATATGTTGGGTTCACTGAGGTGGGAAGAGCCACCCTAAATACTGCCGGCATCATCCATGGGCTGAGGTCCTACACTGAATAAAGCCAGAAGAGCCGAGCACTGGCGTTCATCTCTCTGCTTCCTGACTGTGGATGACACGTGACCAGTAGCTCCACACTCTTGCTGTCAGGCTTTCCTCGCCCTGACAGACTGTACCCTCAAACTGTGAACCAGAATAAATGCTCCTTCCTTAAATTGCTTTGTCTATGCATTTTGTCATGGTGGAAAGTACGGAAGACAGCCCGTTTCTCAGTGCCCTTCTGGACAGGTTTTGCAGGCAGCCTGGTTGACGTCTTGGAGCAGACAGTAATACATTGCTGTGGAACTGTCTCATGCATGACCGGATGCCCAGTGGCCCCTGGCCCCTCCTCCTGAGATGCTAGGATCATCTCTCAGTGGTGACAGATGTTGTCAGATGTCCGCTAGGGAACAGTGGGGTCCTGGTTACAAACTATTATTCTAGACATATCCTTTACATAGTTACACGCACACATACATGATAATATATTTTTTCAAGTTTTATTTTACTTGTGTGAGTGTATGTGATATGTACAGTTAAGTGTATGTGTGTCGTGTTGCAAAGTGGAGATCGGAGGGCAACCTTCGGAAGTCAGTTCTTTCCACTGTGAGTTTTGAGGACAGAACTCAGGTCATCTACCAGGCATGGGCAGCAAGCGTTTTAATCATTGAACCATCTCGCTGTCCCTCAAAAATGCTTTGTTACAATGCTTAGCACATATCTAGTCCATATTCTCTTTTCACTAGGGGACGCTCATTCGATTCTGTAATCAGACAGACATAAGTAAGAGCCTATGTATCTAATACAGTGCATTACTTCCGTGCATAGGGGGAAATTTGTATCTTTTGACAAACATGATGTTAATTTCTCTACGATGCCCACTCAACACGATAAACTGGGAGATTATTTTCTGAGGCTGCATAAATGTTTGTTGAAAGAATGGATAGCAGAGAACAAGCTGTTTAAATGCCCTGCGGGAACAGGTTATATATGTCACGGTATGAGTGTCATGTATGAGTATCATAGTGGAGGTTGTTGGATCCCATGTGCCCCCACACAGCACACAGGCTAGTCACAGTATTGGTCCTGAGCTGCTGGCCTACTTATGGCCGTCTCTGCTTCTCTCCTTCCACTAAGACTGGTGCAGGAGTGATGGGGCAGGCAGGACTCAGGGATGTGTCCGGCACACCCAAGGGCCCCTCCAGTATCTGTCCTGCTCTGTCAACACCTGACTTTTGTGACAGGTGGTGGCCTTGGTTCTGGAGAAAGTGCCTTTTCCAAGAAGGTGAGAGCAGCAATCCAGCGTGGGTGATCAGCCTAAAGTCCATTCTGGGTGATTCTGGGCAGCCTGCCCAGTTCCTTCCTGGAGTGCAGCTGACCTGGTATAGCCTCTGGATTTGATTTTCTGTTTCCTGGAGGGGGCATGGTTGGCTGCTGGCCATGTGGCCTGTGCCAGCCACCATTAGGGTCCACGCACAGAGCACACTCTACTTGTAGAGAGCCTGCTTGTCATGATTTCCCTTGGGTCTGAGGTGGAGTGAATGGGTACAGCAGATAGAGGGGAATCTCCAGGGGAAAAGATGGTTGAGGGTTGAGACCATGAAGAGTGCTGAGGCCCCAGAGGGCTTAGGTGAGCATTTATCTGAAACTGGGGTCGGGGACTTGGGTCCTCTCCACGTGGGTCTCTCTGGGATAATCTGACCATTTCCTTCCCTATCAGTGATCTCCGTAGCAGTTGCATAAACAATTAAATGAGAAATATCAACTGACTGGGAACCTCAGCGTCTCTTCATGCGGCTCTGTCTCTGTGACTTTTAAAATGATGTTTGGAGAGATAAGAGTGCCGCTGTGTAGCCCTACCTGGCCTGGAACTCTCTAGGCACAGCAGGCTGGCCTCCAGCTCTTAGCGCTCCTCTTGCCATTGCCACCAAGTGCTAGAATCAAAGGTGTGAGTCACCACCCCTGTCTGGGTGACTCTGTATAGTAGATTTGAGAAAACCAGGAATGTTCCATGGTGGCTCTGGGCTTCAGTGGTGTATTTCCTAAGAGAAGGACCTTGCAGGAGATGCCTGACTTTATCCAGTTACTGGGGTCTGGTTGCCTGGAGTTTATAGTGGGCTCTTCCCTGCTGAGGGGGTGGCAGGACTCTAGCCACACTCAGGAGGAAGGGACCTAGACTCCACTTCTCAGTGAGAATCTTGTCTGATTGTGTAAGAGGAGGTAGGAAGGGCTGCCGGGGCTGTTTGTGACAGTATCATCTGCCACAGGCTGTAGTGGGTGAAGACAGGAAGAAAGCCAGTGGTTTTCTGCAGGCCAGGAGCCCAGAAAGCTCTAGTTCCCAGCGACATGCTCTCTGAAGTGTCGCTTGACAGTTCAGGTTTGGGGCAGGTTCGGAGGGTCTAGACACCTCCTCCGCCCATCTCTTCTGTGTCCACTGTGACTCAGTGCTGGGAGCGTTGGCTCAAATGGGAGAAGAAAGCACACTAGCTCTGTTGTCTGTTTTTAGTTTCAGTTCCTGCTGTTTCAGGGTGGTCAAACGTGCTTCCAAGTATTACACGGAAAATTCCAGATAGAAACGATTCAGAAGTTGAAAGTTGCACAGTGCTTTGATGAAATCTTACAACATCTGCTCCATCCTACCTGGAATGCAAACACCCCTTTGCTCAACGGGTCCGTGCTGTACATACCACCCACACGTTAGCCACCCTGGCCCGCTTGGCCCTCAGAGTCACTGCTGCGAACCTGCAGGGCCTGTGTACATTTTCTTCACAGCGGCCCCCAAAGGCAAGGGCTATGATCTGGGGATTATTATCACAGCCTACTGTTAGAATTGTTCTGCTTTGATAGGCTTTGTTGTAGTCTCCTCCTGTGATTAGTTTAGGGATTGTATCGGAGGTGTGTGCGTGTAGGGAAAAGCACAGTGGACGGGGTTGGCGCTGGAGATGTTACAGGCCTCTGCTGATAATCTTGGATGGTGTCTGTGGTTGACAGGGCTGACTGCTGTGTTTGAGAGCACTTAGCCCTCACTGCTCCGCTAACAACTTGGGTCCTTCCAGGATCTCCATCGCCTGTTTGGGTCCACCTGGCTGCCCTCCTTCTTCCCTTCCCACTGAGTCTATTCCTGACTCTTGGTTGAAGGAGTGGCTGGCATCCTTGTGTGGCCTCTGTGGATGGGAACTCCTCTGCTCCTCTGGGATGCTTTTGCTGTGGTCTCTACTGGTCCCCAGTCACTAGTTCTGTCGGTCCTCGTCTTGCTGTCCTGGCCTCTCACTGGCACTGGGCAGGAGGTACACCTTCTCCTTTTTCCCAAGGTGGCTCCTTCTCCTTGCTGCACACTCCAGGTTCTCACTCAGCCCCATGGCCTCCTCTATCCTTAGAAGTACAGATTGCACGGTCCGTTTCCTGTCTCCCTGACTATCTCGTGAGCTCGGACTTCCCAGTTCCTTCCTGCTGGACAGCCACTCTAGCTGGCTATCACACCTATCTCAGATCCACTGGACCAGGTCAGCTCAGCAAGCTTCCATGGCCACCTGTTCCTCCCCTGTCACAGAACAGCACCATTCTGCCTGGGAAGACAGCAGAGTAGCCTATAGATTGGATGCAGTCCACAGCAAGGCACAAGGGCATTCGTTACAAACTCAAAGTGTGTGTGGAGCTTCAGAAGACTCAGCTGGGCAACGCGATCCTGAGGAAAAGAGCTGGAGGCATTACAACGCCTGACTTCAAATCCTGCTGGAAAATAGCACAGCAAGGATGGAAATGAACACACAGACAGAGAGACCCAGGAAGCCAGAGGCAGGTCCGCACAGCCATCGGCAGAGGTGCCAAAGTTACACGTTGAAGAGTGGACCGTCTGTTCGATAACTGGTTTTAGGAACATTGCTGGTCCATAGGTGGGAGAAAGAAGCTAGATCCCCATCTCTTACCATGTGCAAAAGCAGCTCAAAATGGATGGAAGATGTAAAAGTCAGACCGGAAGCTATGAAACTGCCGGAGGGAAGGGAGGCACTAAAAGATGTTGAGCTGGGGGAAAAAAATCAGGGGTGTTGATGTGGCCCTAAAAGCACAAAGGACAGAGGCCAAAGCAGATAACTTGGAAAGTGCAGTAAATCTAAAGCTCTTGTCCAGCAAAGGAACAAATAACTGAGCCCAGAGACAGCTGGCAGAACAGAAGAAAATATTTGCAAACCGTTTTATCTGGCAAGAGATTAAGTTCCAGTAAATATAATGAACTCAAACTTACCAGTTAAACCTTTAACAACCCTTTAAAAATAGGTGAATGAGTTGGACTTTAATCCCAGCTCTCCAGAGACAGAGGCAGGTGGATCACTGTGAGTTCGAGGCCAGACTCGTCAACATAGTGAGTACCAGGATAGCCAGGGCTATGGAGAGAGATCCGGTCTCAAACAAACATAAAGAGGTGAATAACTTGCTTATTTAACACTCAATAAAGGATTTTCAGAGGGTCAAGGAGCACAGGAAAAAACACTTACCAACCAGGCAGGGTGGTACGGGTCTGCAGTTCAGCCCTTGGGAGGTTGAAAATGGAGGCTCCTTAGTTCAAAGTCAGCCCGAGATGCATAGCGCAACAGTTTCAAAAGCAAGGTTGAGGGACTAATGAGATAATTCAGCTGGTAAAGGTGGTTGCTGCCAAGCCTGCCAACCTGGGCTTGTTCCCTAGGACCTGTATGGGTAGAAGGAGAAAATTGACCTCTGCAAACTGTCTTCTGACCCCCAACCTGTGCCCTGTGGAATGTCCTCTGCCACCAGCAACAGGCGTACAAAATCAATCAATGAATACTTTGAAAAATATTATGTGATTGACTACCTCATTCTGGGGTATACATCCGAAGACATAGAACCCAATATGTAGAGGAGACATATGTTTTTGTTATGTACTGAAGCACTGTTCTCAGTTGCCAAGATCTGAATTAACCTAAATGCCCATCAAAAATGAGCAGATAATGAAATTATAGCAGATATGCATAGTAAATATTAATCAGTCACGAAAAGAGGTGAACTGGACAACAATGTGTTAAATGAAATAAATTTGGGGCATGATGATAAAGACAAATACTACGATGTCCCCATTTATATATGAAAAATAAAAGTATCTTTTTTCTGTTTTATTTTATTTTTCCTGCATGTATTTACTTATTTTGTATGTACGTGTGAGTGTGTATGGGTGAGTCATGGCACATGTGTGAAGGTCAGAGGACAACTTTATGTTGTCATTTCTCTTCTTCCACAAGTTCCAGTTATCAAACTCAGGTCATTAGGCTTAGTGGCAGGTGCCTTTACCCTTGGAGCCCTCTCACCGGTCCTGAGGACAGAAAGCAGGGCTAGGGGAATGGCACCTGCATACCCTACATAAACAAGAGGTCAGGAAGAACAGAACAGGGATTGCCAGGCTGGGGGGGGGGGACGGGGGGGGGAGCTAGGCTGGCCAGCAGGTGCAGGTGCAGAGGGAGGAAAACAGCTTCCAGGCCCCATAGCACCCAGGACGGCCACTCTGCTGTCAACAAGGAATTGACTGTTTCAAGGCAGCTGGTAGAGAGGATTTTGAATGTTCCCAAGACACAGAATTAAGAATACCTCAGGGGCAGTGGATACATCAGCTACTCTGATCTTATACCTTGTGTACCTGTATCGAAATGGGCATGAATACATAGAGCCACAGAGCCACGATGCTATCATTTTGTGTTTTTAAAATCCCATTGGGGCAGAAGATGCAGATCTGGAGTCACTATTGGGTGTTTTTTTTTTTTTTCTAATGTTCTAATTGTATGAAGTCCAAGTAAACCTATTTTCAAATCACCTTTTTATTTTTAAATTGATTCATTTTGTTTTATGCATATGAGTGTTTCCCCTGCATGCATGTCTGTGTACTACGTGCATACCTGGTACTGGGAACCAAACTCAGGTCTTCTGCAAGAGTAACGAGTGCTTTCAACTGCGTCTTTCCAGCGCCCAGACCATCGTTTGAACTTAGCTGTGCATTCATCTGTTCAGCAGATAGTTTTTAAGCGTGTTCTAGAACCACACACTGTTCGGGTATCTTATACTCTACAAAGGACAGAAATACAATTAGCTGATAAATAGAGGGACACACTGTAGGGAATGTGGGGTTAAGGGCTGGGAGACAGAAGAGCCAGGTGAGGATTTGGGTCAGGAAGACAGGAAGACCTTTTAGGTAAAAAGAGATCAAAAGGAAATGCACGCTGGATAGAAGATGTTGAGTCTCCCTGCATCGCCCCCACCCCATCCAATTGTCCCCAGAACCAAGGCTCCCACCTCCCAGTTAATCCCTTTGTCACCTCCCTCATCCTTTCCTCTCTCACCCTTTCTAGATACGGTTCAACCTAAGGAGGGCATGAAGGGGTATTACTCTCCCAGAACCTCTTTTCTTCTTTTCTCCTTCCTTCCTTCCTTCCTTCCTTCCTTCCTTCCTTCCTTCCTTCCTTCCTTCCTTCCTTCCTTCCCTCCCTCCCTCCCTCCCTCCCTCCCTCCCTCCCTCCCTCCCTCCCTCTTTCTTTCTTTCTTTCTTTCTTTCTTTCTTTCTTTCTTTCTTTCTTTCTTTCTTTCTTTCTTTCTTCCTGATAAGTTCTTTCCCCTCCCCTCCCTTTCCCTTCCCTCCCCACTTCTACTTCTTGCAGTGCGGGGAACGCAAGCAAGGGTTTTCCCAGGCAAGTGTTCTACCACTGAGCCATACCCCTACCTCCAGTTTTCTATTCATCTTTCCATTTGGGGGTCTAGTTCAGTGCTTGGCTTCTAAAAATTTCAGGGTTCCCAACTTGGGGATATGTTCTTGAATGGATTTCACAGCCCCACAATCTCTCTAAGATTGTTTACTGAGGGCTTAGGAGCTCCCCTCACCCCCACCCCAGGTTTATTATTATTTTTTTTAATCAGATCCGGAGGCTGGAGGCCCTGGTAGGGTTAAGCCTGGGGGACCCAAGCTGTCAACACAGGCCTTGAGCAGAAGCTAACGGGTTAGAGTCTACTACAGGAGCTGGGTCTTGGCCTTCTAACCAGTTGTAGCTCGGCTGGAGGAACCAGAAATCTCTACAGCCTGCTGCATTTTGCAGGCGACATACTGTTTGGGCATCTGTGAAAGCTTAGTTCTGTGGGCAACCTGTGCCTCCGCCAGCCTGATCCAGCCTGGAGAAGAGAGAATTGCCAGGGTGAAGTAGGGCAGGAAAGCCCAGGCCTTGGCAATAGTGCGAACAGAATACAGAGTCTCAGTGCAAAGGACACAGCGGACACCTAGGAAGCTGGCTGATTCTGACTGTGCCTTTTAATAGCGCAGGTGCTGGGTAACCAATTCCTCAACAGGCTCCCCTGGGCCTTGGAGGATGTTTGGCAGTGCCAGGGTATTTTTAGCCCTCCAACAACTAGAGCAAGGCACTCAGCAGGCCTGCCTTGCTCTGGACTCTGGGACTTACTCAGTGGCTTTTTCAGAGGGGAATATGAGCTCTTCAGATCGGGTCTAGCTCACTGCCTCGCTCCTGAGCTCTCTCAGGGGTCTTAGAGGGATGTCTGGTCCTCATCAGCTGGTTGCCACTGGGCATGCCTGCCCAGGGGTGTGTGGGAAAGGCGATAGAATGAAAGCCATAGAATGAAAGCCAGTCTTTTACCATGAAGGGCACAGAGCCAGAGGCTCCCTGGATGACTGACTGCTGGCCATTCTCTGAGGGAAGATAACCATGTGTTCTAGGAGCATATTCTTTCTAAGAGCAAAACAGAGAGCTCCAGGTTAGGCGTGTGGTGTGGAGGACCAGTGGACCCAGGCAGAGAGAGGAAAAAGGTGGGCAGGGGTAAGGGAACTACTTCCTGGGGACCCAGGGCTAGCTTGCTGTTGCTCACCCTCCCGACACTGCGGTCACTTAATGTTTGCAGTTAATAGGTCAGTCTTGAATATTGATCTGACAAATATTTGCTAGATCACTGACCTAGGGGACTTCCCGTGCCAACTCCTCCCCAGCGGCAACCTGAGAACTGGTCCCTTGATCCCCAAGGGGTCAGGTCCGGAAGAGACCTTTCCTGCAGGTGGCTGTACTGTTCCACCTGTGGGTGTGGACTGAGGTCTGGGGCAACCACCTGCGCGAGATCCTTTGTTTGAAGTGGCTCCTCGGGGCAGGTGGTCAGAAGCAGTCAAGACTTGTCGCAGCCGCCCACATCGAGAGACACACACCACGTGGTCTAGGCTGCCTGGGCCCTGTTCCTACCCGCGGCCACACTGTCCATCCAATGCTGGGAAGGAGAGGACTTGCTTTTTGGAGACAACAGGTGGAGACCCAGGGAGGCTTGAATCAGAGTCTGGGAAAATTCCTGCTTTTCCCAACACACACATTGACATTTGCATTCGCATCTGAGCATGAGTGCGTGCACGCGCGCTCACACACACACACACACACATACACACACACACACCGTCACCATTGTTGTCATCACCCCACCATTGTGCCATATCCCCCAGGCTGCCACCACCCTGGACCCCACTCTGGTTCAGCCGTCATCTCCTAATGAATTCCTGCAGCTCTGATTCTAGCTTTGCTTCGTTTTTCTGGGTTGGAAATCAGGAAAGATCAGGCAGCATGGCCAAGCTCACACAGTGAATGGAGACGTGGAGGTCAAATCCAGATGTGCGCTATTTCCCGAGAGGGGAATAGAAATCCGGGGAAACATTTGTACCCGTTCTCTGAGATTCCGAAGCAAGTACTAAAAAAATTAAGTGACTTCTTTTGTGTGTAGGGTTCTCCATCGCTCGAAGCCAGGCTGTCACTAAATAAACCTCTGAGGTCTGAGTACCTCTGCAGGTCTAGCTGCCCATTGCCTTCACCTGGCCTTTCCCATGTGCGAGCTGCCTTCTCATCTCTACTGTGGTGGTGTTTACTTTTCCTCCAACGTCTAGCTCAAAAGGCTAACTTCTTGTGATGCACGCCTTCATTTTCACCCTGTGGAGACCCTGAGATCCTTTCCTGACACTCTCCAGCCTCAGTTCATGGAAATTCACTCTGGGCATTGCCATCACCGTGTCTGACTGGTATGCTACCATTTTCCATGTTGTGTCGGACTGTCCTGCTTGCTCATTTGGAGGAGGTAATGTCTGTGTGGCTTACAGGCCGTGGTATGCTGGGGACACAGCTGTCTGGGAGAAAAAGCACCTGATGAGTAGAGCCAGCCAAATCTCATGGTGTAAATATTCTTATGCACTGTTGTCAATGTCAAGCTAGAATGATTTATGAAATCCGGAGCAAGTGAAGGTGGGCTCTCTCAAAGTCGAGCTAGTAGCTAGCTAGCTGTTCCTGGGCCTGCTGCTGCATTCTCCTATGTCTGTGTTTAGTAGGGGGACCCAGCCTGTGCCACAAACCCTTACTTGAAGAGAACATTCAATTCTAACATTTTTTGGGGGGGCATTTTTCTTTTTCAAAGCTCTTTTCTCCTGAAAGAATTAGAATGGATGTCAGGGAAGAACCTTTTCAGGTAGATCCGGTGACATGCCTTCTGCATCCGATGCTCCCTGTATCTAATGTTCCTAGGCAACTTCACTTTGATAAAGAACTGGGGCTGATTCCTAATCTCTTCATTGCCTGGGTTAGAATAGGGGAGTGACTTCATGCAGTTCTAAGCCTGGATCCCCAGAGGCCCTGCATCTTTTTTGTTGTTGAGTCAATACATTTATTGATACCCATTTTACATATAATTCAATGAAAAAATCTATAAATATAAAAGCATTTTTTTCCCTTTTGGCTGTCACCATGGTCCATGTAAATACTCAACAGTCAGTCATCTGCAGAAAGTGCTCCAGGTCTCACTGCTAGGTTACAGGCCCTGAGTACATGTCACTCAACAATGGCACTGATGTCCTCCAGTGACCCAGTTACTTTGGAATGCGACCGCTGGAGACTCTGCATCTTAATGGGGTTCACTTGGGGCTTGGGCAGCTCTCCTGAATGAAGCCCACACTACCATGCTTAGACCATCCTGCAAAGAGGGAGCCAGACTCTGAGAGCAGAGATTCACCATCTCCGATGAGCGATCCCAGACCAGCTACTCCCAAGTAGCCTAGCAGCAAGATAACAATGCCCAAGTATGCCAACTGGGAACAGAAAAGTTACCCAGCTAAGCCCAACCTGCATGGTCAGTGTAAGTTAAATGTTCTAACCACTAAATTTTTCTTTTTGTTGTTGTTAAATAAAGCAGAGCCAACTCCTATACCATTCTCCATCCTTACATGAGTTTTTGTTTTTATGAGACAGGGTCTCTCCGTGTAGCTTTGGCTGTCCTGGAGTTAGATATATAGACCAAGCTGGCCTTGAATGCACAGAGATCCTCCTGTCTCTGCCTCTCAGTGCTGGAACTAAGGTGTGCGCCACCATGCCTGCCCCATCCTTGTACACGTTAGGAACTAGCTCTGGTTGCATTGCCTCGTCTGAGTGAGGTAAAAATAGAGCCTGTTCCCTGCTGTCTGCTAACCACAGACACTCCATCGTCAGCACAACTGACCCCTGTAGCACTTGTTTTCTAGTTTCGCCACCACCCTAAAGAGCCCATAGGAGCCCTGGCATGTTTAAATTGCTAACAAGGTGGGTGTGGAGAAAGCAGCTATAATAGTATAAGAAATTATGGCTAAGAGAGAGAGAGACCTTAGGTGATTAGTGAGACAACAGGGAAGGTGCCTAGAGAGAAGGGTCCGCCGGAGTCTGCAGCAGGTGGACACCCGTTAGACCCCAGCTAAGCTGATCTGGCCTTTGGCTTTGCCTGTGTCATGGTGCCCTGGGTTGGAAACTGCCCCACCCCTACCCCATCAATGAAGACCTGAGTACCCTTTCCAGGAAACGTACAGATGAGAGCAGGAAAGTGGCAAGTTGCCCATTTTTCTTCCCCTGCAAAATGATTTTTATCAATTTGGGTGAACAAAAACATCCTAACGCATTGGGGGCGGGGAAGAGAAAAACTACCCTAGATACATTTCTACTTTTGACTGGAACGTCCTTGCCTGCAACCTGGGAAAGAATTATGAAAAAGTGAACTCCACCCTGTGTGTCCTCTAGGGTTGAGCTGTCGAAACTCCCTAGTGGCAAAGGGGCACTCTAGACCAGGGGAAGCAGCCCATGAAACAGCCTTGTGGCTGCTCTGGGGGCCCTGTGGTTTCCCTCCAGCCAGCTGTGTGACCTTGAGTAAATGACCCAACCCCTCTTAGAGTCCACATCACACGGGACTAGATGGGTCCTACTTCTCTTCACCATAGGGTATTTCCCACACATTTAAAGACACACATGGGGAGCTAGACAAACCTGGCATGTAACAGCCACGCTATGGGTGGAGGTGTGTGTATATTTGGTTCTATCACTATGCACCCATTGAGATAACACGGGTATAGTGAGGGTGCCTCTCTCTAATGGCTCCATAGCTATTTAATCTTAGGACACCGCAAGAGCAGACACACCAGCGTCAGTTCTCCCATTACTGAGGTATAGTTCACTGATAAGCTGTGTGATCCTGGACAGATGATCTCACTTCTCTGGCCTTCTATTTCTTTCTCTAAAATAGAATGTCATGGAAAACTTTTCAACTGTCAAATTCAATAAATATTGACAAAAACATAGCTACCGAGCTGTATGATTTAGTTTTTAACTCATGTGTGGTCTAGTTTTACCCACTTACAGAAAATTTTAATGGCTCAAAAGTCTAATTGGGCTTTATATGTGTGTATATATATGTGTATGCATATATAATGCACATGAATATATGCGTGCATATATAATATATGTACACATGCACATGCAGACACATATGCACTATATACACATACACATATGCACTCAGAACTTTGGGGATGTTCTCATTTTCAGTTTTAGGATTGTAACTTTATTCAGTTATCCACAGACACCTGGTGTATTTTCTACTTTTTCTATGAAACTTCTCTGGGTATTACAGGAACGTCTTCGGTGCTTAGTGTAGGGGGTTGTGACTGGATAGAATGAGACAGTCTCCCTAAAGCATGGTGCTTGGTGCCTAAGCCAACTCATGTTTAATCTGTAGCTGCAGCAGGCACAAGCCCCTCTGCTAGGGTGTGGCTCCTGCTCATACTGCTTAAGAACTGCAGCAGGGGAAGGAGGCCATCCTGTCTTCCAGGAAACGGGTCATTTTCTATTTGTAAATCTTTCCTTGGCTATCTGCTTTCTGTTGGGAACAGCCCATCACAGTCTTCCACCTTACTGCTCTCCCCTCTCTTGAGGTCTGGATCTCATACACAGAGGTCTTGGCTGAGGCAGTCTCCTGTTTTAGGTAGGCTGGGGAAACCTTCCCATTCCCACAGTGAACTTGCTATTTCTTTCTCTAGGCTTGGTTCCCCATACTCCCCCGGCTTGCTTGTATGGCCCTGAGTTTTATGAACTACATTTCCCAGGATCCCCAACTCACAGTCTTCCTGGTAGCTGTAGCCAATGGGAGACACTAGCAAAAGATTGGTGCTCTGACGAAGGGAGAAGCCGAGGTGGGCCTGCATCAACTCTTTCTGCTTAGGGCGGTAGCCTTGCTGGGCTCCAGGTTACAGCGAGAGATACGACTTTCTTCTCTTTTGTCCCTTCAGCCCAAGGAAGCAGCAGTTTCGAGCAGGTTCCAATCTCTTCCAGCTCTTCTGTCATCTTTTAACCAGGCTCTTGGATGAAATCACTATTGAACTGTTCATCTTTGGCTCTGTTTTTCTGATGGGATTCTGCCTGTGGCAACTATCATGACAAAAATGTAAGCAGACTGTGTGTCCCTGTGTCCCTAGACTCCCAGCAATTGAGGATTGAAAGTAGCTGTACCAAATACATACAGACGTTTTCTTGTCGGTTTCCTCTAAGCAGTACAATGTAACTATTCCCATAGCATTGATATTGGACTAGGTGATATGAATCATGTGGAGATGGTTTAAAGTACGTGGGAGGATGGATGTAAATTATATGCAAGGACTTCACCATTTTAATAGTGTGTCTGTGTGTGCGTGCGCGCGCGCGCGTGTGCGCATTTGCACGCACATACACTCACGCAGGTGACATAGCACAGGTGTGATGGTCAGAGGACAAGCATGTGGATTCTGGGCATTGAGTTGCTTGTTCAAGGGCAGGGCAAGAGCGCTTCCAACAGACACCATTCTACCATTTACATAAGGGATCTGCGCATGCCTGCTTTTGGGCATCTTACAGGAGGGAGGAGGTCCTGGAACCAATGTCTCTCAGATGCCAAGGACTGAATGTATCTGAATGCTCTCACCGTGTAACTTGCTGGTCATGATTTTACAGATGAGTTTTAGGGGACTTTTTGTTTGGCAATTTCTAGTTGAATCTTCCCTAGAGGGCGAATGCCCACACCATCTCTGGTAGATGGGTAGCAAAAATGCCTACACCTATTTTCTTCTGAGGGTCAAACCCCTTTACAATGCACTTGATTTCTCTCTCTCCTTCCCTCCCCCCTCTCCTTCCCTCCATATCTCCATTTTCTCGTTTTTCTGACTGTAGTTCAGGCTAGTCTTGAACTCATGACCCTCCGTCCTCAGCCTTGCTAGTGTGTGATTACAGGTGTGTACCACCACCCTAGGCATATGATTCATAGATGGAGTCTATTTCCTTCTTCCTGAAGCTATAGCCCCTACGATTTGGCTAGTAGAATGTGGCACAAGCGATCCTGTGCCCCAAGAGGCTTGACAGGTTTCTGTGTTCTCTCTGGAAAACCTGCCTAGGCAGACCTGCTGGATGACAACAGGACAGAGAAGCAGTTGCCACTCCAGAGGACCCTATCTTGAGCAGCTAGGCCCCAGACAAGCTGGCCGTGCCCTCAAACATGTGGGAGGCCCAAGGGAGGTGGACTGAGGCCAGACCAGGCTTAGGCACATGAGTAAACCAAACATGCAGGAGACAGCACAAAGCAGAGAATGTCATTTGCTCCCTTGAGCTCCTGGTCCTAACACATTCTATGTCTAGCAGTCCCCAGTATCCATGAGGGACCCTTAGATAGGTGTGAAGTGGTCCGGTTGAAACTGGCTCTGACCTCAGTGGCTGACCAGAGAAAACATGTACAAGCAGTTAAACAATGAAGTCTACTGGTCAAGTGTATGATGCAAATGCTAAATGTAGGGTTCACCATTTGCAGGAATCCATGCTGTTCAGGTGAGGTATCCCTAGGTAGGACTCTGGAGGGGGACTGTCTGCACTCTGTTGCACTTAAAAGTGAGGCAGAGAAAGGCTACTAGTTAGTTGCCTTACCCAAGCATCTTCGCCTATCTTACTATTTCTTAGATGTGATATTCTGGTTTTCCTTGATGATCTGTGTTTGCAGAAATCACTGGACAGGATGCTGACCCAGCAGGAAGGTATTACCTTTAACCTTGTCTTTCCCTCCATGTCCAGTTCTGTCTCATGCTGAGGCAGCTATCTCTGTCTCAAAGGAGGCAGCTTATGATTGTCTCGCAGACAGCCATTCCTTGTCCCCCTTTGGGCCTGATAATAGTACCAACTGGACCTTCCTGGCACCTTCTAGAATAGTTTATGGAATCATCTAGATGGGTTTGTTCTTTTGGCTGATCAGCTCTCTACTTGTTGAAGAGGGTCACAGCAGAAAGGAAGCGCTGCAGAGCCTCAAGCTAGGGCACGACTTTCCTTCCCTGGGCTGCCTGGAATCACTGCAAACCTGCCCCTCTAGGATATCACAGATGCGATGAGAGATTCTCGGTGGGTCCCTTCCTTGTACCTTGTTATGTTTGTTTAAGGAATATCAAATGCCTGTCACTCCATGAGGCTTTCCTCTCCCCCATCCATTCTGTGATGTGGAAAAGTTATTTCTCTCACTAATCAAAACCTCCGAGTTCACTGACTGATGGGACGTTCCCCTCCCTCCCTAGAGGATTACCTGGTTCTTGCTACACAGGTCCCTATCCTTGGTGCTCAGAAGCTGTAGACCTGTTCATTCGTATGATCCTGTTTTCTGCACCTGCAGGCAGGTTGCCTGCTAGTCCCTTCCTGTTGGAGACCCTTCCAGATCCGTTGGTTTGCAGCTGTCTGCTCCTAGCCTGGAGTCTCTGTTGCTCAGTATGGAAATTCACTCGGGGCAGATGTTTTTGGCAAACCATTGGGCTATGGCTGACCTGGAGGGTAGGGTTAGTGCACGTGTGTGAGTGATCCTTTCCTCTCTGGGCCATCTGGTGGAGGAAGCTATAGCTGTATTTATAGTGTCAATGACTAATGGAAGCCTGGTAATAAATAATGGTGGCCAAGAATCTTGGAAGCATGCCATCCTCAGAATCAAATTCCTCCCCAGCTGCATCCAAGGTTAGGAGGCTTCTACTGCATGCCAGATATAAACCCCTGGTTAGAGCTGAGAGAAGGAAACAGAAGTTTAGGGAGGAGCAGGGACTTGATCTGAACACCCTACCTCCATGGATCTTGTTGGATTTTGTCCAGAGTTTGGACAAATTGAAGCCACTCCCAGAGCTGGGCAGTGGGAAAGCTTGTGGGTTCAGAAGGAACTCCGGGCAGCCCTTCTAGATGGGGCTCCTGGTGCTGTGAGCACTCGCTGATCAAGGAGATAGCAGGGCCTCCTGTTCATAGTGACAGAGAAAAGTGCTCTCTGGAGCTATCGGGAATGTACCCTCAGAACATGTTCTGGGGCCCACAGAAGGCCCCCAACCCTTGAGAGGCATCTGGGGAGCAGCCCAGAGGAGGCAGAGAATTCCTTATGAGACAGTTAAGTCAGGAAAGCTTTGTCAAGTCTCTCTCTTATCTATCTATCTATCTATCTATCTATCTATCTATCTATCTATCTATCATCTATCTATCTGTTTATTCATGAGTGATTGGTTGATTTGTGGTGCTGGGAATGGAATCCAAGGACTATTCATGCTAGGCAAGCACTCTTACCCTTGAACCTCACTCCCATCTCCAACTCTCACTCAAAAAGTGAAACAGAGCATGTCCACGTGATGTTTATCATGGTTACAATGTGTAGATATATAGGTCTGTATATGCATGACAATGTGCTTCTGTATGTTTTTGTGGGTATAAACATACATGCATTGTGGGCTTGTTTCTAAGAACATATACACACATATTTATGTATATAGGAATACATGCGTATGTTTGCGCACACATATGTATGTGTTTGTGAAGAACAGTTCAGATCCTGGCATTGTGTTAGATCTGGTTTTGTTCTCTTTCACGGGAGCAGGTGAGAGTGCAGTGACAAGCCAGGTCTAGCCTCTTGCCCTCATCTTTCTGCCTCAACTTAAATTCCTGCTGAGTTCTTCATTTGTGGCTGACAACCAGTTTGTTGCTGCCTAAAGATGACCAGTGAAGCAATGCATGTTCCTTGTAAAACAAACTAGCAATCCTTCAGGTACACAAAGAAGATAAAAATTGCCCTTTGTCCTCCGAACAAGAGTCCTGGCTGTCGCTAAATAGAATTTTCCTCTCCAAGGTACTGCAATGACTTGAGGGTCAGAGGAGAAGGCAATGTGGATGCTGCCATTCCATGGGCCTTTGCTCTCTGACCCCATGGTCAAGTCTTAGAATCTCAAGGACTCTCTTTCACTTTGCTCCTGCTGTTACGGAATTCTTCATGAATCGTGAGGTCCTGAGTGGACTAGCCTTGCTCAAGCCATGGAGACAGAATCACAGAGCTGGGTCTAATCCTGAGGGTTGCTTCACTTTACCGAGTCAGCCATCTGGTCTCTCTAAGCATCCACGTCCTCATCTCTAAAATGGGATGAGGACAACCACCGTCAAGGGCAGTTGTCTGGGTGGGAACAGTGTCTTTCTCTGCCTGCATTTGTACTGTCATCCCCACCCCCACCCTGCCCACCACTTTCCACTTTCTGTTCCACACTGCAGAGGGCTCCCTTGGCCGTGGCTGCCCAGTAGATTTGGTCGAATGAGTGGAAGTGGAAGGCTGAAGAGTGGAGACTGGGGATACCAGGGAGTCTCTTCTCATCCTTCCTTTGCTTCCCACGGTGCCATCTCAGGCAGTGGTGGCAACTCTGCTGTGGCTCCAGTTCCTGTTGTGGCCTCAAATTGTTGGCTCAGGGTCATCTACTGTTGTCCTCTCCTGCCCAGGCCTCGTGGTGGTAACAATAGCTTCCAGCAGATACAGTCCTAGTTCAGCTCCTGAACAATTCAACAGCCAGTTCCCTACATTAAGTTCCCTGTGTTGACAGGCCCTGGGCAGTTGTGGTTTTACGCTAAGGCCCTATGCAATATAGAAACAACAAGCAGGGCTGGGTGGGGTAGTGCTTAGGTTACTTCCCAGAGCACCATGGCCTGCAGCTATGGCCCCTGATGAGCTTGTGACAGTTTTACCAGTTAAATCAAGGATTTCATAAGCCCTGCCTTCTTCCTCTTGACTCAATAGACTCGTTTCCATTTTGTGGTAGCATAGCCCTGGAGTAAGGAGGTGGGCTCTGGAGTAAGAGAGGCAGCTCTGGCTTGAATCTCAGATTCATCCTTTCTAACTGGCTGATATTGAGCCACATTCGGGGCTGGTGTAGCTCAGTGGTAGAGCATCTGCCTGGAATGTACAGTTTTCTATCCCAGCACCCAAACACAAAAGCAAGCAAACAACTCCAGGTGTTGTATCTATAGGTAGGGGATAAGGATGGCTGATTAACGGAGATGAGGGATGCTCAGTGCTTGATGTGTATAAGTGATCACATTTATGGAATATTATGAATAATATTATGATTAGATTAGCACCACAGTCCCTTCTTTCAAGAACACAGAGGTCTTTTCACTTGGATTTATATTGTAGAATATTTGTACACTGTGAACATGTATTGCTGTGGTTGATACAATAAAAAGCTGAACACCAATAGTTAGGCAGGAGAGATAGGTGGGATTTCCGGGGAGAGAGAGGTAGAGGAGGAGAAGGAATCGAGGGTGGACACATGTGTGATAGAGGTAAAAGCCACGTGGTAAAGCGTAGATTAATAGAAGCAGGTTCATTTAAGTTATAAGAGCTAGCGGGACGAGCCTAAGCTGAGGCTGAGCTTTTATACTAATAAGGAGTCTCCGTGTCATTATTTGGGAGTTAGCTGGTGGGACAGAAAAAGACTCATTACAGACGAGTCACCGGACATAGAAATGACTTACTCCGTTTTTCCCAATTGTCTCTCTGTATGGTAAGTTTTCACAGTTGCCAAGAATCATGGGGAAAGAAAGAAAAACACCCAGAACCTTCCCTTCCAACACTGGCCTCAGAGCACCAGTGATTTGAGATCACCCTCCAAAGATGGGACCTATCCGTAAGGCACAGCTGGGCTTAGAGGGGTCTCTGATGGGCGGAGCCAAGGCTTAAAGGCGGAGAGTCACTCATAGCAGGAGGGCGTGGCCTGGCCCCTGTGAGCCTGTGCAGCTGGAAATCTGTTCCCCACAAGACACTTAGAAGTAGCTTTTGCAATTCCCCTGCTCCCTTTTCCCTCCCTCCAGACTCCTAAGCTAGCTTTGCCTGAAACATCTTTGCATTCTTGTCTACCCAGAAAATGCCTCTATATCCTTCAAGACCCAGCTGAATTATCATGTTGGGGCTTCTTTGGTCCATCCCCAGGCATAATTAAACACATCCCCCTTTCAAGCCTCTGCAGCTTCTGCTGCGGCATTTTCACTTCTGTGTATCCTTAATAACTCATACATGCCTTTCTCGTGGCACCTGGCACGTTCCTACAACAGCAACAGCCACAGTGCTGGTCTGAACTGTTGGTGGCTGTTTAGAATTCACCGAGGGGTAGATTCTCGGTGTTACCTTCCCTCATCGCGTCTCTATGAAGTGTTCGCATTTTACAGATGACGACACATACCCGTGCTCAGATCTACTGCACCCGGGTTCTAAATTCCTCTCTCGCATTTTCCCTGTGAATCCCCAGAGGACAAAAAAAGGAGACCTGGTTATACCCTGTCTCTGTATCCAGATGCGGGCAGGGTGCCTGATACCAAGCGATCACGATTGCCTAAACGACGCACGAAATCAAAGCATTCTATGGCACTGATGTGCGGAGGTTGGTTAAACCATTTCCCATGTGTTACTCTAGCTCCGGATATTCTCTCTTTCTTGGACTGGATTATTTCCTTTGGGTCAGTTCCTGGGAGTGGAGCGACTGGATCCGAGGATGTGGCGCTTCCTCGCTCCGCCACGTCATCTTCCGCTTTTTGGAGCCCCGCGAAGCGAAAGAGCTAAGTGGTCCAGGCAGCCCTGAAAGCCTGGTTCTCACCTCGACCTTGACGCGGTTGTCCTGCAGGTGCCTCTGAGCTACGGGGCCCCGCGCTGCGCCCCGCACCGCAGCATTTGAATAGCGATCGGGGCCGCAGGATTGTGCCCCCCGCCCCCCCCGCAGCTGCCTCGTTGGCAGCTGGATTCGGCCTGGGGGCGGGGACCAGACCCGGCACCTCGCTTGCGGTTCGGCGCGCAGCTTCCTTATTTGGATGGGGGGTGGGGTGGGGGTAGCCAGAACCGCGGAGACCGCCAGGGAGGAAAATGTAGGGCAGAGGGAGGCGAGGAGAGCATCTCTCGGGAACAGGAGTGTGTGTGTGTGTGTGTGTGTGTGTGTGTGTGTGTGTGTGTGTGTGTGTGTGCAGGGCAGAGGGAGGCGAGGAGAGCGCCCCCACCCCCCTCGGGACAGGGTGTGTGTGGTCCCCTTCAGCGCCATTCCAGGACTGGCTTGTGGCAGGTGTGTGTGTGTGTGTGTGTGTGTGTGTAGTCCCTTCTGCGCCACTCCGGGCCTGGAACGTGGCAGCTCTTCACCCTCCTGCAGGGACCCCCAAAACACAGCAGGAAGGAGACAGTGCTGGAATTCCTCCAGCTGAGCAGGGCCACTCCGGTGACCCGTGAGTGATAGAGGGTTCAAGGATACTGGCTCCTCTTGACCTCCACGCGATGGACCTCTTCTCGCAGTCCTTGTATTCCACTTTCATCTTCTCCGGGTGTTTCCTCTCTTTGTGTTGTAAACCCCAAAGGGCGAATATACCCTCAAAAGCAGGGGACACCTACATAAATGACTAGCAAGCCCCTACTGAAGCGTAGCTGACCAATCTAAGGCAAAGGCATCTGGTGAAGGGTGTCTAAGTAGCTAACCGTAATGCACACTGGGGTTTTGCTTGCACGTTTGTCTGTGTGAGGATGCCACATTCTCTGGAACAGTCACGTGAGTGCTGGGAATTGAACCCAGGTCCTTTGGAAGAATGGCCAGAGTGGCCAGTGCTCTTAACCGCTGAGCCATCTCTCCAGCCCCGATGAACGTAATTTTTAACGTATGATTTAGGGTTGTCAGATAAAGATCTCAGGATGCCCAGTTAAATTTGACTTTCAGATGGTCAATGAATAACATTTTGCATGTTTATTGCATGAAATATTTGATAAAAGAATGTCTGAGATATCGCAGAGCAGACAATAAAAATTGTCGTCTAAAATACAAATCGAACCAGGCACCCAGTGTTTTTATTTGTTAAATCTGTCAATGCTAATTCCTTCTTGGCTTGCGTTTAAACTCTTGGAATTCCATATCCTCCCCTCTCCAGCTCCCCTCCCCCAATCAGTTTCCTTCTCTTTGATTTTTGGTGGAGACTTGGTTTCTCTGAGATGGTCTATTTTTTAATTTCCCTCATCCTCTGGGTTTTATTTACTTTAGCTAGCTCACCCTGGGTCTCAATTTAAAAGTCTTTGATGCTCCTGCTAGACACCAGGGTTGAGGCAGCCTAAGCTTTAGGGGGATTTCTTAAGGACATTGGAAGGAAATTAAACCTCAGAAAATATGCTTGATCCCCCCCCCCCCCCCGCTTTTCTTTCTAAGGAAATTCTGTGGATTGAGCTCAGTTTATGTCACATGAGCACGAACAGCTGAATTAAGGCCAAAAAGCTCATTTCTCGAACCTCCACCAGCTGCGGTTCCTGCCAATAAATGGTTTGTCTCTCCTTCATGAATGTTTTCTCAGGGTTTCCAACCTCAGCTGAACTTGCGCAAAGAGGCCTCGAACCTGTAGACTCAGAGGGCCCTGAGGGTCTGAGGAGTCCGCAAGAGCAGGGTTTCCCACACAGCAGCCCCCAGCTCAGGCTGACCCAGTCTCACAATGTAAGCTCATAGAAAGTGGGACCTAGAAGTTGTGATTAAAAAACAAACACACCAAAAGCAACAAACCCCCAGTTCTCCCCAGATGACTCTCGCCTGAGACCAAGGAAACCAGAGCAGGACTTCTCGGCAGCTGCTGAGAGGTGGTAACTGAGCACCCACCTGCCTCTGACTGCTAGGGGTGACTCGGAGTGTGTGTGTCCTCTCTGTTCCTTCCTTGGAGCATCTTCCCCTCTTCCCCCTACCTCAGGAGGACCACAAGTCACTCTGCAGTGGCCTCTCTCTCTTCCCTGTCCTCTTCCTCATTCCTTGCTGGTGCTTCCTAAGGCCCCTCCCCCATCACATGCTATACTTGACACCCCTTTCTCTGGGCTGGCAGTGGAGGTACCCACCTTGGTTTGGTGCATTACTCTGACTCATACACTGCTCTCTTGGTTACCACATAAATTCTTGATATAAAGGCTGCCAGAAACAGAAGACCCCAGTGTTTGGATTTCTGAGGCTTAACCACTTTAAGTCGTAGTATGAGGCCTCGTATTAGTGTTTTCCAAGCCTAGCTTCTTCAGGTCTACATTGGATCTGCCCATTTCAAAAAGAAAAAAAGAAAGAAAGGAGAAAAAAGAATAAAACCAGAAAGAGAAAGAAGTTATTTAGATATTTTGTTTTTGTCCAGGGAGATTGGCCCAATCCATCTAACTTAAATCACAGCTTCACATTACTCTGTAACCCAGCCAGCTTGACCTCTGACCAGATGGAAGGAAGAGGCTTGAGGGAGATGAGGCACTGGGGGTACTTGGTGGGTAGATTATGACATAATGTTGGTGACTGATAAAGCCTGGGGGGGGGGTCAGCAAGGGACATTCATGTTTATTGGAAGGCTGGTATTCTTGGAGGCAGCATTGGCTCTGGATTGTCTATTGTAAGGTGCAGACCTACATCCAGGGTGGACCGCATCTACTGGAATAGCCAGGTTCTTGTGTTCCAGGACAAACTGAAACCGAAACAAAACAAGCAATAACAACAGAAACCTCACCAGAATGCACAGGTGATAGAAATAGAGACGGTTTACTAAGAAAGAGAAAGGCACTCCCCAGAATGAACTACGAAAAGAGTCCCGGGCCAGCAGTCTCCTGCCTTTGGCAGGTCATTCACACAGCACCTGCCTTCTCCCACGTTTGCTGGGCTTTTGTTGTTGTTGCGAGTAGCCCAGGTGGGGAAGAGTTTCTAGCCGTTTTTTGGCAACAGGCTTCCTTCCATGTGTTAGTCTCCACACCTCTCTCCTGGTTCCCTACCTTCCCGCCACGCTGCGTCTCCTGCTCTCAGTGCTCACCAGCTGCAAGAACCAGCCCTGCTTCCACTGTGCCTTGCTCCTCTCTGTCTTGGGAGCTCCATGAATTTCCAAAAGCCACAGTTATGTTTGAGAATCAAGTGTCAGGATGCTTTTGGTAGCAAGCAACAGAAAGGACTCGGGCCGTGGGAGCCTTTCCCTTCAATTCTCTCATCCATCCGTCTCTGTAGCTTGTTTTCAGCAGGATCTCCCTGGGGTTCCCAGCCTTACACCCTCCAGATTGCATCTGTGTTTCTAGTACCAGGCTAACTGAATTCTCTCGGGCCCACTCACTGTGGCTGTCTAGGTAAATTTCATTCACGACATGACTTAAACTTAGCTTGTATCAGCCACTGGAGCAAGTGGTCTAGAATTTGCTGAACCTGGGCTAGGATGGGGTTAGGCACACATTGTCTGCCAAATAGTTGGGGAAGAATGAGAAGAGATTTGAGAACAGTTCCAAGTCTATGGAGGGGAGTCATGCAGGGATAGGGGTCAGGTAGGAGAGCAGAGAGCTCAAAGGAAGGAGCCAAGCATCCTAAGTTGATTCTTAGACAATGCCCTCTTACTGATGAGATCTTTTGCATCCATGTCCTCTGAGGTACTTCTTAGCTGTGTGTGTCAATTTTTTTTTTCCTGTTGTAGTAGGAGTTGTCTCTATCCTTGGCTGGGTTCCAGAAGGGATCCTGGAGAGGCCTTGTGTGCCGGTGAATTATTAAGGAAGTGCTCTCAGGGGGAAATGGAAGAAGCGGTTCCGGGCAGCAAGGACACCAAGCTAAGAGCAGTCTCTCAGGCGAAGCCCCCAGAGGATGAGTTCAGCATGGTCTCAAGAGGCGGGAGAGAGACACCTTTGCAAGGGACCTACATGGTCCCACCCTTACCTAAGCTGGTGATGAAGGATCTCACTACTGAAGGAAGAAGGTAGATTCGAAGCACCATGAGCTCACAGCGTTAGTGACCGTCTTCTTTGCTGTGACCAGATATCGTCCCGGAAGTGACATGAGTGGGGAGGGCTTTGTTTTGGTTCACAGTTCAGAGGAAGACAGTCTGTCAGGGAGGGGCAGGTAAAGAGGCAGGAGCAGTCAGTCAGTGGTGCCAACTAGGAAGTAGAGAAGGGAAATACCAGGACTCAGCTAAACTGTGTTCTTTTTCTCTTTGTGTGCAGTCTGAGACCCCAGCCTGTGGGCTGCTGCTGTCTGCATACTGGGTGGGCCTTCCTTTCTTGGTCAACCACATCTGGAAACAATACTCAGACGTGCCCCTCATTAATGGAAGTTTCTCTTTTTAGTTAGTTTAGTTTTATTTTTTTAAATATTTTTATTCATGTGTGTGTATGTTCTGGTGTAGAGTCTGGACGGGTGTCGGATCCCCTGGATCTGGAGTTACAGCTGGTTGTAAGTTACTTGAACTGGGTGCTGGGAACTGAATTTGGGTCCTCTGCAAGACCAGCAATTGCTCTATCTATCTATCTATCTATCTATCTATCTATCTATCTATCTATCTATCCATCCATCCATCCATCCATCCATCCATCCATCCATCTATCTATCTATCTGAGACAGGATTTCTCTGTGTAGCTGACCTCAAAGATCCACTTGCCTCTGCCTCCGGAGTGCTGGGATTAAAAGCGTGAGCCACCACCACCTGGCCAGCAATCACTTTTAAGCAATGACTAGTCTCTGAGCAAGCCCCAGGTGTTTCTTAATTCAATCAAGTTGTCAACCAAATCAATTGATATACCATCCCCTCACACAAGGAGACTGCAACAGTCTCAGGAAAGGGCCTCAGTCACACTGCAGGACGAGGAGCTCTTCAGACTTGGGAGGGGCTTAGGAGCCAAAGTGCAGAATGGGGTGACAAGGACTGTCCACTCCAGGCCAGTTCTGGCGTCAGCCTTCCTCCAGGAAACCACTCTCACAAGGTGTCACGTTCCTGCTTCACCCTGAGGTATTGTCTGTTTGTTCAGGGCTAGGCTAACTGCTCAGCACTTCCAGCTTCTAAATTAGTTGTCAACATTTAAATCTCAGGTGTTTTTCATGTAAAAATCCAGTTCTCTGGCTCCTCTGGGATAAAAACAACTAGGTTTGGATGGTATAGTGTATACCCAGTAGTATACACTATAGAGTGGCCAAATCCAACAACTTCACCTTGGGGAACAGTGCCATAGACCCCAACACTCTTTCTCAAGCCCCAAGTATGTGGGCTACAATTTTTCTTGTAAGAGAGCAAAGAAGAAAGAGAAATGTTTTGTCCCCGTATTGCTAAAGTGAAGGGAAAAAAAATCTGCTATCAGGGAGGTTAATACACGTATCAAGTATGTCTGAGTCTAATGCATGCAGCACAGGGGCCATTGGGGAGGGTTTGTGTGCTTGTAGGACCTCACATATGTGAGCTGCGTGTCCTCCCGGACCTCAGACTTTCCACCCTCATCCAGATGCTGGGCCTCCCTCCTCTCTCCCATTTTGTTAAAAGCAGCTGTTTTTCCCCTTCCAGCTCTCCAAGTGCTGATTTCATCTTTTTTTTCCTGACAAAAGTTTAGAGCCAGGAGAGAAACGGTTTGGCAGACAGTCAACATGCTGTGGGAGGAAGAAGACAATGTGGAGAAAGTGGAGGCCAAGTAGGGTCTGAACAAGAAGGCTGGACCCAGGCTCTAAGGCTTCCAAGAAGCCCCGCTATCCCAGGGATCCAGATTTGGGAGGAACCCCTTTTGCTTTCAGCAACTTCACTAAAAGGTGGAGCCCAGAAAGTTCTTTTCCTCCACAGTTGATTTCTGGTGTAGTCTGAGAGGGAGAGAGATCAGCCAAGGGGGAAATAAAGGGAGAGACGGTGGACTTCTCCCACTTCCAAGCTGGAGCATCCACCCCAGTTCTCCATTCTCCCCACCTCCGCTCCAGCAGCAGAATTTTGAGCTTACATGTTATGCTGGGCTGAAGGGAGACCAATCAATAATGGGGTGGTTAAGGGGTAACCAAGGCCCAGGTAAGGGCCCACAGACATCCCAGATCCAGGAGGAGTCGGGGAGGTGAGGTAGGATGGGGAGGGTCTGCACCCAGTTCTTGGAGTCTTCTGTTGTCCTCCCCAAACCCCCATTCTACAGCAGCTCTTTAGTTCTTCTTATCCAAGCCCTCCCTCCCCCCACCAGTGCGTCTGAGCCAACATCTTTGAGCTCTGGAAAAATTCCTTTCCCCTTAACTTTGAAAAAAAAAAGTTGAAAATTTCCAGAAGGAGCATGTAACTAAGACCCAAAGGGAAACCCAGACATGGAGAGGTGGTGAGTTCGCGGCAGAGCATACGTGGCTGTGCCAACTTGATCTGACGTCGTGGGGAAGAGTCACGGGTGTGTACACACACGAGGGCGGTCTACTCTTTGTGGTTCTCTGGGCCTGGAGGAGGCTGAGCACGGGTTGCTATGCCTGCTTTCATCCTGGTGGGGACCTCCGCGTCCCAGTCTCCTAACTTTTGAATCTTTTGGGGGAGAAGGGGCTCTCTATACCCCATTTTGCTCAGGCCCAAGCTGGAACACCTGAGGAAATTCCCTGAGTCATGTGGTCCTGTCTCCTTTCCCAAGAAATACATCCAATTTCTATCTTCCAGAAGTCGCTGGCTCCTGGCTTGGGATGGCTTCCTGTTTCTCAAATCAGTCTCTGTCTCTCTCTGTCTCTGTCTCTCTGTCTCTATTTCTCATCAGGTTTCCAGAGCCTACACTCAGCTCTGCTCAGATTGGCCCTGCTCTGGAGCAGCCATATTCCAGCAGATGCAATGGGGCTCCATCCTTGAAGGATATGATACTTTTAGGATCCTCATGGTTCCAACTTGAAGGACTGAATTTATCCTTGGGGGAGATCATGGACAACTTACCCAAGTGTAACGCTACAAGGAAAGAATACATGGGGCTGACAAAGGGCTCAGTTAGGAAAGGCACTGGTTCCAGAGACTGATGACCAGAGTTCCATCTTCGGACCTCCATGTGTGAATCGTGGTGTGAACATGCACATGCAGGCATACATGCTAGATAAATAAATAAATGAATGTTTTTTAAAAATCAACCACTAGCCCCCTTTTAAACATATTCATATTAACGTAATCAAAAGACAAATGCAAGTGACTTCTCTCTCTTTCTTCTCCTTTCTCTCCATGGGCAACCACCATAATGTGCGTCTTCCAGGACTGTGTTATGCAAGTATATATGTGCCTAATAAAAAAATTTGTATCTACTTATCTATAATTATCTTTTGGTATCCATGGGGTATTGTTTTCAGGAGCTTCTACAGACAGCACAATCCTCAGATTCTGAAGTCTTTTGTTTAAAAAAGAAAGCACAATATTAGCATATAACCTATGCATAACTCACCTCTGGGCTATTTATAACATTGAATACAATGTAAATGCTATGCAAATAGTTGTTAAACTGTATTGTTTAGTGTATAATGGCCAAATATGCATCAGAGACACTGCTTCTTGTTTGGACCCATGGATGCAGACGAGAAGAGCTCTCAGCATCTCATTTTTACCTAATGTTTTTACAATTGCAGCTTTTAGCTCTGATCTCTCTGGAATGTATCTTTGTGTAAGGAGGAAGGTACGGATCCATCTTTAACTTCTCCCAGATGTCTACCCCATTGTGGGGATGAACTGAGATCTTTTGAATAAGCCACTTATGAAACTAATGTTCCCGAAAGCCGTGCTGACATGCTTTAATGGAGAAGCTAGAGAAAGGAGGGCTACAGGACACAGCCTTGGCCCGGCAGCCTCAGACTTGGCTGTCTTCTTCTCAGTTCAATTCAGGTTCCAGACTTGCACATTGCCTGGCTGAAGCAAAGTCTAGCCGCTGAGGTTTTCTCTTTTTGGAAGGCACCTTAGTGCCTGATTCCTCACCCACTAAGTTTATCCGCTCTATCCTCTCCTCCCCTGCTCTTCCCTTCCTTGGCACGGAGCACCCTGGGAAGTGTGGTTTTCTCTAGCCTTCCCCTCTGCCAGTATCTCGGTGGGTTCCTACTTGTCGGGCACGCCCTTGATCTCATCTCTGTACCTAAAAGTCTTCATCCATCTCGCTCCATCCTCAGAGCACACTTTTCAGGGGATACTCGAATTTTAGGCATGAGGAAAGAAAAGTTTAATTTAAGAAAATCAAGATAAGTCCCTTGCTCAGGGTCCCACTTTGCTAAAAAATCAAGTGCAGAATCAGTCATAGGCTCGGCTCTGCCTCCAGACTGTGAGCTAGGCTTAGAGGTACTTTTCTGCTGAGGATAGAGGTCCAGGTTAGCACCTCCCCCCCCCCCTGCGCCCCCCCCCCCCCCCCGCGTTGTAGGCTCAAGGTCACGGGCATTGTCTTCAGCATCCCTATTCTCTGCATCTCATTGCGTTCCTCAGGGAGGTCACTGCTATATGCTGTGCTGTGAGCTCAGTCATCAGAACACCATCTCCTTGCCTGGCCTTCTGACTCCCGTGGGTACCATGGGTACTGTGACATCTGTGTCTCCAGAAGGCACACACCCACACTTGATGCTGGACACGCACAGGTTGTATCAATCATAAGGAGCAGAGAGTGGCTAGTCCAAGCCTGGATTTCCTGAGATGCCTCTTGCAGGCCCAGCCCCCATCAGTCTGTCCTGCCTCCTACAAGGCTGAGACTGCCCATTATCCAGTTCATTCTGTAAAGTCCACCTGGATAATTGTCTTCTTTTTCTAAATCTGAGCTTATTCAAAGAGAAATGACACCGGCTTGGCATGTGAAAGGGGCCAGGACATTACTCGGCTGGAGACGTTCGTGACTTGAAAAGAACCAAGAGGCTCTGCAGAGGTGGCTGCCCTGGTCAGAAGCCGGAAAGTCACTCCCCATTCTTGGTGTCAAAAGGGAGTGGTTTCCCCTCATCTGTCACCCTCAGGGCTGCCAGATCAGCGTGTTGCCAGACTAAAAGGAAGAGTTCCCTTTCAGTTAACATGAATGAATTGTTCTAGAAAATCTTAGGGTTTTTTCCCCCACCCATAGCAAATGTTTAAAAAAGTATTTTATTTTATATTAACCTTAATTTCTTCTTCATTTAGAGATTTTTTTAAAAAAATGTAAGTATGGATAATGCGTGTGTGTGTGTGTGTGTGTAGAGGTGCATGTGAGCCATGGCACATATGTGGAGGTCACAGGACAACTTTGTGGAACTGGGATCAAACTAAGGTCAGCAGGTTAGCATGACAAATGCCTCTACATGCTGAGCCGTCTTGAGGGCAGGGAGCTGGGTATCAGGAAGAGCCTCTCAAGAGACCAAGTGGGTTTCTGTGCAGGGTCTTTCCTTTGCAGATGCTCCTAAGAAGGGGCCCACCAGTGCTGGGAGAATCTGAAGCTGGCTCAAGCCACAGAAGGCACAGACCCCATGACTCCTGCAGTTTCCCTGGGTCAGGAGTGTGTGCTCAAGGAGGAGCAAGATTGCTTTTGCAGAAAGAGGCTGCACACACATGGCTCAAGGGTCAGAGGGAAAAGAGCAGTCTCCTCAGCTCTGTGTCTTCAAACTCCTACTGTTCCCCTGAACTGAGAAGCAGGGCAAGCTAGCAAGCCCTAGACAGATGCAGATTGCCGGGGTGGTGATGGTGGTGGTGGTGATGGTGGTGGTGGTGGTGGTGATGGTGGTGGTGGTGGTGGTGGTGGTGGTGGTGGTGGTGGTGGTGATGGTGGTGGTGATGATGGTGATGGTGGTGGTGGTGGTGGTGGTGATGGTGGTGGTGATGGTGGTGGTGGTGGTGGTGGTGGTGATGGTGGTGGTGGTGGTGGTGGTGGTGGTGATGGTGGTGGTGATGGTGGTGGTGGTGGTGGTGGTGGTGGTGGTGGTGGTGGTGGTGATGGTGGTGGTGGTGATGGTGGTGGTGGTGGTGGTGGTGGTGGTGATGATGGTGGTGATGGTTGTGAGAACAAAACTCTGGGAAGCAGAGATTTTGTACACGTGTGTATATTTTTTAATTTACTTATTTTTATTCTACGTGTGTTGGCATTTTGCCTGCGTGTATGTCTGTGTGAAAGTGTTGGATCCTCTGGAACTGGAGTTACAGATAATTGTGAACTTCCATGTGGGGGCTGGGAGTTGAACCCAGGGTCCTCTGGAAGAGCAACCAGTGCTCTTAACCACTGAGCCATTTCTCCAGCCCCATATGTATTTTTTTTAAAAGTCTTTTCTTTAACTTTCAGGTTTTTTTTTTCCTTTGACAAATGTCATTTCTTATGTTTTCATAAAAAACAAAACAAAGAAACCCACATTTTTCATGGCTCTTGTCTTAGATAGGGTTTCTATTGCTGTAAAGAGACACCATGACCAAGTCAACTCTTATAAAGCAAACATCTAATTGGGGTGGCTCATTTACAGTTTCAGAGGTTCAGTCCATTATCGTCATGGCGGTACATAGCATTGGGCAGGCAGACATGGTGCTGGAGAAGTAGCCGAGATTTCTACATCTTGTAGGCAACAGAAAGTGGTCTGTGTCACTGGGAGTCGCTAGAGCAAAGGAGACCTCAAAGCCTATCCCCACAGGGACACTTCCTCCAACAAAGCCACACCTCCTAATAGTGCCACCTCCCATGAGCCTATGGGGCCCAAAACATCCAAACTACTACAGATCCGATATTGATCCTTTACACTGACTGCTTGTTGATATCCCTTAGGATTAAAACCAGATGATCGGCTCTCACCCTAAGTAATTTTGATTTAGTGGGTTGGAGTGCAGCCTGCCTCCGTGATTTAAACGTGTAGCTTAGGCTGAAAGCCCTTACCCTGAAGGAGTGCGCACTAGAGAAGTCAGATGAAAAATGTTGCCAAGCCCGGCAGTGGTGGTACATGTCTTTAAAGGTAGCACTCAGGAAGCAGAATCTGGCGGATTTCTCAGTTCGAGGCCAGTCTAGTCTACAGCGAGTTCCAGGACAGCCAGGAGTACATAAAACCTTGTACTAGAAAGGAAACCTTGTATTAAAAAAAAAAAAGAAAAGAAAAAGAAAAATGGAAATCCACAGAGGTCATGGGCATTTGGATAGCTGCAGGCTGGCTGTAATTTTTGTAAGTATGGATATATAATTGATGTATCCATAGATACATAATTTAAATAATAATTGCTTCTGTTAACTCTAGCCCTCTGGGGGAGGGCGAAGTGACATTCACTATTGGGGGTGTACAGCATTTTAGGAAAGCTGAGCTTTTCAAAGGCGATAAAGGCCAGGATATAAACTGAAAAACAAACAAAGCAAACAAAACGGCATCACGAATCCAGCAGGCTGGAGCCACGGGACCCGGGACAGAGAGCCGAGAGGTCTAAGACAGCTGTGGGCACTCAGGCCAGATGGTTAGGAATGGCTGTTCGCTGCCTTGCTTTACCTGAGCACTGCCTGGCCCACTGCAGCAGTTCAGTGAGCGTGTGTTGGGGAATCAACCGAGGAACAACAAGCTTTCTTGATCAAACTGATCCATAAGCACAGATCACTTGGGCATCAGCTCTTGATTGTTTCGTTCACTTGGTTTCTTAAAAATTTATTTTTATTACATTTATTTAGTTGTTGTGTGCATGTGTACAGATTCCAGGGCACATGTGTCAGGAGCTCAGGGCCTGTTCTTTCCTTCTATGTGGGTCCCAGGAATTGAAACAGGTTGTCGGTCTTGGTAGGAAGTACTTTTACCCCCTGAGCTACCTTCCTGGACCTATTAACTTATTTCTGAGACAGGATCATGCTAATGTGTCCCAGGTTGCCTTCAAACCTGCCACCCTCTTTCCTCAGCATCTTAGTGCCTTGGCTAGAGGAATGCTCCACTGTGCCCAGCCTCAAAGAATTATTACTGTAAATTTCTGAAACACTAGAGAATGCTGGGGACCTCTTGCTTCCTCATCCCTAAATATTTCAGTATCAGCTTTCTAAACACAAGAACAATAAAATTTCAGTAAAATTTACAGAACGCAAGAGAACGGTGACAGGGGCTGTTATTTAATATGCGCTCTCAGGCCATATTTCTCTGTTGGTCCTTTTAGTGTCTCTTATAACAGGCCCTCTGATGACAGAGCACTCCTTGCCCCTGGTCAGTTGTCTTATCTCTTTCCTCTTGTTCTTCTGTCCTTGCTGGCCTGGCATCTGGAAGACCTCTGGCAGGTTTACTCCACGTGGGTTTGATCTAGGTATCCGCAGGATCTGGTGAAGGCTATGCTATGACCTTGGTAGGAATAGGACCCCTGTGTGTCATTCCATCCTTAGACCTTGTGGGTTCACAGACCACAGCATCTCCCTTCCCTGAACCTGCTCACATCTTCCAGAGAGGACCTTCCTTACCTAGTCTCTGTGTATACTGCTAGGTCCCGGAGTGCCCACCCAAGGTCACACACTTCATAAATAACTGAGATCCATTTACCTTCAGCTGCTGTTCAGAATCTCACCATACTCACCTCAACCCCCAGCCTCTGGAGGTCTTTGCACCCCGTTTCCCAAGCTGTTTTTTCTTTTTCTCCCCCCATCTCCCCTCTCTTGCTTGCTTCCAGCAGGCTAGGCAAAGACTTTTGCATGATCTTTACCCAGTTACCTCAACAGCTCCAACCAATGTGCTGTGGTTGTACCGAGCCTCTCTCTGTACCCCCAGTGCCCCAAGCTGATGTGTTTGGCTGTACTTAGCTTTACTCTGTACTCCCAGGACCCCAAGCTGATGTGTTGTGGTTGTACTGAGCCTCACCCTGTATACTATTGGAATATTGACTCTAGAGAGGGAACCAAAGGAAGCTGGCGTCTGGCAGGTGAAGCTGACTTCAGAGCACTATTTCCGAGTCGTCCTATGGAGCAACCTTCTTGAAGGGGATGTATAGAGCTGGGAGGGTTGTGGGGCACAGAAGGAGCTCAGGTCAGAGGACTTGAGAACCAGAGAAGAAAAGGCGAATCCTCACCTATGTTGTGGGCTGTGGAAAGAGAGGTTAAAAGATTGTGGTTTTTATTTTAATTTTTAATTATGTGTGTGTGTTGTGTGTAGATAAGTGCACATGAGTACAGGTACCTATAGAGCCCGGAGCCTTTAGATCCTCCAGGGTTGCTCCGTGTGAATTCTGGGAACCTAATTCAGGTCTTCTGTAAGAGCAGCACAGCCTCCTAACTGCTGACCTATCTCTCCAACCTCCAAGACATTTTTTGTTGTAAGGTTTGGAGTGTGCTGCAGAATATTGTAAACTGTGCTACACTTGTTTATGCCGTGGAACATTTATTTAATGATGCAAAGATGTGCTGCACTCTTTTATGTTGCATTTGTTTAACTCTGTGAAGCTGTGTTACTTTGCCTAAAGCACCTGATTGGTCTAATAATAACAGCCAATGGTGAGGCAAGAGAAAGGACAGAGAGAATAAATAGGAGGAGCAGGAGAAATCTGGGAAGATCGGAGAGCAAAAGGAGAGGAGTCCAGGGGCCAGCCACCCAGTTACACAGCAAGCCACGGAGAGGTAAAGAAAGGTATACAGAAATAGAGAAAGATAAAAGCCCAGAGGCAGAAGGTCGACAGAGTAATTTAAGCTAAGAAAAGCTGGCTAAGACCGGGCATTCATGAGTCTCCGTGTGTGTATTTATCTGGGAGCTTGGTGGTGGGCCCCCCCAAAACCAAAAGATTAAAGACAAAACAAAACAAAACAAAAACCCAACAACAGGAGTGGGCTGCTCTTGTTTTTTGACTTTTTTTTTTTTATTTTATTATGTATATAGTATTCTGTCTGTGTGTATGCCTGCAGACCAGAAGAGGTCACCAGACTTCATTACAGATGGTTGTGAGCCACCATGTGGTTGCTGGGAATTGAACTCAGGACCTTTGGAAGAGCAGGCAATGCTCTTAACCGCTGAGCCATCTCTCCAGCCCCTGCTCTTGTTTTTTGTTTTAACAAGGTCTGCCTATGTAACCCAGGCTAGCTCTGAATTGTGATTCTTCCAGCTGAGCTTACCATGTTTTCCCTACTCCTTCCTCTTTTCCTAAATCTACTTTTTTATTTTGTAGCCCTAGCTGGCTTGGAACTATGTAGACCAGGCTAGCCTCAAATTCACAGAGCTCTACCTGCCTCTGCCTACTGAGTGCTGGGATTAAAAGCATCTACCTCTCAGTCTGCCTTGTTGAGAGATTTTTGTTGTTAGGATTTCGAGAGAGTGTCTTACTTTGTCCAGGCTTGTCTCAGACTTACTATATAGCTGGAAATGACCCTGAACTCCTGATCCTCCTGCCTCCACCTCCTGAGTGTGGGGATTGCAGGTATACATCACCACACTTGGGTCCTCTTCCAAAGCCTGTAGATAAACATGTCTTCAAGGCGGTAGGAAAGGGCTGTGCATCATTCAGACACAACTCTGCATGTAGAATGGCTTCAGGGTGGCTTGAGTGTGTTCTGGATACAAACAGAGGGAGGATACAGACTGCATCAAATGTGCTAAACAGAACAGAACATGAGAAACCCAGTGTTTCGAATTAAGTTCCTGTACTAGGCTCCAACAGAGCAGATGCACAATCAAAATGGAGTTAACCATGACACTTTGCGTGCCACTAATGGGAAACTAAGCTGTTATTTGAGAAGTCAGGAGAGAGAGAGAGAGAGAGAGAGAGAGAGAGAGAGACTTCCTAACCAAGTCAGTTTCAATCTCATAACTGTGAAGCCAATCTTTGTAACCTGACATTACTCTAGTAGCTGTTTTTCTCTTATTTTGTCTTGATATCTCTGCCTCTCAAACAAAGTCACAATTTTTTTTCTTTTGTCCTTTTTTTGGAGACAGGGTTTCTTTGTGTAGCCCTGGCTGTACTGGAACTCGCTCTGTAGACTAGGCTGGCCTCGAACTCACAGAGATCTGTCTGCCTCTGCCTCCTGAGTGCTGAGATTAAAGGCGTGGGCCAGCATCACTCCAGTTGAAAGTCACTCCTGACTGTCCAATCTACTTTCTCCTCTTTTGCCACTCACCCCCCATCCAGCCCTTTCTGGAATGAAATGTTTCCTGATTCTAGAACCAGAAAATGAAGCTACTTTTCTCCTTGGCGAGTGTGAGGCTGTGAAGGCACACAGGAGCAGCAGGCTGTCCCAGAGGACGCCCCACAGGGCTTCTCCAGAGCAGGGGCATCAGGTCATAGAAAGGCTACAGAGAGAGCTTCCTATTTCCTGCTGTGAGCCCGATTCTGTTTTTACGGTGGCTGAGGAACTGACAGGAGCCAGCATGTGCCACATCTTACCTACTGAAGTTCTTTGTCTCTTTGGACCTGAGTTCAGCTTCCTCAACTGTAAACAAGGGCTGCGAATGAGATCTGCATGACAACTACCCCAGCTAATGCTTCTAAGAACTCCAGACTTCTGTTAAACCAAATCCACGATGGCAGCCGGTGCAGAATAACACACTGAGAAACGTCCTAGGCCACACCAATGTCCTTAGAAAGAGGGTCTTTGGTATGTCCCAACTAGAGCGAGTAGGCACAGAACAGCCAAGCGTGGGAAGTGTGGGTGGAACTCGGACTTGAGGTGGGGTTGTCTGCAATTGGGACACAGTGGCAAGGGGGATTGCTAAGTGTCATGGAAGAGGCTGGGCCGAGGCTTGGGCAAGCTGTCTTTCCGCAGCCTCATTCTGGGGGAGCACAGTTCATTGATGCTTTAGAACACTGAAGTCAAAACTGTGTCCAAGGTCTCATGAAAGCCCTCGGGTCAGCATAGGAGCCTGGAATACCATTTATCAAACGGTTCATCGCTTGACTTGTGACGTTTAAATAGTTAGGCAGATGGCACGGGGGTTATCTTTCGGACCTTGTCACAGGCCTGACTGGAGCTTAGGGATGGTGCCATCAGGCCCGGCACATGGCACCTCTAAGCTTATGGCCTGAGAGAGTCAGACGGGAGCTGAGGAGGGACTGAGAAGAGCAATGATCGGGTTGTGAGGAGCGCTGCCAAGAGCTCCAGGCCCTCGCTAACTTTATGTCCCGGTGTGCTCAAGCACAAGCCACTGCAGAGCTGGGTAAACTGCTGGGATGATGATTTGGAAAAGGAGCAACATGAGGGACAGATCATGGGACCCTTCAGGAAGAACTGTTGGGACCCTTTGGTGACGTGTTCAGGAGAAGCTAGCCATAAGGTTGCCACAGAGGGAAGAGAGGGGAGGCAGAAGGAAAGAGAAGAGGAGGGGAGTTCTGTCTCCAGCTCATTCTGGTTTGACTGTGACCCAGAGGCTTCATCCCGCATCACAGACGGCAGCTACAAGACCATGCTGCTGACGGGCGGGCAATGGGCCTTCATGGCGGAAGACAAGGCCCCCACTGGTCAGTAGAGCAGGCACTGATAGGTGCTTGGAGTGGAAGTATGTGTCTCCCAAAGGAAGAATTCAGAGGATGCTGAGAATGAAAGTAAAAAACATCAAAACTAGAAACTTTCGGAGGTGGGCGATGCTTTCCAAACTTTTCCTCCCCTCTCAGAACAGGCTGAAGACCACGAATTTGTTCCCTGAAGTTTCTTTTGAGGAGCCACGTGGCTGTGTGCCTTGTCCCCCCAGACTTGCCTTTCTGTGGCAGAGAACACATTTCCCGAGATGGGCTTGAGGTCATCTTTTTCCTCTGGTTGGGAAATTCTGAAAGCATGAGGTAAGTCATGTGGGTGAGAAGGAATGTATTTCGTGGACTTGCCGCCCAGTCCTGGAAAGGAAACATTGTGGCACAGTCGTCCCAGATGGGCCTCTTGGAACAGGAGAAGGGACTCTTCAGAGGTGGCTAGAGTCACTTTGGTTTTCTGGTCCCCTTCTGATTAAGGAGAGACCATAAGCAAGACAGAACTGTTCCAAGGGTTCAGCCAGAGAGACCCAGACTTGGGCTACACAGGGCAAACTGCCTAGGCTCAAGGAGCCCTGGGTGCTGGTCACATCTAGGGAACAGCTCTTGCTTGCTGTTTCTCATCAAAGAAAAGTGACTTTGTTGGACACAAACTTGCAACAGGGCTTTGGAAGAAAGCCACCTGTTTGGCAAGTGCAGGGGAGCCGGGGTGGGTGACGGTCATCGTTTCCTTTCTGCTACTGTGTTAAATATTCTGATAAAAAGCGACTTACTGAGAAAGGATTTGTCATAGCTCACGGTTCCAGGATACAGAGCTGGGAAGCCAAACCAGCAGGAGCTTAAGCTCATCGCACTCACAGTGCAGAGTAGAGAGAAATGAATGGCTGTGTGCTTCCTCGGCTCGCCTCCTCTTTCACACAGTTCAGAACCCCAAGCCAGAGATTGGTGCTGCCCACTTTTCACCTAGGTCCACACGCACGATGAACATAATCAAGACAGTCCCGTACAGAAATGCCCACAGGCCGGCCTGATCTTGACAATCCTTCATGGGGACTCTCTTGTCAAGTGTTTCTACATAAAACTAGCCATCGCAACAGCCCTGGCCATCCTCCCTTAGCTTCCATATAGGTTGGTTGGGCCAACAGGGCAGGACTTTATCTTAGATGGGGGCATGGAATTCACATAGGGTGTGGGGGTTGAGAATCCCAGCCTTGGCTCCTTAGAGGATGAGAAGGTACAGGAGCTGTTTGGAAATAGCAATCTTGTTCCCAAACACTTTCCAGAAAATTGAATGGAAGTTGAGTGAATGGCTTGGAGGAGTTTTTAGGGAACACCTTGGTCTGGGAGTACAGACATGAGGACAGGAGTAGCTCCTACAGCCCCTGCTGCCTCCCAAAGCACTTCCTGGCTCCTCTCCTTCTCACTTTCAGACACAGACTGTGTGTGTATCTGATTCTTGGAACTGCTGTCACATGGGTGACTTTCAACAATGGCAATTTATTCTCATACTCTTGGGCCCAGAAGCCCCAAAGCAAAAGGTTGGCAAGATCATGCTGTCCCCAGAGGCTCCAGGGAGACTCTTCTGGCTTCTTCCTCCTTCTGGTGGCTCCAGGCACTGGGCCTGTGATTGAGTCATTCTCTGAACAGGGAAATGGCCTTCTTTCCTTGGCCTGTTTCTGCCCATTTGCAAGGTGATCTCCTGACATCTTTCACATAATTCTGCTTTTCCAAATAAGATCATACTCACAGGTTTTGGGACTTAGGATCAGGATATGTGTTTTGAGCTAGGCTAAGAGATGCTTATTCAACCCACTATGGAACATTTCTGTGAGCATGTCCTGGCTGGGCCAGGTTCTTAGACAGGCAGAATTCTCAACTATGAATGAAGTCCTGTGGTCTGACCATCCTTAGGCCTTAGTTTGGTTGTCAGCAGAAGTGGCTGCTGAACTCCAGGGTCTTTTCTTTCTAGCATATTTCAAATGCAGCTCCTGTCAGACCCTTGGCATCTGTGGTGGTGGCTTTGGTCTTCTCAGGGTTTTACAGCTATGTGTGCATGTACCCACCCACATGTAAGATAAGATACTACAGTAAGAGACCATAGTACAGGAGAGTCGGCCTGCCATTTCTGAGGGGTCTCCATTTGTGGATTTAGCCAACCTCAGACAGATAATAGAAAAAAAAATGTACTTATTCTATGTGCAAAGTGTGACTGGAGATGAAACTGTCCCTGTTCTGGGTGTGGCCAACCTTCTGACATTATGAGGTAAGGCTGCCATCGGCAGCATTCGCTCTCAAGAACTGCACAGCTAAGTGAAAAAAAAAAGATCATAAAAACCCTCTCATAACTGTTCAATTAAGCTCACGTTTTTTGTGTTGGGCCGTTGGCTGGCATCTGTAACCACTCAGCCTACCAGCCATTTATGGGTGACTCGTTTACCTGTATGGGGTGTTAGAAGCAACCTAGAGGGGACGGAAAGTGTGCAGGAGGGTGTGCAGGTGCTACACAAGTGTTACAGCATCCTATGCAAGGGCCGAGTATGCACGGATGAAGATACCAGTGCCACGTGGGGCTCGGCGTCTGCATTTTCCCGGTCTCTGGTGGTTCTGACTGGACTCCAATGAGAGCAGCATTGCTATAGGTAGACAGAAGTGCAGTTTTCTCCACAGCCAGTCAGCCTTTAGAACGCGAAGCTTTATGGATAACGAACCAAGGACACCGACTTATTCAGTGAGATCATGTGGGTCCCGGTTGCAAATGTCCTGTCTGAGGACATCCTTCCATGTCATCTAATAGCTCAAATTTTGATATTTCTTGAAAAGGAATCGATGTGTCTGGCAGTCCCGAGATACCACACTCCCAGGGGAATGAACCACCCTAATGCCTTGAGATAGGACCCACCAGGTAGCTCCGGTCCCTTGTTTGCATCACCTCGCCAGCTGTTATAAGAATTTTGGATTTCAATTCCTAGGTGTGAATACACTGTAGCCTGGAGTAACGGCTTACTTCGTATATTTCCTTGGTGAGGCCATCCACACCAACTGTAGTCTGGATGCTGCTGCGGAGTTTTTGCTGGCTTGTTTGTTGGTTTGTTTGCTTGTTTATCGGGACAGGCTCTCACCCTGTATCCCTGGCTGTTCTAGATCTTGAAATGTAGACCAGGCTGACATTAAACTCAGAGCTCCTCCTGCCTGTTCCTCCACAGTACTATAACTAAAGGCATGGGTTACCATGCCGCACTTGGATATCTTTCTAAAGATAAGGTTTATTTACAGACAAGGCTAGCCCTTAATTCACTGCATAGATGAGGCTGGCCCTTGAGCTTAATCTTTCCACTTCCTCGTGAGCATGAGGATATGTGGGTTGCCACCCGCTTTAAGAACAATAACAAAACCAGAGACGCGGTGTCTTGGGCTTTGTGCTTGCCAGGCAAACATTCTCCCGCCCGAGCTATACTCCAGTCCTTCCGCGAAGACATTTTTGAAGTTAACACTTCACTGGCGGACCTTGAAGGAAGCAGATTAAGGCCTCCTCCAAGCAGGTGCTGATGATCTCAAGAGGAAAAGGATTGACTCCTTTGAGGAGGAGGGAGTTTGCCTACAGTGTTTTTAGACATCACCTTTTCACTGGCCTCCAGACTGCTGACCCACCATGTTGACTGTGGGCTTGCCAGCTTCCATAACTGTGGGGACCAATTCCTTAAAATCTCTCTTTCCTCTGTTCCCTTTCCTCTCCTCTCTCTCCCTCTCCTCTGTCTCCATTAGCATCACCAGCAATAAGACATATTAGCATCACAAACCCTTTGATATAATAAGGACACATAACATTTTAACGGCATTCTTTCAAAAAATATGTCTGTCTTAATTAGTTTTTTCTTTGTTTAAAATTTATTTATTTATTCAAAATTTCCACCTCCTCCCCTCCTCCCCTCCTCCCATTTCCCTCCCACTCCCCCCACTTCCCTTCCCCCTCCCTCTCCGGTCCTAAGAAAAGTCAGGGTGCCCTGCCCTGTGGGAGATCCAAGGCCTTTTAATTAGGTTTTTATTGCTGTGAAGAGACACCACGCTTCTGGACATGCTGGGGTGCTGAGGTCTATTTGTGAGTGACCGGCGTAGTGGGGACTGCAGGGATGGAGGGTCCATTCTTCCAAAAAGTGACCATTTTCTGATGCAGACTGGGAGCTATGCCTTCAGAGACAGAGGCGGCAGCTAACGAGTAATGTTACTATAATAATTGTAACTAATAAACAGTAATCAGTCACATGCCACACTGATGTCATTAACAGTATTTACCGAGTGTTTTTATTACGTACTGCGAGGTTCTGCACCCAAGACCGAGTTGAATTGAATCCTACTTAATATTTGGAATTGCCTAGTGTGGCAATTGCTGTTTTCGTCACAGGGTTCCAAGGACAGAGCAGTCACAGGAAGGAACAAACCTGCTGAAGGTTACCTAGCTCCCGGGGGCCAACACAAGCTCTGAAGTGGAAAGAAAGCTGAGGATAGTGGTGGGTCCCGCCAGCATAGCACCTACGCATCCTAACGCTGGCATAGATTTTTGATCCCCAGTAATGCGCAGGAGCCAGGGCGGCTGCTGGAGCATGAAGGGAAAGGATGAGGGGGATGGGTGAGAGAAGGCTTGTTTTACCCATCCATGTTATCTGCTCCAGGGAAGAATACCGGTGAAGGTCACCTTTCACTCCAGGTGAGCCACCTGGATCCCTATACACCACTGATCTCAAAGGGACCTGGGGATTCCTGAGTCTAGCTTGGACTTTATAGAGCTGTCTTGGTGTTGGGTCCTGGGAGACTTCGCGGAGCTGCCTTTTCTCTTCCCACCCTGTCTCTATTATTCTGAAACCAGAATTTCTTAATATAGTAGCGCCTGCAGAAGCAAGCTTTGCTGTTTTCAACATCTCCCATGCCTCACTGAACATATGTGGCCGGGATGTCACATGCGACATGCTAGGTGCCCTGTGGGTTTGCTGTGCCACCTGGACCACATCAGTCCACTGGATTCTTGCTTGGATACCATTGTGTCATCAAATTGCTCTAACGGGGTCAACTCCTCCCTGTCAGTCCATGGTGGAGCAGAGGCTCCAGGTAGAAGCTTCAGCTCCCAGCCTCAGCACCCTAGGGGGCTGCATTCCCTGTGAGCACATACCCCCAAGCCCCACCTCGATAGCCAGGCACTAAATGCCACTTATGGGATTTTGGTTTCTCTACTCAGGGAACATGTCACTGCAGTAACAGTTTTGCAAGTGGTCACAGATTTCTCTGTCTAGGAGTGGCCTGAGTGGCCCCAGCAGCCATCATAACCATGTTAATGACCTCTGGTAATGGCGGTGATGTCCTGGCTCATCTTGCTGTACATCAAGGCAGCCACATGTGGTTCCTGAGCGCTCAGTATGTGGTTAGGATGAATGAGGGATTGAATCTTTAATTTTGTTTAAATTGAATTAATTTACATGTGACTAGCTACACGCTCTCACACATAGCTACTGAATGGGCTGCCCAGATGGCTAACAAAGGAGGTTCTGGACTTGGGCTGTGGCTGGGCTTGGGGTTGAGATACATGCTGCTATGTGTGTGCCCTGATGTACGCCCCATACAGGGAGGGAGCCAGAAACAAGGAACTCAATAACTTCTTCTCCACCTTAAGTATTTTCTAGGGTCAAGTAAAGTGGGGCAGGTTCATTTTCAGCCCTTTGCACAGGATCAGGACTGTGATGGTTGGAATGAGAAATGTCCCTCACCGGCTCTCATATTTGAACCTCTGGTCCCCTGTTGATGGTGTAGTTTGGGGAACCTTCAGGAGGAGAGCCTTATTGGAGGAAGCACTTCACTGTGGGCAGGCTGTGAGAGTCCATAATCTCAACCCATTTCCAGTTCTTCATCTCCCCCACTCCCTCTGTTTTGTGTTTGCTATTAAAGATGTGATCTCTCGGCTTCCTGCACCAGCTGCCCGCTGCCATGCCCATGCCATGCCTCCCCTGCCATGATGAACTCTTCCTCTGGAACTGTAAGCCAAAACTCTGTCTCCCATAAGTTGCTTTTGGTATGGAGTTTTATCACAGCAACCAAAAGTAATTAATGCAATGGCCTTGGCCAGGTCACCAGCATCAGAAGGAAGAGCTGTCAATGCAGTATCTGCCTGTGTCAGGAGCTTTAAATGAACGACCGCCCTTGCCTTCTGGGACACCTGGCTCAAGGTTGGAGGAGAAAACAGAGACTCAGCAAACACTATTATCTTCCTAAGCTTCATAGCGTGAAGGTAGCCAAGTCGGGATTCAAACCTGGGTCCACTGAGTCCTGTGACTTTTCCCTAGAAGCCTGGAGTGTTGCCTTTTTGCTTCTGGATGACTCTGACATTTACCAGATGGTTGCTGGGATGTCCTGGAATTGAGAGGTCAGCAGCAGAAGCGGTCTGTTTGCCTTGGTCCTGTGCTGATGGGCTTGTGACCATTCTCAGCATCTTTAGTTCGGCTGTATCCCACCAGCATGACTCCGGTGTTAAAAATAACCAAGAATGACAAGAACTGGGGTTCTGCGGTCAAAAGGACAACACATGTTTCTCATTTTGTCTTTTTCTTCCTTAATTCTCTAGACAGGGATTAAATACGAAAAAGCACTTCCTGACCGAAGGCTTGGAAGACACTGGGAAGGTCAGTCAATGGTGAACTTACTGTCCAGAGAATTCTTTTACAGGTCTCGTTGAACTTTAAAAAAGTCTTTGACAGTATAATCCACCTATGGAATAAATTTTAGGCATTTCCCTCCCTTTTACCGTCTTTTATCCCCTCCTCTTTCTCCCGCTGAAGGACTTCTTCCCAGTCTCGTTCCTATTTTCAACGTGTGTGTGTGTTTGTGTGTGTGTGTGCGCGTGCACACGCGTGTGTCATCCACAGAGTCTGAATAGGGTTATGTGCATGACCATGGGTGGGAGGTTATTTGCCAGGGCATGGGCAACACCATGAAATGACCCCATTCTCCCAGACACTATGAGCAGTCAATAGTCTCTCGTGACCTCTTCCTTCTTCCAAGGTAAGCTGTTGACTTGGCCAAGTCTTGTGTGGGTAGCTACACTGTAGTGAGTTCATGAGCGTGTTCGCCACAAAATCCAGAAGACAGCATTTCACAGGACTCCTTCCCAACCTCTGGCTCTTAGCATCTTTCTGTCCTCTTTACTGCATGTAATATTCCTTGAGTCTTTGTGTGTGTGTGTGTACACATGTGTGCAAGATGTCCAAATTAGGGTTGATCATTCCACTGTCATTTAGTCTCTGTCTTTGGCCAGTTGTGAGTTATAGAGACTCACACTGTCTACTGTAAAAAGAAGTGTCTCTGGTCACTGTTCTATGGGTATTAAGGTCAGTACCTAGAACATAGTTTGTAGGCTCCAGAGATGTCTCAGTGGTTAAGAGCACTTGGTGCTCTTGCTGGGGAACTGGGTTTGGTTCCCAGCACTCACCTGGTAGCTCACAACCGTATGATGCCTCCTACTGACCTCTGAGGGGAAACGGGCATATCATGACACATACAAACATATGCAGGCAAAACACATGTACTCTTAAAACAAAATAAACAAATCTAAAAGACCTGTTTTAAAAGACAATTTGATACCGTATTTATTTAGTAAAATAATAGTAGTAGGCTTGACCCTGGGGCCTATGGCCTCTTAGGGGACAGGTGCTTGGCCACATTGATACCTAACTCAAGTTCCCTCCTAGAGTGGGCTTCGGGTCCAAAGAGCAAACAGTGGATTGTCCCATAACTTCCGCACCACTATTGCACCAATAGGCACATCTGCCAGGATGGTCATTGCTGTGGTTTACAGAAGTCACAGCTTGTGTGAGACTGTCGATGACTTTCCCAGTAGCCCTTAGAGCACTTTAGTACTATTCCAGTTAGTCAGCAGGAAGAGAGCTTCCAGGACAACTTAAGCTTGATTTCCTCACGTCATAAGAGCACAGTGTGTGGTGTCTCCAGCCATAGGCTCTCATCATCCCACACCTGGCGCCAAGATTTTTGTTTGGTAACCTATGACTTCTGAAAAACATTATTCTTGCCATGTAGGATACCTCCATTCAAAGTCTGTTTTGTTTTTTTTTTTTTTTTTTTTTGAGACAAGATTTCATCTGTAGCTTTGGGGCCTGTCCTGGAACTAGACCAGGCTGGCCTTGAACTCACAGAGATATACCTGTCTGTCTCTGCCTTCTAAGTGCTGGGATTAAAGGTGTGTGCCACTACCACCCAGCTATTCAAACTCTTTTTAAAAATTATATTTTAAATAAGTTTATGAGTAGATTTCTATATTGCTTTTTTGTAGATCTTTAGTGTTGGTTATCCTAAAAGTCTCTTAATTATACAGTTCTCAGTGATAAAATTCACAATTGTTCCTAGAGGACAACAGACAAAAACAGTAGGAGAAAATGCATTGTAATTCTACTCAAAGAACCTTCACTGTATTCTTTTTTAGCTCCCTTCTTCCCCTGCACTCAAAAATGTTTTGTTTTCTGTAGTTACCACTATAGATTTAAGGGGGATTATAGATCATAGTGGGCAGATTCAAAGCCTCCCTGGAGATCAAGACAATGATTTAAATGAAACCACTTATCAAATCTTCTGAGGCTATAGACCAAATTTTTTCAAATCCTTCATTTACCCCTGACCCATGTGACCAGGCTATAGCATATTCGGTGTTGTGTTGTAGGTGGAATTTTTCCTGTTCCAGGAACCACTTTCCAAATAATCACTCAGAGACTTATATTAATTATATAAGCTCAACCAATAGCTCAGGCTTATTACTAGCTAACTCTTACATTTAAATTGACCCATATTTCTATTTATGCTTTGTCATGTAGCTCATGGCTTTTTATTTTATTTTCTTTACATCCTGCTTGCTTGACAAGTGGCTGGCATCTGTCCTGACTCTGTCCTTTTTTCTCTCTGAGTCCTCTGTGTCTGGCTGTTCTGCCTATACTTCCTGTCTGACTTTCGGCCTGTCAGCTTTTTATTAACCAATGAGAGTAATACATATTCCCAGTGTGTAGAAGAACTATTCAGCAGCATTGTGTGCTATGGGGACTCAATATCACTTCGAATGGGTAGTGTTGGGTCCACTAGACACTGTCTTGGAGACCACCATAATGTCACACTTTTAACAGTTGACTTGAACTAGTAACGCAGTAATGCAGATCTGAGTCAGGGCTTGTGAGCTATATAGTCCTGCCCACTATTTAATTTGCGCTAAGGAGATACTTTTAGGAGGGGGAAAAAACAGAAGGAGAAAAGAAATATTCATCAGCATCTAAATAAATCTCTTATGAAATTTACAATTTTTGAATTTATGAGATCCAATTAAAAAGGTTTCAGGAAGCATGGCTCCTCTGATCTACGGCCCACTCTTTACTGCTCTGGGTATCAGGGCAGATGCTGGCACAGACGCAAAGCCTGAAGTGTTTACCCTCTGGCTCTACAGAGAAGGTTTGTAGAGCTCTGACGCATGTCGGTGGGTCCCAGCTTCGCTGCTGTCTCTCAGAATCCCCGAGGGAACTTGGAAAACATCACTACACAGGACTTCCTCTATCCTGGCCCAGGGTGATTCTGGAGGTCAGTCAGGGGCTTAGGGAAGGAAGCAACGGTGCCTGAAGCTTGGGGTCAGCTTCCTTTGGACAAATCCTGGTGTCCCGGGCTGCTCCAGACGTGAGCATAGCGTTTGTGTTCCTGGCGGATGGGTCCTTAAGTCTAGCCTAGAAAGGTCCCCCTGCAGGATGCCAAGGGCTTCCCTCTGCCCCCAGCTGGGGTCTCTGAGCTTAGCCTTAGCTTCCTAGAATCCCTGGCAGCTGGAGGGGAGCAGCAAGCCCCGAGGCCCCTGGGCTGGACCCACCAGGAACGCCCTGTCTGGGCCCCCTGTCCCTCCCACTCTTGTTATGTTTCTGGCCCCAGCACAGTAAGTCCTGCGCCAGCTGCACACATAGCCTGAGCCGGCTCTGAGCCGACCTGGGAAGACTTGAGTGGAAAGTGTTGGTGCAGGCAGGCATTTTCAGCTCTGTGACCCTCTCTGTCCTTAATTCCCCTGTCAGGCTACAGCTTCAGATTTCTGACCCCTTCCCTCCTCAGCGTGTCCCTTCTCTATTTTTCTCCTGCAACCTCCAAGTCCTCACCCTTTCCCTCGCATCCCCCACTCTGAACTTTCTAGAAAGCCAGGCTCTACTGCTTAGGCGGAGCTGTGTGCGCCCGGCAGGCTCCTTTACAAACAAGGTCATTACAGGGACAGGATGTGAACTTGAGCCTGCCCTCAGGGAGCTCTTTCCTGAGGAGAGTCAGACAAGGTGCTTTGGTGTGAGTGAGGTCACTTCTGCTTTAATTCTCAGTGAACAAAGAATAATCAAGTATATTTGTGGGATCCAGTGTGATGTTTTGACAGAGGTAGACTTTGTGGGATGTTTATATCAAGTAAATTAACATAAGCCATTGTCTCACGCTCATTTTTTTTTTAAATAGTGAGAACATTTTCAAATCTATTCTTTCACTAATTTAAAAATACGTGATAGGCCAGTATTAACTGTGATGGTCATGCAGTGCAATAGACCTTGGATTTATTGCTTGCGTGTTCCCAGACCTTTGTATACTTTGCCCCCCTACACCTTCACACCCCGCTCCCTGCACCATGCCCCTTGGTGGGTACCATTTTATTGTATTGCTTCAGGCTCAGTCTTCCCAGATCTGCAACAAAAATGAAATCAGATGGCTTTGACAGTTTGAAACTAATTTGTCTCAGGTGTTGGCTATATAGTTGCAAATGACAGGATCTCCTTTTTATTATTTCCTTATCTTTAAAATTTTGTTTTTGTGTGTGTGTGCTCGCGCACGCGTGTGTGTGCCTGTTTGTCTGTATATGCTCCATGTGTGGGTAGTTGCTCTTGGAGGCCTTAAGAGGGTAGAAGAGGGTATTGGATCTGCTGAAGCTGGAATTATAGGCAGTGGTAAGCTTCCATGTAGGTCTGGGGAACTGAACCTGTGCCCTCAGCAAGAACAACTGGTGTTCTTAACCTCTGAGCCATCTCTCCAGCCCCAGGGTCTCCTTTTTAAAGGCTGAATAGTATTCTGTTGTATAAGTAGCACCTTGCCTCCATTTCCACAGGGAACCTAGGTTGGCACCATAAGCTCCCTGTTGGGAACAGTACTGAGGTAAACAGAGAGTACTGGTTTCAATTCAATTGAAAGTCTACCCTGAAGTGAGACCCTGTATCATATGGCGGCTCGACTTTTTACTTTTGGAGGAGCCTCCATACTGCCCCATTTTCATCCCTGTCGCAGAGCCAGAGGCCTTTGAACAGTACCCTAAAAAGATGACCTTGAGCTAAAGACAGTCTTTGTCATTTCAGTTGGGCAGCACCCACGAAGACCTCAGCCTGGCTGTGTGAAGTCAGGCTCAGCATGGGGGAGCTGAGTGAAGTCAGGTTCAAGGTGGAGAGTGTGCCCCCCTCAAAAAAAATGGAAGGGCAGGTACATGCAGGAGCCCATGGACATCCCCTCTTAGACCCATGGATGCTGCCCAAGCTAAAACCCATAGGAGGGTCTAGGTGTGGAAGGCTGTGGTCTGATTCACAGTTCCGGAAGTTCACTGTGGCTACATGAGGGTGACCTGCTGTGCCTCGTCTACAGCAGGAAGGCCACTCTAATCCGGAGGGCTGAGATCTGAGAGAGATTTAGGATTTAGGGACTGGGAGGGAGGCATGAAGGAAAGGCAGGAGTGGAGGACGACACTGGTGTGTGTGTGCATGTGTGTGCTCACGTGCGTGTATATGCATGCATGTGCGTTGTGCATGTGTGTCTGTGTGTGTGTGTGCATGTATGCAGTTCTCTGAATGATGCTGTCAGTTGGCTCTGCTGCCAAACAAACCATCCCACCATCTTATTCCGTACCAATAAACTTTACCTCCAGGCGCCTGGGCTGGCTGCAGAAGCGTTAGCGTGAGAAGGTCGGCTGTTCTGTCTAGGCCTGGTCTCCAGGTGGCTGCAGTGCATTCTTCTCATATCGTTTTATTCTGGGGTCACAGCTAAGAGCAGGTACCACTTGGCCCAGGCTCTTGGCAGGGCAAACATCAGGGTGCATGCCACATATGCCATCGTCTTTAACATCTTAGCTTGTGTCACACCAAGTACAAGGCAAGCGCAAGGGCATCAAGGAAACAGGAGACAAGGTCCAGAAGAACTAGGATTGGGCCAGTCTTCCCTGGCTACCGAGTGAGCCTTCCTGCTCTCCCCTGTAGCTGGACTTTCTGTGTACTGCCAGCCCCCAAATAACAACATGGAGATTTATCATTAGTTATGAAAGCTTGGCTGCTAGCTTAGGCTTGTTCCCAACGAGCTCTTCCAACTTAAATTAACCTGCTTCTATTACTCTTCACTCTGGCTTTTTACCTCTCCTTCGTTCTGTATGTCCAGCTCCCTCTATGTCTTGCTGGCATCTCTCATGTACCTGGTTCATTCCTGAGTTCCTCTCTTTGCCTGGAAGTTCCACCCATTCTCTCCTGCTTAGCTATTGGCCATTCAGCCCTTTATTAAACCAATCAGATACCTTAGGCAGGGGAGGCAAAACACAGCCACCTCTTCACACAGTGTAAACAAATACCCCACAACACTCCCTGAACTGACAAAGTTCATTTTTTAAATGAGGTTACCAGAAACAGGAAGGGTGACTGTTACAAACATTTCTGCCTACCTGCCCATCTGTTTGTGCTGCCTGGGTAGGTTACAATGAACAGATCCTTAACCCTTGCAATCTGGAGGTGGGGATGACCGCAGTGGAGGGGTGGGATCTGGTGAGGGTTCTATCACACCACGACAGAAGAAAGGCATCGTGTGAGGAGAGAGAAAGAGTCACAGATGACAGACCTTTCATTTTGGACGTCAGTCCAGAACCAAGGGCGGAGCCCCATGAGCTAAACACCTCACGTACGCCAGACCCCTTGCCCTGCTACTCTGGGATTATGTCTCCAACACATGCTTATTAAGGGTGCATTTAACAAATGCCAGTTTCACGTCTGCTCTCTGCCAGAGTGGCTGTGTCTTCCCGTGAGAGAAGAATGATGTTAGTCTTGGAACCTAACTTGCCTTCTGACATAGGAAATAGGATTTCAGGGTCCTAAGGACAAATCAGACGGGGCTCCCACAAGAATTTCAAGACTAAGCAATGTGTAAACTTTATTACTTTGCAACTAAAGTAGGCTCTCACAGACTTAAGACAGAGCCTTCACCACCCAGGCATTTATTAACCAGTTTATCAAGAAGTTTAAAGGCAGGTAATCCCCGACAGGACCCAAGCTTAACATTCCCTTGTCTGTAATAAGTAACCTCTAGCTTAAGGTATCTTCATCTTCAGCTGTACTCGCGGGAGCTCCAGCCATCACACGAGCTGCAAGCCTTTCCTGCAGGTCCTTCTGAATCAGGCTTTGCAGATACCCTGAGGTGCTCTTCTTCCTAGATGCATGCTCACACCTAGCTCTGAGAACGACTGGGGAGCATGACTTTAGCTAGAAGTGGTACCTTCCCAAACAAATCAGTCTTCTGCTATTTCCTTGGTGTCAACATGGCTTGAGGGCATCTGGAAGTTCAGACTCCAGTGTGGCAATGGCAGGGTGGTGGGGCCCCGCAAGAGTTGGAGCCTAGTGGAAGGTTATTGGGGTGGAGGTAGATGTTGAGGATGGACTAGTATTGGCCTCAGGGGATGGATTGGCTCTCAGAGATTAAGCCATTGGGAGCATGTTCAGTTGCTTCCTGTCCTGACCTGTGATGTCTCATGCACATTTATTGTGATGCCAGGAGGTTCTCTCTGGAGCCACACAGATTCTAGCGCCCTGTAAATAAGCCTGCAGGACAGAGTTAAGAAACCTGCTTTCCCTAAGAAGTACCCAGCCTCAGAAAATCAATGAATAGAGTTCCTAAGCCACAAAGGGAACATACTGAGCAGAAACAAGGGCTCCTCCTTCCCTCCTCAAACAGAGAAGCAGGGTAGTAGTACATACAGCAGCCCAGCAACCCGAGTTTAACTCCCATCTCCTCTGCTACTCGCTATACCCTTTAAGTAGAATCCAATAGTCTTTCTGAGTCTTCAGATGCCCGGTCTGAAACATAGACTGTTGGCCATAGTTGCCTTCCCATGGAAACAGCGACCACATGGGACCACTAACTCTGAATTATATAACACGTTAAATTGGTGTTAAAAATGGAAAAATTAGCAAAATCGAAAACACAATGGAAACCTATTTAGCCTAGAGGGGACCACTGCATGGATGGGTAACTTTTACCTTGACAGCTGTCCTGTCCCCAAATCCTACGGTTCTTTCTACAAAGTGTGGCCAGAGTACGGGAGCAGGCAGGACACAGGGTGATGATGGAGGTGGCCCTGCTGAGGTGGAAGGCATGTTAGTATCTTTCTGTTTCTGTGACATAAACATCAGAACATCAAGTTACAAAGAAAAAGGTTGGCTTTGGATGACCCTCAGGGGCTTCAGTTCGTGGTTCCTTGATCCTATTGCTTTGTGTGTGCAGAGCCACAAGCATACCACGGTGGTAACATGACCAAAGAGGCCTGTGGGCAGCCTGGAAGTGAAAGAGAGGGAAGTCCCAACGTCCCTTGAAAGGGCACACTCCAGAGGCCTAATTTCTTCCTTCTAGGTCCTTCCACTTAAGAGAGCCACCTTTAGTTCCCAGACTGGGTGCCAAGCCTTTATAGTACACGGGCCTTTGTGGGAGACATTTGAGATCTACATAGTAGCTGAGTGTTCTCTGTTGGAGACTGTGTGTGCCTTGCTGGAATGTTTCCCTGTGGACGCCTCTTTGATCCAGTGGTTCTCGCCTTTTCCTGTCATTCTCTGCTTGACAGACACTTACCGTATGGCTGACTGGCTAAGGTCTTCATCCACTGCTGTCCCTCATGGTTCTGGGTGTGGCCTGAACATAGCAGGATACTCATTCCTGTGCTTGCTCCTGGGTGTTGACTGGGTTTGGGGTCATCTGAATGTTCTCCTGGACTGGCCCTTCTGGAAGCTTCTCTTGCGTGGTTGGCAGGGATTCTGGGAGATCAGATGGGTCACTGACCACCAACCTCTTGGCATGTTTTCTCTATGTAGCATAGAAGCTGGGCTCTGAGCAGGAACGGCCCCAAAGTCAACACTTCAAAAAGAAAATAATGAGGTCTCTGTTAGATATAAGCGTCATACTTCTGTGGCGTCAAGGCCTCAGGGGAGCAGACTTCCCTCTCTATGGGGAGGTGTGTCTTCAAAGGGGGGGGACCACAGCAGCACCTCAGACACCAGCTGCCACAGCTGCTCTGACTGTGCGCTGAAACCACTGACGCCCAGGGTAACCCCAGAGACCTCTGTGGTCCATGATCTGGTCTGGTCTGGGCATATTTATACCAGAAACCTCCTGAGATTGTTTGAAGGTACAGTCAAGGCTGAAAGCCCTGGTTTAACCCAACTGTGAATAAAAACCAAACTAAACATAAAACCAAGGGAAGACAAAAAGGCAAGGATAAGTCTGTGAGACTGGGGAGGGGACTGGTTCGCACCTCTGTTAGCTCCCCATCTCTGGAATGAATCACCTGAAATGGTGGATTTCTAAAGGGAGGGGTTATATGAACTCATAGACTTGGGGGGCTCCTGAAGCCTCTGAAGGGTGTGCCAGAAGACAGTGGTGGGGAGTATCTGGTAGAGACATAGGTTTTCTTATGTCTAGGAAGCGTAAGAGGAAGGAGAGGAAGCAACCAACGGACTCCATCCCGCCTCCTCCTCCCATATGTATACTCCAAATGACATAAGGACTTCTTCCTAGGCCCACCCACTAATGGCCGCACCACCTCCCAGCACTGCCACACACAAACTAAGTCTTTGACACACGGGCCTCTGGGCAGCATTCAAGGTCCAAAGAGTAGCATCTGCCTCTCTGTGTTGGCTTGGTCCCCCTGAAACGGTTGCTGTTAGGTGTGGCTGGGTCTATACTGTTTATAAATCCACCCATAGGCATCCTTGGCCCAAGGCTTTTCCCATTGTCTTTACCGAAAATTAACTTCACATAATTAACCAATTAACATGGTATAAATTCTCACCAAAAGGCTATCAGTCTCCTTGTTTGAGGATTTGGGCTCAGTCAGCCTAACCACTCAGGATACCGCTTCCTCGAATGGGCGGTGCCTAAAAGAAGGCTCTCCACCCCTCCCTTCAGAAGTGTGCTCATGAATATTCATGATTCTGTCTTCTGGCCTCACAACACTAGAAAACATGATTTATTCCTTAGGCTAATGAGCTCTTCAGTTTCTTTCATGGTAGAGAAAGCGGTCTTGTTTTTCTGGATAATTTATTTTTGGTGTGAGTCTGTTTTCTAGAAGGAATTTTTCCATTAAGATGCTGAGCACGTTTCAAGAGAAGAGTGTAGCTGTGAGAAGCCCAACACAGAGCCTGTCTACCTGGGGACAACACCACCATGACAGCTGTACCTGAGGTTGGTGGCAGTGAGGCTCGAGAGGGAGCCGGTTATTAGGGAGAGCCTGGGAATGATGGGAACCACAGACGTGGCGCCCTGTGAAAGGCAAAGAGCTCACTGCGAGTGATCCATGGAAGTGGGTGTGGACGGCACCCAGCTGGAACCTGAGGCACCTCAGAGCTATGTCCAGTGAGTTATGAGACATCAGAACCTGGTTCACTCTGCTGTCGGAGCCCGGAAGAGAAAGCTCTCGCCTCTATCTCTGTCTCCCTCTCATCTTCATAGTTCCCCAACCACATAGCTCCTCTTCTCCTGCCAGCTGCCCTGTGAACTCAGTGGTCCTCCGCTCCCCCCTGCCCTCTGTGTTCTCCTGACTGTCAGGGAGGCTGGAGTCCTGCAGGTGGTTCTTCACAGACGCAGCGGCACTGGAGAGGATCTAGAAGTCAGCAGAAGGGAGCAAAGGCCCTGCCTGGTCAGTTTCTGTGAAGAGGGCAGTGCAGGGCTCCGCCCCGGCAGCACAGGCAGCTTTTCCCCGTGACTCCTCCAGCGGCAAAAGTGCTTACGACTCTCTGAAGTTATCATTTCTTTTTATTTTTAAGTATTTTTTATTTTATTCTTATTTATGTGCAGGCATGTGCACCTGCATGTGTTTATATGCACCACATGTGTGCAGTTACCTGAGGAGACGGGAAGAAGGTGTTAGATCTCCTGGAAGCAGAGTAGCAGGCAGCTGACAGGGATGCTGGGAGCTGAATAAGAGTTCTCTGGAAGAGCTGTACTACTTAACCATGGAGCCATCTCTCTAATCCCCTTCCCGCAGGTATTCATTCTTAAGCCCCTTTCCTTTTCCCCATGAGCCCTATCAGTCCTTTCAACACTGCTGTCCCTGCTTAGCGGCAGATACTCCTAAGTTCGAAGGCATTCTGTGCTTCCCTGAATCAGCTGACATCATCAGATCCTATATAAGCATGCTCCCCACCCATACATACACACACACCGGAGATAAAGGTTAATTGGTGAATTAAACATAGTAAGAGATTGAGTCAGTAATACTGGAGTAGAACAGCTATAAAGTATACACAGTCATAAGAGTTGTTTAGAATGTAAACATTATACATTATTCATTCTGGCACTTTCCATTTATTATTTTCAGACTGCCGTTGACCATGGGCAGCTGAAACTGCCGAAAGTAAAACCACAGATAAGGGAAGGACTATTGTATGTTGGTGGCCAGTTCCCTCTATCAAATCGCTCATGTTTGAAGTAACTGCGGAAGCCCCTATTGCTCTAACCGAACCGAGACAGTTTTAGGGGGTTACCAGAGTTGTGTAAAGATTTTGTCTCTTTCAGGAGATAAATGACATCTGGACATGGCTGTGCTATTCTTTCGCAGTTTTCTCTTCAGCATGATACATGCCGTTGGCCTTCAGCTAAAACCTTGTCCCCTGTTCTGTGATTTCCAGGTTGGCCTCAACCCTGGCTACTGCCCCTTTGGCCACTGCCTGTTCCTGGTGGTTTCTGCAGCTGGAGACATGTTTCCAGCTATGGCCAATCCAGAGCAAGGAAGACAGGGCTTTGCCTCTCTGCCATCCCCATCCCAGCTTTCAAGGCTCTAACACGCTGTCTTAGTCAACTCAGTTGGCTCGAGCAGTAGGTGTCTGTTTCTCACAGTTCTGGAAGCTAAACTTCCAAGGTCAAGGTTTTCATCCCAACCATGAGAACCCTAAGAATGACAGCTGGACTGGGCAGCATGAATCTCTAACCCCAGCACTCCTGTGGAAACGTGAGAGTTGAACTGGAGAATTCCTGGAAACTCAGGGACCCGCTAGCCTGGTTCAGACAGCAGTGGGTAACCAAAGGGACCCTGTCTAAACAGGACGGAGGGTGAGGACAGACCCCTGAGGGTGGCCTCTAACAGCCACAAACAGGAAAGAGAGACCTCATTAGGAGCTGAGCTGCTGCCATAAAGAATCAGAGGAGGACTGGGAGACCGGTCACCAGGTAAAGGGCTTGTTAGGTCAGCTGTAGGAACTCCAGGCCTACGTAAAGCTGGTGTGCGGGCTAGTTCTATGCCAGCTTGACACAAGCTAGAGTCATCTGAGAAGAGGGAACCTCAACTGAGAAAATGCCTCTATAAGATCAGGCTGCAGTTTGCTGGGTATGGTAGCATGTGCCTTTAGTTCCAGAACTTGGAGACTTAGAGGCAGAGGCAGGAAGCCAGCCTGCTGGAACATGGATCTAACCAGTATTCATATTTGTTCACATGCTTGTTTGTTCCTCTCTCTCTCTCTCTCTCTCTCTCTCTCTCTCTCTCTCTCTCTCTCTCAGCGATGGGGTCATTCCTTTTGTTTATTTTTGTCTCTGGCCCTTGCTATAGGTTGTTGCACAGACCTGCAGAAACCCATTCCTGTGGTCTTCTAAGCTCATCTCACAGAGAGCTTCTCAAGGCTCCTCACTCTGCCACACCCCCGCTTGCCTCCACCTGGTTTCCGGTCTATGCCCTCCACCTCATCATCTGCCACCGATCCCCAGGTCTTGATCAGAGCCTAGTGCTCTGCAAGTTCCCTCACTCGATAACCCTTACACATCCTGATCATGTCGGGGAGTGGGGGGAGGCAACTTTCAGAAACCTCACTGCCCTACTGGATGTTCATCGTCTCAGCTCCCCTGAGACACCTGGAGACAGAGAGGGGCTGAGGGCTCCAGGTTTGCCACAGAGAAAGTGAGTGGGGGCGCTTTCTGTAGAGCTTCCCTCGAATGGAAAAAAGCACGGTCTTACTTCTCTCACTCCCCGGTGTTGCCTGATATAGGGAGATACAACCCCAGGAGATACCAGTAGGAGAGGAGAAGTGGGGGAGGGAGGGCACCAGTGGATAGAGGCTTAGCTTGCTGATGTGGGTGACAGGAGCCTCAGGACAGGCATCCCTGGAAAAGGTGCCTGCCACCTACTTTAGAGTCACCCCTGAAAAAGTCATGGTCTCAGTATTAGTGTTCACTAGAGGAACAGAACTGACCCAATGAGTATATGTTACAAGGGGATCCATTTAATTGGCTTCTGTGATATCAGGTAGTTACAATGGCTGACCACACTGGAGAGACTGAGAACCCAGTAGACCAGATACCTCAGCAGTCCCAATCTGATGTTCAACACTTAGGCTTCTGGAGAGTCATTGGCCTTCAATTCATGTTGGAAGCCTGAAGAAGCTAGAGTCTGATGCTAGCTAAGGCTGGCAGCTGCTCCCAAATAATCACCCAAAAACTTAATATTAATTATAAATGACTGACCAATAGCTCATGCTTATTACTAGCTAACTCTTACCTTTAAATTAACCAATATTTCTTATCTATACTTTGCCACGTGGCTTGGTACCTTTTCTCAGCACAGCATGACCATCTTGCTTCTCCCTGCATCTGCTGGCAACTCCTTTGACTCCACCCTTCTTCATCCCAGCATCCTTAGTTTGTTTGTCCCACCTATACTTCCTGCCTGGCCACTGGCCAGTCAGTTTTTTACTAAACAAATTCAATTAACAAATCTTACAGTGTGCAAAAGATTATTCCACAGCATTTCCCTCTTTTTGTCTAATTAAAAAGAAAGGTATTAACTTTAACATAGTAAAATTATATACAACAAAATAGTTATTAAGTAAGAATTACAGTTACAATATTGCCTAGCTACCGACCTTTATTAAACCAATTCGAGTGACAAATCTTTACTGTGTACAAAAGGATTACTTTATAACAAACAAGCAAGCAGCAGCAGCAGCAGCAAGAGGATAGAGACAGTCACCAGCAAGAAACACAGGCTGGCAAGCAGTACTGTTTGTTTTTTTTTTCTTGGGAACTCTTTACATCTGGGATGCTGTGAGAAGGTTCTGCCACTCTGGGGAGAGTCTTCCCCCTCAGTTAATCACTCCTAGAAGTGCCCTCACAAACCCACCCAGAGGCATTTCTCTTAGTTGCCCCCATATCCAATCAGGTGGACAGTCAAGACTAATGCATTACATCAACACCTCTGTAGTCATCAGCTGGGGATTCCTCTTGGGAGAAACAAATGTGTTAGCATCTCTAATCTGAAGATCACAGACAGTTATCTATGGTTTTAGGAGAAAACCCTAGGGAAAGGCAGCTGGAACTTGGCAGGACCTCAGGGAAACAGCAGAATGGATGGAGAGGAGTGAGCTCTAATAGCCTCTGCTGAAGCAGCCACCACCACTGGTCTAATATGTGCTGTGATATCTGGAGATAAAGCATCTATTTTGTGACTGTGATAAGCAAGAAGATGACAAACCAACACTGGCCTGCAGGACTGATGGGAGGAGTGGGGGAATCCATGGTTCTTGGTATTGCTGGCTGCTACACTGAAACTAAGCCAATGTTCCCGGTTCATAGAATAGCTGTGTTTGGAATTCTCCAAGCCAGTATTACTTCTGTGTCCTGTTGCTTGTGGTTGAGTAAATTCCACTTGAAACAGAGCTATGGGATGAACAGAAAGTCAGCCCAAGCTGCTTACCAGACATTGGCACCCAGTCTCAATGTTTGCTTCCAGGGAAGTCCAGATGGAAGTGTTAGTAAATGCCTGCCCAGAGACAGGTGAGTGGGTAGCAGGATGGATACCATGGATGGGGGGAGCACCAGTCTCTCTTTTAAGTGACTCAGTGCATATCCCTTTGGCTAATGGCTGCACACTGTGGGTCTTCTTTTGTCATCTGATCCCACATTAAGACGTCATCTGACACTAATTGTTGGCTTTTCAGATCCTCTACCATTCGGCAATGGCTCAAAGGTCACTAATAAAGTCTTGGCCAATTTATTAATAGTCACAGCTATTTTTACCTCTGCTGACGCGGCACAGTTCTGTGTAGTATTGGAAGCGTAGGGACACTGTTTTCCTTCGGTATCCATGATAGGAGCTGGTGTGAGTGGAAGGGTTCTACAGACACATTGGCATCATCAGGATAAGCAGCTTTGGGGCTGGGCACAACAGCAAGTTGTCTCCTTGTCAAGATCTCTTTGTTGCAAGTGTTAGAAATCCAACTCAGACACACGGGGAGTGTGGTGGTTTCAGTGACCAGACTGCAGAGTGATTAAATCCACGTCGAGCCGGCTCTAGCAGCCCTGATGAGGCGCATAGCCATGCTCTGTGCTCTTCCCATTTCCACTTCCCTTTGTCATTCTCGATTTTCTCTTCTTCATGTGCGTGCGCCACACACACACACACACACACACACACACACACACACACACACACCTCATCTCATCTTATTTCTATTCACCTTTAGTCTTTTATTCCTGTGCCATGCAAAATGGCAGCCAGGATCCTGGCTGTTTCCAACTTCTCTTTGTAGCCTTTCCCAGACACTATATCAACCTACAGGAGGACCCTGATTGGGCTTTTCCAAGTCAATCACAATGCCCAAGAGGATAGAAGATTCTGATTGGTTACCCTGGGTCAATACCTGCCGCAGAGGGAAAAGCAGTCATGAATGGGGGAGCATCCAGAGCCGCCAGCAGAAGGGAGATCGGGATGTACACTGGCCTGACATGTGGTGTGGCCACTTCCGCAGCCACCACTTCTATCTCATACTCATAGATCCACGTCACACAGTCAGAAAGTCCCTCCACCAATGCAACCGGCAGGTTTAACCCTCTGCTGCCTCGGTGGCATTGAGGGCCGGGACAAGCATGCTCACTCCCTTCCTTCATGTAAGTGATCTGGGCTGAGACTATCTCTGAGACTGAAAGGACTTGGCACAGACTCTTTGAGAGACACACCCAGGGCATAGGGGTGAATAAGTCAAGCAGGGAGGGAAGGAACAATGATAAACGGGGTGTGTTAATGAAACCAAAAAATAAACTCCGATGCCCTTCCTCCAGACCGCCTGAGAAGTGATATCAAGTTTTATGGCTCCAAACCAGCACACCTGTAATATCAGTACTCAGGGGCTGAGGGAGAAGCATCAGGAGTTCAAGGCCAACCTGGGCTGCTTGGGGGCTATCCCGGGAGCCATTTATAGTCCCGCTGCCTTGTGCCATGTGTGGAGGGGAGCGCAGTGACAACTCTGAGATAGAGAGATGCAGTTCAGAGGAGCAGCCGTGGGTGAAGCCTGGTCTAGCCTCTGAAGTTATAAAGGACCCCAGAGCCGGTTTGGGACTCATGCGGCCTCCTGTTAATTGCAACCTCTGCAGCCCCAAAGGCTTTGGGGCTCTCAGGGCATACAGGCTCTCTCTCACCACATGGCCTGGGCTGATTGATATGTTAACAAAAACCATTTTCTTCCCAGAACCGTGGCTTCTAAATGTTTCATTTGAAACTCCCACCTGAATCCTGCTGAGAGCTGCTTGCTACAGTTGCTTATTTACTGGCCCCATAAAAGCGCTTGGCAGTTATCTGGGACGGTTAAAACTTTCAGCCTCTTCAGAAATAGAGGCGGGGGAGGTAAACCGGAGCCTGATGCGCTGGAATGTTCTGTGTGCTTGAGGTCAGCCTTCACCTGAGGAACCCAGGCTAGAGAAGCATTTCCTGCTATAAAGGGGAGTCTGGCTATGCCGGGGGGGGGGGGCGGTGCTTCCCAGCCCCCAGCAAATAGCAAACAGCCTCCCCAACAAGCTTCATTTCTCAAATGTCAAAGATAGATCCCCACCCCCACCCCCCCCAAGCATGAATGCTTCTAGACATCAGATCTTGCAAAACAAGAACTGGCAAGGACTCTGGCTTCTTTGCTCTCATGGGGGCAGAGCAGAAACCTTGGTACAGCGTGGCCAGGACAAGGGGTTGAGCTTAGATGTGTACTGATGTGGTAAAAAGTCAGAGGCAGCTTTCCGCCTGCTGCAGAGGTATCCCTGAATGCCTGTGTGACTGTGGGCACGTGGCCCTCTCTGGGATCCTGCTGTTTGCCCAGAATGTGAGGGTTAATCAAGTGGTTGCCTGGAGGTCCTGCCCCTGCCCTGGTCCTGCCCCTGCCCTGGTCCTGTCCGTGTCAACTATACAGAGTCTTCTTCAGGGATGGCACCTTCCCTGGAACCCTTCTTAACACAGCTATCCAGGAAGTCACTTGGGGAGCAATCAGAATGGACTAGAGAACTGAAATCTATGTACCATCCTTTAACCCTAAATTATCTTCTGGGAACATCTAAACCATGAGTTTACAAGCCATGTCCACAAGTCAAATCTGGCTCTCTGCCTGTTCATGGTTAATAAAGTTTTATCAGAATAGTCGGATCACATTTCCATGCTGATGCAACGCCTAATTTTGAACTGCAGTGGCAGAGGCAGATAGCAGTTGTTGGTGGAGACTCTTCCCTTTGGCCTGAAGGGGCTGGATCTTCACTGCCAGAGCCTTTATAAGGAAAGTTTGCCACCCTGGATATAAATCTCTTTCCTTGGCTCTACTCTTTCCTTCAGGCCACAATGAGACTCTTCTTTGTGCCCGAGATCCTTGGAGCTGAGCAATGCCCCAAGGGCTTATGGGCTGTTGGCATTCTTGAGTTGAGAGGAGGGAAAGAGAAATGCCAGGAGAGAAAATACAGGAATGAAAATGTTGGTGGAAAAGGGTGGGAAGGAGATGGTGGGGGTGGGGCCTTCTCTGTGTTGCATCTGCAGGGGCATGCCAGTGTTTAGAGATCTGCTTAGCCTGGCCTAATGCCCAGGCTGGGCCTCAGCCATCTTCCTTAGCTCTGTTCTCCAGGAACCAGGCCCAGGAGGCACCCATTGGCTACCACGGAACTTCGAAGTGAAAAGTATGGGTTCAAGCCCTCTTACTTTTTTCCTGATGAAAATGACAACCTTTTCCTGGTCTCTAGACAATCACAAACCCCAACATTAGCAGGTGGGTGTTTTTCTGGCATCTGGCTGATGTTCCTCATTGTTTGCTGGGGGCTGTATCTGAATTATTGCCTGTGGGGCCTTGTCCAAGGGAAGACCAAACATCTCCATCCTCTTCTTCCTCTTCTCCAGGGTCATCCATCAGCATCCTTTTCGAAGATCTGTGTACTCTACTGCTAATGGCTCATACTCAGCACTAGCTGGGTCACTGGGGCACCTGGGTAGTTCATATCAAGGATTTGTGTGCAGGAGGACAAGAAGCCAGTTGCCATTGTCTCCGGATGCCATCCCGCCTTGCGCTCTGTGAAGGAACACAGGCAGGGACTTTATCAAGTTCAAATACATCCAATGCAGAGCGTCACCAAGTCTAGTCCTACTCAGATGATACAGATTACTGCTTTGATTGAGGTGGTGCAGTAGTTTGAATGAGAGCGGCCCCCATAGGCTCATGTATCTGAATGTTTGGCTCCCAGTTGGTGAACTGTTTGGGAAGAATCAGGAGGGGTGGCCATGCTGAAGTTGCTGTGTCACTAGGGGTAGGTTTTGAGGTTTCAAAAGCCAACACAGGACCCAGTTTTGCTCTCTCTGCTTGCTGCCTGCAGATTAAGATGTAAACTCTTAGCTCTTGTTCCAGCCTGCCTGCCTGCCTGTCTGTCACCACACTCCCTACCATGATGGCCATGGAGTAACCCTCTGAAACTGTAAGCAAGCCCCCAATGAAATGCTTCTTTTATAAATTGCCAAGGCCACGGTTTCTGGTTTGGTTTTGGTTTTGATTGTGGCAGATCCATTCTGCAGACCAGACTAGTTTCAAACATACCATCTCCCTGTCTCAGTCTTCTGTGTGTTGGCATCCTAGCCAGGTAGCATCATACTTGACTGCTCAGTTTTGTTTGTTTTTTTTTTGTTTGTTTGTTTTTCGAGACAGGGTTTCTCTGTGGTTTTGGAGCCTGTCCTGGAACTAGCTCTTGTAGACCAGGCTGGTCTCGAACTCACAGAGATCCGCCTGCCTCTGCCTCCCGAGTGCTGGGATTAAAGGCGTGTGCCACCACCGCCCGGCTTGACTGCTCAGTTTTAAATGAAGACAATGTTATGGTTTGAGTGTTCTGTTCTAAATTCAAGTTGAAATTAAACTGCCCTTGTAGCAATACTGACAGGTGGGACCCTAAGAGGTGATAAATTATTCATTACTGTGGAAGTAAGGCCCTGATTAAAAAATAAATTAAAAAAAATAAAGTTACGCCTGCTCTTTTCCTGTTCCCTTCTGCAGTGTTCCAATACCACGTAGAGACTCTCATTAGATGGGAGAGCCCTGGGACTTCCACGCCACCAGAGTCAGGAGCCAAATGAACCGTTGTTTATAAATTCAGAAGCTGGTAGTGAGTGTCCTGTCGCACAGCAGAACCTGGACTCAGAGTCTGTTGCTGACAGACAGGTCAAAGGTGTCAGCTCCCAGGTCTTGGTCCCCCCACACAAGCTAAGCCAGGCACTCTGCCACTGAGGAGCCCTTCCTAAACTGTGGCAGAGTGAAGGCAGAGTAGGAAAGGTCTGGGGACCTAGCCCATACTCATTCCAGGGGTGAGGGGGGTGGGGTGAAGTCTGGAGGTTCCTGAAGTAGCCCATGGTGTGTGCAGTTCCTATTGATCCAGGGCTCCAGGAGGTGTGGCCTCTGTGCAGGGTAGAAGTCTGGGGTGGGGTCCTCCCAAAGGGAGTCGGGTGCATGCGGGTTGCAGTCACTCTGAAGGGTCTGGGGAGAATTTACCCCTCTGATCTTCCCAGTCTCACGGAGCCTTCTCCTCCCTAGGGCCCCAGTCATGGCTCAGTCATTGTATCTCTTAGCCTCTGTATCTTGCTACAGTCTCTGTTTCTGCTCCTCCCCTCCCTGACACACAACCTTCAGATGACCTTGGGCAAGTCTCCATAATCCAGGATCATAGCCCATCTGGGAACCTTCATTTCTGCACAATTGCCGGGTCCCTTTTCCCATATAAGCTGACTTGGTCACAGGTCCCAGAGATCAGGGCACAGATATGTGGGAGGGAGGTGGGACTCTGCCCACACATTCAGCAGAGCTGTGGTCCACACAGATGGCTGAGGCACTGTGGGTACAGCCATTTCACTCTACTGTCAGCTGAAACTGTCCCCTCTCTGCCCCCTCTTCTCCGCCCAGCTTCCCTCTTGCTCTGATCCATTACTCCTGGCACACTGCCCCACTAAATCATTTGTACCAAATAGTAGGGAACCTCCCCCAGGATAGTGTGTTCTCTCCAGTGTCCCAGTGCCTCAGTGTTCTTGTCTGTTCCTTACCTGGAATGACAGACGGGACCGTAGACTCTTCAGGAGGCTGACTAGTAACTGTGATGGGTTATATCAGGCTGACTGTAGGGCAGGGGAGGTTGGAGTTTGGCAGACCCCTGAGTAGAATAACCCTAGGAGCCCTGAGATCAAAAGGGCCAAAGAGCCCAGAGTCTCTCATCTCCAAGGCTGCCTTAGCATCTGCTTCATGCTTAGCTACCAGCCAAGAGTAGGGAATTGGGAGCATGGCCTGCCTACCACTGTGGCACCAACCACATGTCCTGAATTTGGAGGCCTCCTGCCCCCTACAGAAGGATATTATCATCAGTTGCTGATGGGCTCAGAAATCCTGGGATGATTTCAGCAAGGGAATGACATGGTCCCATGACCTCTGAAGCAGTCTTTCTGACTGCTGGTGGGGCTGAGGAGGCCTGGAACCCAAGGGATGGGGGAGGCTGCAATATTAATGCTAGTAAGAGGGTGATGATTTGACCTGGGTTCAACTTCTTGCCTTATAGCCCAGACACCTCACCTCTGGTTGTTAGGTGCTGTGGAGTCTGCCATCTATGGCCCCATCAGAGTCTCTTCCAGCCACTCTACCTTAGAGGGTACCCTTCCCTGTCTAGCACATCCCGCCCTCCCTAGTCCCTGCTCATCCCTGAGGTTCAGAGCTGAGTTTCTGCCTCAGGCCCCTCTTCCCAGAAGATCACACGGACTCTGTTCTGGAGACATTCTGGCACCTCTGGGTAAAAGCGACAACCCAGAGGCTCCTGTGGCCCTAGTGACTCAGAAGCTTGCCTGCAGAAGGGGATCTGGATGTGAGCCCCTGTGTGATAAGTCCTGTAATATACACACTGGTGTCACCTGGGCAATCTTTTAAAATCCCATGATACTGGGGCTGGAGAGATGGCTCAGAGGTTAAGAGCACTGCCTACTCTTCCAAAGGTCCTGAGTTCAATTCCCAGCAACCACATGGTGGCTCACAACCATCTGTAATGAGGTCTGGTGCCCTCTTCTGGCCTGCAGGCATACACACAGACAAAATATTGTATACATAATAAATAAATATTTTAAAAAAAAAATCCCATGATACTTGAGGCCCCTGACCGCACACCTGAGTTATCAAATCAGGGTCTGTGGATAGGACTGCTTGGCCCCATTTTAGTTTCTCAGGTGGTTCCAGTCTGTGCCCAAGACTGAAGCTGTCCGGGTTGGGGACAGGGCGCTATGTGTGACAGGCGCGTGGCTCGCTCTACTTCTCACGGAGTCCTTGTGTCACTCACATGATGTTAGCGGGGCCGTGAGATGCCGAGCCGATAGGGCTTGACAGGGTGACTGAAGCGCGGTTAATAAAAACTCAGGGTCAGAAACTGGGGTTCAACCTGAAGACCCGAAAAGCAAAACAGCCAGCCCCTGGCTCTTACCTCAATCTCAGTCTGAAGTGGTGATCCTGCCTCCCAGAATCTCAGAATGAGACTCTGAGAACTGTCTTCCCCCGTTTTATATTCCTCTCTGGGGCTGGGATTAAAGATGTGCACCACCCAGTTTCTATGGCAACTAGTGTGGCCACTGGGATTAAAGATGTGTGTTACTATAATCTGGTCTGTAGGGCGACCAGTGGGACTGTTTTACTCTCAGATCTTTGCCCTGGGGTTGGCAATACCCCAGATGTGGCTCCCTGAATCATCACCTGCCATCCAACTGTTGAGCCCTGGTCCTTTGCAGACCCAACAGCCTGGAAATGGGCAGCCTTCCTTCAAAGAGTGCTTGGGCAGGGTCGGGAACTGGTCAGGTCTCTAGGGAACACCGGCCCCTCCCACTAACCAGGGAAGGGGAAAGCAGTAGAAGGGGGCCACGGTGGTGGGCAGTAGGCCCAGGGGTTGTAGGTTCAGCCCCACGCCTGCCTCCAGGTCAATAGGAGGGTGCTGTGGTACTTCCCCAGTTTCTGGAGAGGAAGTTAGTCTCGGAGCCAAGCCCCACTGCCAGGAAAGTTCATCTAGGAATAACGTGAGCCCGTGAAAGCCTCCCCTCCCAGTCCCTTTCTTGGGACTTCCTCTCTGCTAAGAGAATCCTGGAGACAAGAGCCATGACTTCCCAGGGAAACCTAGCCAAATCTATCCAAAGAAGAGATTTAATTTAAAGAGCTCGGATAAAGGAGTCAAACAGACATCTCTCCACAGAAGAAGAAGAATTGGCCGCAAAGTACGGGGGCAAGACTTTCAGCATCACGAATCACAAAAGAAATGCAAACGACAACGATGCAGTTACCTGACACCAACGAGGGGGACGAGCTTTTGAAAAAGAAAAAGAAAGCAGGCGAAGTTAAAAAGATGCGGGTGTAACTTGGTGGGGGAGCTTGCCTAGCATTCCTGAGGCTCCGAGTTCAACCCCCAGCACTAGAGGAAAAAGAAAGCTAAACAAAGATGCTGCTGACCCAGGGATGCGCTCTCAGGTTACACACAAGCCATCTGGGAACTGGCCGTTTGATGTGTGGACCTGCTGGCGGCAGTCCTATTGCGCGGCGGCTGAAGGGGTTCTAGCAGGCACTGGCAGGACAAACGTTGCAGACAGGCTTGGCCCTTTTACCCTTTATCCTCTCCCTTGCTAAAACCCCTTATACTCCTAAAGCTAGCCCCCAAGGTCTATTCCCGTATTTGGACACTAACTCGTTCCTGAGACAAAACACCGAGGTCCAGCGATCAAAATTCATTATTTGACTTCACTGGCTAACCTGCCCAATCAGGATTTACCAACGCACCTGAGCACAGAGTCCCTCTTTTCCCATTAAAGACCCACACCTGCAGAAACACCTCTTGCCTTCTTGATTGCTTGCTTGCTTTGGCTGCTGTTGCCTTTGCAGCCTCCCCCAGACTCCCCCATACACTTACTTGCCCCTTCTGAGTAATCTCCTTTGTGGTGAGAATTTGGTGTATGGGTTTTTCCCGTACCAATTCCAGGGGCTGGACCTCCCTTTCATCTTTCAATGGCTAAATGCAACTTGTTGCACATCCATAGGTAAAATAGTATTCCCTTGTGAAGAGGAATGAGCTTCTTGTACATGCTGAGGGAGATGAGTCCTGGAAAATGTCCAGTGGAAGAAACCAGACACCATAGGGTGAATGTCACCTGATCTCATTTATAAAAAGTACTCAGAACAGGTGAATCCACAGAGAAAATCCAGGTTGAAGGATTCAAGGCCTGGGTGAGGGAGTCACTGGGAGTAATGGTGGGTGGGGAGAGTTTACCGTGTGGGCAGGAGAGGCACCCCAGCCAGCTGTCATGGTGGCTGTATCTAGTGGACACTTTGGTGTCTCCCACGTCTTCTCCTGGCCCACCGACTACAGCTATAGAGCAGACTGTGGCTCCGCTTATGAATGACTTCCCCCATCAAGCGACTCTAGGCTGCAGTGATCTGTGCCTCAGAAGTTAATGCTCCTGGGGGGTGGCCATCTGTGAACAGGAGGTGACAACTTCTCTGGGAAGAGCAACTTAGGGAAGGAAGGAATTCTAGCTTCATTTCTGTTGCTGTGATAAAACATCCCGATGGAAGGCAACGTAGGGGAGAGAAGGTTTATACAGCTGATAGCTCCAGATTGCAGACCATCACTGAGCGGATGCGAAGGCAGTGTCAAGCGGCTGTTCACTCCAGAGTGCAGAGCAGAGAGAAACTAAGCGCACGATTGCTTGTTTTCTCCTTTATTATACGACCCCTTTGCCTAGGGAATGCTGCCCTGCGTCAATTAGTCAAGACAATCTCCTACACATAAGCCCAGGTCAACTTGATCTAGATTAGTCTCAAATGAAGCTCAATGATGTTTTAGGCTGTGTCACATTGACAGTTAAAAGGAACCCTCCCGGAAAGGTTTTTGTTTGTTTTGTTCTATTTTCATTTTCCTGAGACAGAGTTTCTCTGTGGCTTTGGAGCCTGTCCTGGAACTAGCTCTTGTAGACCAGGCTGGACTCCAGCTCCCAGAGATCCGCCTGCCTCTGCCTCCAGAGTGCTGGGATTAAAGGCGTGCGCCACCACCGCTGGACATAAGGTTTGTTTTGACTCAGTTTGGGAATACAGTCCTTCATGCCAGGAAAACCAAGGTATGTGAGGTAGCTGGTCACAGGCATGCCCAGTCAGGAAGCAGGGAAATGAATGCTAGTGCCAAACTCCCTTCCTCTGTTTTACTCAGATTTGGACCCTAACTTATTCTGCAGTTCCTCAGAAGGTCCTGGAAGTGCCAAGGCCCAGTGGCCCCAGCAGTACCTTTTCTGGATCCACTTTTCCTGTCTCTCACCTCTGTTTGGGTCTACTTCATGTAAGACGCCTGTGTGCAAGCCCTTGTCTGAGGTGAACCCAAGCTAAGACTGCAGGAATAGAGGGTTTGAAGCCGAAGGAAATGGAGGGAGCCCCAAGCAGGATAAGCAGATGGTGTGGTAGTCTTGAAAAGTAGTCTCTGGATCTGTCCGTGTTGAGACTGCCGATGTCCTCCCTGCTTATTTGCTGGAATGAAGGGCAATGATGGCTGAGGACTGAGGGCTGTGGGCAGGTTAAAGCAGTAGAGACTGTGAGTGAGTGCTGCTTTGGGGAATCAGGAAGAGCCAGGAGAGGGTCCTTTAATTTTCAGACTTTCCCTTTCTAGATATCCTAATTCTGCATATACTCTGCCCCCTGCCCTCCACAAAGAGGCCCAGGATCCTTTGGGAACGGGTGCTGTTTTCTAAATTTTCTTCTGGAGTTCTTCCCAATGAATGTTCTAACACTCAAAGGCCTGTGACCCTTCCGAAGCTGGATCCTCTGCAGTGCGACAGCCATGCTGTGCTTGGAAGTGCGGTCAGCTGCTTTCAAGTTGGCTTTCCACATCCACCCAGCCATCCTTAGCAGTCGATGGCAAAAAAGGAGACACCGACATAATATAGGCATGTGTCCCCAGTCAGTCAGTAAGCCCATGGTGGCCCAAGTCTGGGATGTAGAAATCAGATCTTCAGATGAAACCTCGGGTGACAAGCTAAGCTACATGCTTCCAGAGGAGAAGGAGCAAAGGAATTCCTCTCTCCTGTCTGTCTGGACCCATGGTTACTGGCAGCACAGAGGGGCAGTAAGGAGCCAGGCGCTGTCATATCAAATAGGAAATGTCCCCTGGTATGCCTGGGCCCCATGGCCTCAGGGCCTCTCAAAGCAGCTGAGGGTTGGCCACCCCATGCCTATCCTAATTCTGAGGCAGGAGGCCAAGGGTTAGAAGGGATAAGAGGTGAGGGAAGAGGGAGAGTGGATGCGGAGGCTTCCCCTCTGCAGGGACTGAAGAGAATAGCCCTGCCTACAGGGCAACAGGGGATGGAGGAAAGGTGTGTGTGTGTGTGTGTGTGTGTGTGTGTGTAATGTAAAGATATAAAAGGCCTTTCAGGATCAACAACATACATCAGCTTCATGAAGTTAAGACAATAAAACTGTAAATTTTTTTTTTATTAAAATTTAAAGTTTGAATAAACAGGAAGCAGATAGATACTGGTTGTAAATTTCAAAGTACAGCCAGTGCCTTTGATGTTGAAATAATGTCTCACTCTAGGCAGGCCTAGAGTTCATTATGTAGCCCAGGCTGGCCTCATATCATGGCAGTTCTCCTGCCTCAACCTCCCAAGCGTTGAGATGACAAGTGGGAGCCACCATGCCTAGTCAATAGGTGCCTTTCAATCATCTTTATAACCATTACTTATTTTTGGAGGTGTGAGCACATGCTATTGCATGAATGTGGGGGTCAAAGGGCAACTTTTGGGAGTCTGTTCTCTCCTTCTTCATGTGGGCCTGGGGGATCATACTCAGGCCCTCTGTGTTAGTGGTGAGCACCTTTGCCCACAGCATCATCTCCTCGCTGGTCCCTGAGAAGTGCTTCAATACTGTTTTCTTTCAGAACTATTTTAATCACATGCATGAGTGTTTCTGGACACATGAGTGTAGGTCCCATGGAGGCTAGAGGCACTGGATCCCTCTGCAGCTAGAGTTGCGGATGGTTGTTACCTGCCCCATATGGATGGTGGGAACTCAATCCAGATCCTCTTCGAGAGCAGCAGGTGCTCTTAACCACTGAGCCATCTCTCCAGCCCCAATAGGTGTTAAGGATAATTCTAAGATGCTCAGGTCTAGGCCTCTGGGGTTTTGTGCAAACTTTTCTGTGCCACAGGAAACTTTAGTAGAAGACTGTGAAGCACCAGTTCAGGCCAGTGGCGTGCTGGCAAAAAGCTCTCGAAGAAAAGCAAGTCATCCATAGCATTTTCCCAGCGATGTGGTGTGAACACTCTCCCACGGCCAACTTCCATCACCCAGTGGCACATTGCTGAATCCAGGGCGTTAGGAAGAGATGCACATGATTCACCCTCCCAGGCTGGCACGAGTCACAAGGATCCCTCTAACGCCAGCCCAATTTCTTCCTAGCCCAAGAAGGACAGACGCCCATACAAAAAGACCACCCAAGGTGACAGACATCAGGGAATCAAGGACAGAGCTGAGCCCCTGACAAAATGCTTTGTTCTTTGTCCTGTACTAGTGCGTATTGTTCTTCACCCTGCTCAAGAATAAGTGAAGTTTATGCTAACCCAGAACCTTCCTTTTATATTTTAAAGTTGTGTGTGTGTCCCCATATACATGCATGTGTGTGAATGTGTATATGCTTGTGTGCATGCATGTGCGTAAGTGTGTTACCTGTGTGTGCATGCACTAACAGCCTATTAGCATTTTCCTTTGGTATTCCTCTGTGATGAACACACATCTTACCTGCCCCAAACTGGCACCTTTATCCGTCTGTCTCAGTTCAGATGTCATCTCTTCAGAAGGCCTCCGTGTCCTTTGCACATTTGGTCCTTCATCTCAGGAGCCCTGCTCATTTTGTGCCCGGTATAACTTTAGCACCTGGCATCCAGAGAAGAGCTGACTCCTGTTGCTTTAAGGTGGGACGCATGGCGCTTCCTCCAGCAGGCTGTGTGTAAAGGCTCCCCACTGTCTAAGCAAGGAGCAAGGCAGAACAAAGAAAGGTGGCTGGTCCAGGGAACAGTGAGCAGACACAGGCTGTAGCCATTGCCTCAGGCTCTGTTCCTGGCGTTCTTGCTTTTTTTTCTGTTACTGTGTATCAAATTATTCCTCAAACTAGAGGCTCAAGACACAAGGTTTCATTATTTTATTTTTAATAGTGTCTCTTGCTGTTCTGGGAAATCCAAGCTGCCCCTTGCAGCCCCATGGAGCTCCTGCTCCTCCACTGAAGTCTAGTGAGCACTGTATGTGTGATAAGTAGAGTGGCAGCAAGGTTTCAGAGTCACTGCTGATGTCCCTGTGTGCAGAATGGCCAGAGTGTCATCCTCTTCTAATTGTCACAGCTCATAGTGACCTCGGAATGAAAGACGTTTACTCAAGCCAGATCTACTGGGGCGCGTGCACACGTGTGTGTGTGTGTGTGTGTGTGTGTGTGTGTGTGTGTGTGTGTGAAATTTCCAGAGTATTCCCACTTAGGCTCAGTGGGCAGCATGGACAGCAGTTGCTGGTAGCCTGCATCTGTCTTCTGTCTACGTACATCTGTCCTTTCTAGAATACCACAGGACTGAAACCAGAACGCAGTCATCTGGGTCTGGCTTCTTCACCTTTAGCACAGGGCATTCGGCTTCATTTGTACAGTTGCCTGCTTGGCTCTTTCTCTTTCCCGGCATGGCTGTCCTGCCGTTTACCCCAGGCCTGTTTCCCAGCTCTAGAATTCTTTAGACGAAATGTAAATAGAGCCTAAAGAGACAAAACAGATGAGACTGAGGTCTAATGATCTGGCCGGGAATGGAGAAGGGGGGGGTGGGGCATGTCACGGCCTTGGAAGCTCCCGTGAACAATCTGGAAGATTCTTTGTAGCATACTGTAAAGTCTGGTCCTGATGCTTAGAGAGAGGCCGTCTCTATTTCACTGCCCCCTTGGTTTTGTCTTGGCTTTCCTACTATAATACACAGGCTATTCTCTGTGCCTGGGACACTCGACTCTGAGATATTCACAAGACCCACCCTCTCCATCCCCACATCTCTGCAGAGGCCTCGCTTTTCCTGAGGCTCCTGCTGCCTCTGCTCCAAACAGAGCGCAGGCTCATTCACCCTCTCTTTCCTGTCCAGTCTCTGCTCATGGCCTCTAACTCCATCTAGCCTGCTAAGCAATGGATTACTCACTAGGCTGCCTCCCTGCTGGAAGGTGAACTCTGGGTGGTAGGGACCTTTTTCTTTCTTTTCGTGTTGCTGTAGTAAACGTTAACAAGAAACAGCTGTAAGATAGAAAGGGCTTATCCATCTTATAACTCTGGGTTACCATCCGGCATTGTGTGGAAGTCAAGGTAGGAACTTGAAGAAGCCAGTCACACCCACAGTCGAGAGCAAAGAAAACTGAAGCACGTGTGCTACAATGTAGCTCACTTTCTCTTTTAGACAGTCCTGGACCCAAATCCAGAGAAAGGTGTCACACCCTTTTAACATGGGTCCGCCCACATGAATTAATGTCATCAAGTCAGTTCCTCTAGACGTGCCCGCCAGGTAACCTGAGCTAGCCAGTCCCTCACTGAAACTGTCTTCCCAGGTGACCATGTGTCAAGCTGACAATTAAAACTAGCATCTCATCCCTCTATCTTCAATGCCCACAGAGTGCCCAGGAAACTGCAGATCAATAACACTGAGTGAGCTAATGACAACAGGACCTGTGGATCAGATCGGAACCTCTGCTGACTGCTTCACCTGCCGGTTTTGTTACCTTCACATTCACCGCCTGGACTCTCTGACCCCGGGCTTCCCCTCTGGAAAATAGTAACAACAACAAAGCCTTCTCACAAAGCCCTGGTAGCCGCATGAAAATAAGTATGCATTGCAGGCTAGAAAGTGTGGCTATAGGTCTTCCTTTCCTAGGACGCTATAACTATTACCACAAGCTAGGTCACTTTGGAAACAGAAATGGACCACACAGTTCCAGAGGCAAAGTTTCAAATCATGGTGTCAGCAGAGCCTACTCTGCCTGGTTCCCTGCAGTGAGGATCTTTCCTGGCCTCTTCCAGCGTCTATTAAACACTGCAATCATTGGCTCTCTCCGTTTGTTAGTCAGCTTTCCGCCGCTGCTGAATCTAACCTCAACTTCTTCTTCTTCCTCCTCCTCCTCCTCTTCCTTCTCCTCCTCCTTCTTCCTCCTCCTTCTTCCTCTTCCTCCTCTTCTTCTTCTTCTTCTTCTTCTTTTTTTTTTTAGTGGCGTCATACTTTCCTTTGGCCCTGAAATCCTGGCTGTTTCTCAGGCTGGTAGACACAACACCCTTTCCCCGTCACTGGACTCTGTACTTAGTGATACTACCTTGTGGATTCTACTGAGAAAATTCAAGTAAGGTTGGTTCAAATTCAGTTTCGGCCAGCCACTCAACCTCTTGGAAGACAGAGCCTGGGAAGTAACCTTTTTGTCAAGGACCCAGACAGAGGCAACTTTAGTTGGGAGCTGACCTTAGAAGATATAGATAGAGGTTGGGAGAGGGAGACAGAGGACCCAGGTCCTTGGGAAGGTGTCTTAGGAATCAAGCCATCCCTACAGCCATAGCTCCATCTCAGGGGAATCCTGGGAAGCGGTGTGGTTCTGCCCTCAGGATAAACCTGGAGGGAGAGAGGGAGATGGGCATCCTCCTGGAGTGCCCCTTCCTGGTGCCCTGTCTATGGGCTCAGAGGGAAGTTTTACATGAATAGAAGCAAAGGAGTGGGTAGATTTTGCGAACTGAGGGGATATCAGTCTTTGGGAACGGTCCTTTCCAAAGAGGAGCTCCATTCCACCCACACGTGCTGTGGGGGTATCGCCTGGTCGTACGCTGGGACGGAAGCTGGGACGCTGGGCACCACAGAACCAGCCCCTGCCCCCCAGAGTGTGGTCTGGTAGGAGATAAGGGTACTTAGATGGGCTATTGCTTGGCAGTGCCAGGAACCCTCCGAGGGGCTTTAGAGGAGGAGAGGCAGCTGGAGGTACTGGGCATTTGCAAAGGTCAGTCCCTGTGTAGGAAAACACGGCTTTGGAGGGGGCACATGAAAAGAGAGGGCTCATGCTGCTGGGGGCCCTGAATGGGCGTGGGATAGGGAAGCAGGAGGGAAGGAAGCTATAAATGTCAGGTTGAGGACAAGGAGAGTTTCTGAAGTGTCCAAATGGGCATGGCCAGAGCAGATCTGGGCTTGGAAAAGCTTTCTTTAGTGGCTGTGTTAACAGTGGGCTGGAAGGGCTGTGTACAAGAGTGGCAGGGGGTCTCCCAGCTCTGATGAGATCCTACTGTCAACTTGGTGACATATTTGTGTGTGTGTGTATGTGTATAGGGGTATATACAGAGGCTGAAGGTCAGCCTTAGGGATCCTCCTTTCTAGTTGTCTGCCTTATTTTTTGAGACAAGCTCTCAACTTAACATGCTACAATGCCAGCTGTTTAGCTTGTCTTCTTCCCTACTCAACCCAGGGTGAATCTGGAGAGGCCAGGGATTTTTTTCTGAACCCGGAGCTTCACACATACCAGGCAAACGCTCTGCTCCACCATGGAGCTTATCCCCATCAAGTTTTTTTTTTTTTTAAAGGCTCTTCTAGATCCCCAGAGCTGAGAGTGTTGTGAGGCACATTCTAACATTCTAGGCACTCAGCAAATGCTGTCATTTGTCACTTAAAGGTGGGGCACAGGGCTGGGAAAAGCCCGATAAGAGTGCTGGCTCTGTAAATCTTGAGCACCCACATCAAAAGCCAGACAGGGCTGTGGGTACCTATGACCTACGGATTGGGGTTCCCAAGAGCTTGCTGGTCAGCACTGAAGCGGTGAATGTCTGCTTCAGGGAGATTCTCCATATCAAAGCAATATTACAGACAGCGGTAGGGGAAGACATCAGATGTGCATACACATGAGAGACCTGTGCTGCGAGAAATGCATCTCCAGAGATTTCATCTTCTGAGCATCATAAAATGTTCTTTCATGATCTAGATGGCATAGGGCGGCCATCTGTGACACAACTGAGAAACTGAGAATCATGTAAAACGTGAGATGCCCGAGACGAGCAAGGCAGCGCACTCTCATGGAGAACGGGTTTTTAATACACAGAAGCACACTCTGAAATACCAATGAAATTCAGAATAGTAGATATGTAAATCAGGCACGGTGACAGTGTTAATGGCCACCTTGACAGGATGAAGGATCACCTGAGCGATGGGCCTCTGGGAGTAGTTCTGGGCGATTAGTATAATTACACTAACTGATGTTGGAAGGTCCGTCTTAATCGTAGGTGGGTGGGACTATCCTGTGGGTAGGAAATCCCGGATTGAATAAAATGGAGAAAAGGAGCTAAGCAATCTTTTGCATTCAGCATTTTGTTACCTTTCACAAATGCTTACTTATTAGACTTCATGTGGATGTGCCTAAGGGTGCTATGTGCACCAAATGCATTGAATACCCGTGGAGGGCAGGAGAGGGCATTTGACTTCTTGTACCTGGAATTACAGACAGTTGTGAGCCACTGTAGGTGCTGAGAACCAAACTCTGGTCCTCTGCAAAGGCAGCAAGTGCTCTTAACTGCTGGGCCACCTTTACAGCCCCATTCTCTGTTCCCTGATTGTGGATGCGATGTGACCAGCTACTTTCAGGTCCTGGCACACCGACTTCTCTGCTGTGAGGTACTGTACTTTGTACTATGAACTAAGACAAACCCTTACTCTTTTAAGTTGCTTTGGTTAGAGCATTTTATCACAGCTACAGGGAAAGAAGTTAAGGCAGTCACAGCCACGTGGTATCGTGTTCTGTTGTTCCATCTGTCTGTTCCGTGCCCCCCAACCCCCGACAATGTTTCTCTGCATAGCCTTTGCTGTCCTGGAACTAGCTCTGTAGACCAGGCTGGCCTCAGGCTCACAGAGATCCTTCTGCCTCTGTCTCCTGAGTGCTGGGATGAAAGGTGTGTGCTACCACAGCCCAGCTAGCCACAGTGGTTCTTAATTGGCCATTATTGGGTGCTATATACCATATATAATTGTCTGTGCTGTAGGCAGTGCAGACAGGTCTGTTTGCACAGCACCACCACAGACAGGCACCGTGCATTGTGCTGGGGCATCTCATGCTCCAGTTAGGATATCACTGGGTCACAGTGAACTTTCAGTCTTACTGTAATCTTTGGAACCAAAGTTACCCATACAGTTAGTTGTGACCAAGATATCTCTGTGCAGTGTGTCTCATGCTCTCCTGCCACGTGGTGTTCCGTTCTCTTCCAGCCCTTTCCTTTGTTCTCTCTTGGTCTCTCCTCCTTCACCTCCTCTCTTCCTTCTCTCTTGCTATGTGGCCCAGTCTAGCTTCCAATGCCTGGGCTCAGCGTTCTGAGTAACTGGAACCTGCCATATGCTCCCAATCTATTGGGATAATTTTTTGTTTCTGTTACTTCCAGTTTTGGCCTTGTGTATGTGGGTGTGGTGTGCGACTGTGTTCATATTTGTTTGTCTTAGTTAGGGTTTCTATTACTGGATAAAGACCATGACTAAAAGCAACCTGGGGAGAAAAGGATTAGTACGTCTGACACTTCCAGTTAACAGTCCATCCCAGAGGGAAGTCAATGTCCTTGGGAACTCAGTGCAGGAACCCAGAGGCAGGAACTGAAGCAGAAGCCACGAAAGAAGGTTGTTTACCGCCTGCTCAGTCTGCTTTCTATATCACCCGGGACCACTTGTCCAGTGGTGGCACCAGCCCCCGTGAGTTGGACCCTGCCATATCCATCATTGACAAAGAGCACGCCCTACAGACTCACCTATAGGCGATCTGATGGAGACATTTTCTCAACCCAAGTTCCTTTTTCCAAATGACTCTAAGTTATGTCAAGCCCACAAAAAAACAAGCAGTACAGTGTTTGCATGAACTTGGGCATACACGTGTGTCCATGAGTGGAGGCCAAAGGCGTCTTCCTCAGCCACTCTTCTCCTTAAACGTTGAGGCAGAGACTCTCTCCTGAGTCCAGAGCTCGCTGGTCCCAGTCAGCCAGCTTCCCTCCAGGACTGCCTGAGCAGTGGGATTACGGGTAGGCTGCCACGCCCACCTGGCCTTTGTGTGGATGCTGGGGATCTGAATTCAGCTTGCTTTACCCACAGAGCGATCCCCCACCCCACCCCGACTCCTTTTGCTTTCTCTGTATCAATGTATGTGTGTATATACATCCACATAAAGTGGGCAAAGTACCCCAAAGGCGCTTCCCTTCTCATTGTGGGTCCCTGTCCCTATGCTCCACTCCGCTTCCCAGCCGGCAGGCTCTGTTAAGATTCTCATTTGCGCTTCAGCCGTATTTTGTGCATTTCTAACTTTTTCCTTTGCTCGCACATCACACATTCTCTTCAGTTAATGTGTCTCCGAGGCACTTCCATCTCAGAACACAAAGAACCGCTTTTAAAAGGCCAGAGAGTGTTCCATAGGTGGGGCTAATGTACTTCACCTACCCACACCCGCCCACAGACATGGATGACGAGCCCGGCCTCTGCCCATCACAAGCAATGACAAATGTGTACGCTTTTCTTCAGAGAGGAAGGGAGGAAGGGCACGAAGAGACAGGGAAGGAGGGAGGGGGGAGGAGGGAGGTAGAGTAATCCATGAATATGGGTCTGAAAGCTGACAAACATTTACTGGGCACATGTTTTAAGAAGCAGGCCTGTTGTTAAACTCCGCAGAGTTCTGGCCCTTGAAGCCAGCCGAACAATGACTCTCAAAGCTCCGCGGCTTTCCCCGCTCTGTGGGAGATCCTTGTGGCTTCTATAACAGGGTAAGGAGAAGGGAAAAGCAGAGGCAGGGCTATATGGCTTTCAATGGTGCGCCAGGCGGGGCTTTATGTGGAGGCACTCATCCGCGAACACAGTGGCACCCCTCGCATATAGGCATTCGGGCAGCCTAGGGTTTGCCATGTTATATTTAGAAGGAGCCCTTGAGTGGTGCCCAGAGCCAGAGCGTAAATAGCTGCTTACACGGTCATTTAAACCGAACACAGAACGAGGCTGTAATTGCAGAGCTCAGGAAGTGCTGTACTTGTAGAGCCATTCTGAAATGACATGCTATGTGACCCAATATTTTCTTCCAGAATGCAGAGGCTTCTTTGATCTCTGAGGCAAACCACCCCTTGCACAATAACTGGTTCACAGCAGCTCTCCAGACAGACTTGCCCATCGTGGAGGGGTGGGGGTTGATGGCAGGACAACCTGAACTGAACACCCCTAGCCTGGAGCTCTGCCTGAGTTCCTCCACAGACAGACATGAACAGATTGCATGTGGATCTCTTGGAAGGTGGTTCCTGTAGGCACTGGGGCTGAGGAGGTAGGAAAGACAAGGAAGCCTATGTTGATGGGCAGTGTTGGTAAACAGAGGATCGTTCAGAACTCCCCACCAAGGAACATTTACTCTACCAACATCCATCCAGGCTCCCTGGGAGGGAGTCGCGGTGAAGCCTGCAGTCTGCCTTGCCTGGTACATTAAAGGGAAGCTGCTGATTTGTCTCTGTGAGAATTTGATGGCCCCTCCCATCTTAGCCAGTGTTATATTGTTGTGAAGAGACACCATGATCACAAGAACTCTTACAAAGGAAAGCATTTAATTGGGGTTTGCTTAAAGTTTCAGAGGCTTAGTCCGTTATCCTCATGGCGGGGAGCATGGGGGCACACAGGCAGACATGGTGCTAGAGAGGTAACTAAGGGTTCTACATCTGGACCCCCAGGCAGCAGGAAGAGAGAGCCACTGTGCCTGGCTTGGGCTTGTGAAACCTCAAAGCCTACCCCGAGTGACACACTTTCTCCAACAAGGTCACACCTACCCCAGTAAGACCACACTTCCTAATGCTTCTCAAGTAGTGGACTCCCTGGTGCCTAAGTATTCAAATATGAGCCTACGGGGGGGGGGCATTCTTATCCAAACCACCACACCTCCTGACAAGTAAACTCTGGCAAATGATCCCCAAGTTTCTACATGTTGCAAGAACCGCAAACGAGGTCTTGTACGCAGTTATGGCCTTATGGCTTGCCCATGTTGGGAGGAATATATGTCCTTCTGTCCTGCCATCAAGGGCTGCCTCTTCTATATCCAGGGTCGAAGATCCTTGACCCTTGAACTCAGGGTAATTCTGATAAGTCTACCTTTATATGTTACTTTGCCTTTTTCCTTTGCAGCTCTTAATATTCTTTCTTTACTCTGTATACTTAGTGTTTTGATTATCATGTGGCAAGAGGACTTTTTTTTTTTTTGACCCAGTCTATTTGATGTTCTGTAAGCTTCTTGTATCTTCATAGGCATATCATTCTTTAGGTAGGGAAAGTTTTTTTTCTATGATTTTGTTAAATAAATTTTATGTGCCTTTGAGTTGAACTTCTCCTTCTTCTATAACTATTATTTTTAAGTTTGGTCTTTTCAAGGCATCCCATATTTCCTGGATATTTTGTGTTAAGCTTTTGTTAGATTTAATGTTTTCTTTTACTGATGAGTCTATTTTCTCTATTATATCTTCAGCACTTAAGATTTCTCTTCCATCTCTTGTAGTCTGCTGTTTATGCGTACATGTGTGGTTCCTGATAATTTTCTCATGATTTTTGTTTCTATAATTCCCTCGGCTTGTGTTTTCTTTATTGTCTCTATTTCAGTTTTCAAGTCTTGAATAGTTTCTTTCATATGTTTGATTGCTTTTTCTTGGTTTTCTTTAAGGGATTTGTTGATGTCTTCTAATTTTTTGTTTGTCTTTTCCTTCATTTCTTTGAGGGAATTTTTCATTTCTTCTTTAAGTGCCTTAAACATTCTCCTAAAGTTAATTTTTATGTCATTTTCTTCTGCTTCATCTATATTTGGTTGTTCAAGTCTTGCTTTTGTAGGGCCAATAGTTTTAACTGGTGTTGTGTTGCTCTTTGTGGTGTTGCAAGTGTTCTTACCTTGTCTACCCATCTTTTCCCCTGATTGGTGTAGTTGGGGCTGTCTGTGACTGTGGTGCTCACTCTTCCAGGTGCCAGTGGATTCGAGGCTCAGAAGGTTGCTCTTTGTGGTGCAGTCAGTGCTGCAGTTCCAGTCACCTTGTTGGTCACTCCATGTTCCTGGAGGTCGCTTGGCACTCCCAGGGTTTGCTCTGCTCCTGTGGAGCTCACTGTCTCAGGCCTACTCTGGCCTAGGTTGCTGGCTCAGTCCTGTTTCTGTAAGTCTGGATCCACTCCTGTGGAGGTCCCTGGCTTGGAGATGGTCCCACAGAGGTCCTGGCTCAGGCTACTCCCTCAGAGGTCCCAGACTCACACCCAGACCAACAGAGGTCTCTGGTTCCTGCCTACACCCTTGGAAGCCCCAGACTCACACCTGGACATGCAGAGGTCTCTGGCTCCAGCCCACTCCCTCAGTGGTTGCTCCCCTGTACCTGTTCCATTCTAGATTGCTGTCTCAGTCCTGTTTTCATAGATGTCCATGGTCTGGATCTGCTCCTGCTCCTGTGGAGTTCACCATCTCAGGCCAGCTCTGGTCTAGGTCGCTGGCTCAGTCCTGTTTCCATAAATGTCCCTCACCAATGAATTTGAGAATTTGAACTGCAGCCGATAGCCCCTGACTTAACAATGGCTCTCCTTGATTTTTTGGCTCTCTGATGGAGTAAAGGCAGTAGATACTGGACTTTGGGTCTTGATGTTTTCTAGGTGATTGATGTGGTATGATCTCTCTGGCAATGCTGTCAGTGACAGAGAGGCTCACAGTCACAGGGGAACATCACCAGTAACAGCAGTGCTTTGGTGGCAGAATGGGGATGTTCAGTAGGTTAGGCCAAATGGTACATTTGCTTCTTACAGCTTGTAATGGGTTTGTTGGGGGTATCGTTTTACTATAGAGTAAGGCATTTGGAAGGTGAGAGATGGGAGCAAAGTCAGAGCATTCTTTGAATGGGACACAAATATCTTCGTCTTTGATGAGGACAATGACAGGGTTGGTTGGTGGAAGAAGTAACGGGACGATGGTTGTTAACAGGTTGTGATAGAACGGGACGGTGGTTGCTAGCAGGTTGTGATAGAACGGGACGGTGGTTGCTAGCAGGTTGTGATAGAACGGGACGGTGGTTGCTAGCAGGTTGTGATAGAACGGGACGGTGGTTGCTAGCAGGTTGTGATAGAACGGGACGGTGGTTGCTAGCAGGTTGTGATAGAACGGGACGGTGGTTGCTAGCAGGTTGTGATAGAACGGGACAGTGGTTGTTAACAGGTTGTGATAGAGGTCCTATTAGCCAGTGTTGACACTCTCATCTCCATCCCTAAGAGGCCAACCTCCATTTCCAAGAAACTCACCTCCACCTCACCTCAAGCAAGTTCCACCTACCATCTGCCTCTGTTCACCCCCAAGATGCCTTGCTTCCCTGCTTTCCACTGGAGAAGTGGTACCCCGAATGCTGTTGCCACTGCACTGTTCCTCAGCTTATGAATTAATTAAAATTCCACTGAGCTAGAGAGAGCTGACAATTTAGACATTTTTAGTTGTTTATACCTTCGTTTAAATGAAATTTTCATTTTTAGATGAAAAGAATATTATTTAAAAAAAAACAAAATCTTCCCAGATGGAATGATTGATGGTTGGGATCATTAGAGTGTAGAGGCAATAAGGTTGGCCATGAATTGATAATGATAGAATTGGGATAGAATGATCATATACTCTTTGTACAGATGTTTGACTTTCTCAGTAATGAAAATTTGGGGAAAACATTGGAAGTTATGGATTTTGTTAATGAGTGGATTTAAAAAAAATGGGAACACCAAAAGAAACAGGACCAACAGCAACAAATTAAAACTTCCATAATTGCTGTGAGTCAAAATTAATGTTCCTCCCTTGCCCTTCCCCAGTGCTGAGAATCAAACAGTCTAGGCGTGCATACTAGCCAGAGGCAAGCACCCTGCTGCTGCTGGCTGAATGGTATCCTCCGTCCAAGTTTTCTCGTTTTAATTTGGTTTATTTCACATATTTGCAACAACAGAAAACAGAGTTACACAAATGTCCCATTCTACATGACTTGGCTACTCTGGTGGAGGAAGTGAAACACTTTGAGGGTTAGCCCTCCCCGAGAGGCCTTGAGGTCCTGCTGGACCTGCCACACCTTCCCAAGACCCCTCACTCCTTCCAAAGTCCAAATGCCCAGTCGTTAGGTAAGATGATTGCATTTTGCCTAGTAGACATGGAAAGAGATGCACTTTCTATTACTGTACAGCTTGACAGTTTCTCACAAGCAGGATGTGTGGGGTGATGGGCACCTGGGTCAAGAACAACTAGGATGCCGGAGGCCACCTCGGCCTCTAGCTTGTGCCTCTTGTGGCAGCCACCACCACCACAAAGCAGATGCATGCTCCACTTTTCAGCTTCCCATCCTCAGGGAACCATCTAGCACATGTTCTTAGTGTAGGGTTTTCCTTTGGTAACAAGGATTCTCTGTATACAACTCCCAATAGTTCACTCGCCTTGTGCTGGGTTTGCATTCTTGTTCATTTATCCACTCAATACAATTATTGTCTGCTCTGTTTACTCTTCTACTGATGCTTGGTCTTGTAAGAAATCACTATTATGGCCCATTTTCAGTATGAGGTGTGTTCAGAGCTCATCAGAGTTACAAAGACACCAGACCCCCTGCCTCTGCTAACTGTCAGTGCCTGTGTGTCTTAGGACTTTGAGAGTTCTCAAACCATCCTTGGTCTGCTGATTGACAGAGTCTAGGATTGAGGACAGCAGTCTCAAGCCCCAAATTGCTTATTGGATGAGGCTTTGGGTCCTAAGCCAATGAGATAGAGAGTTTGGGAAGGATGTGAGCCCTGCCTATGGAGAAGAGGCCAAAAATTTCTCTTGCTTCAAGAGGATTTTAAGTCACTGTCTTACACCACATCACAGTCAGCCATTCTTGCTTTAGCTCTGTGTGTGTGTGTGGGGGGGGGGGTTCTACAGAATCATATATTAGAAACTGTTTCATTTTTACTAGACTCTTGGATTCGTTGTTATCTTATTTCCAGAAATTTTTGGGTGGTTCCTAACTTGGAGTGATCATAAGTGGCACCCCTGAGAACCTTCCTGAATGTGTCATTTGGGCCATGAATGGTACCTCTCTCTGAAGCTATGCCAGGAGGCAGTTGCAGGGTTTGGGTGTGAGCCGCTTGCTGCTCCAAGGACTCAGAAGCACTTTGTTTTCTTTAGGAGAGAGATTTTGCTGTCCTAAGGTTTCTGGTCCTTCTCTTTTGAGGTGCAATGTATACAGCTGTTTCAGGGTACACATTTTTGTTTTAAAGGAAACCATCCCCTCCCATGACCTCCAGCGAAGAGTTTGATTCCTGTGGAACCACATTCCTTCTTCCCTGCACCCAGTCACCTGATGCTCCCTGAGCCACCCACACCTACCCTGGTGCTGGAGGGCAGATGGGTGCTGATGGTTAGGGGAGGCGAGCAGGGTAGAGTCCCAGGTCCCGCTGAGCTCTTGTATTATGTTCATCTGTTATCAAGAGCCTTGAGAATGTCAGAGCAACCACCCAGATGTGCTGCAACCACCCAGATGTGCATACACACACACACACTCACACTTATACTCTGGTCTTCAGGTAAGCCAGAAGAAAACCTATGTTGTCTCAGGAGCTTTTTAGCTATAGTAACAAGCATTATCATAAACCACCAATCAAATCATCAGGAATTAGACCCAGGAAGAAGGTCATAGGGCAGAATGACAGGTGAGATTTGGGCTGGGGACAAGCTAAGACTTTCCACCTTGGGAGTGTGACATTAACAAAATAAGAATGAGTTTTGTGTTTCCTTGATGGCCTCATGGAAACCCTCAAGGTCACCAATGAACTTAGAGAGGCCATCAATGGTTAGGTCTTCATAGCTTGTCCTTGATGTTGATGAATTGCCCAAAATGGTTCCTTGGACCTAGGCCACAGCTCAGCAAATCATCATCTTGTCTTAAGACCTGACATACTAAGTGTTGAACCCACTCTTTTTGGGTGACTCTGGGCATTGTGACCACATCTCCTATGTTGTGGACATTGGGCAGAGACAGAATTGAGGGTCAGAAAATGAACTGTGACAGTGCTGGTCACAGAGGCCAGCTGCCTGAGACTCAGGCTTGCCCCTCCTCTTCTCACACTAATTTGTGATATCTCATCAATGTTTCCTTTCAACTTTTTGCTTTTCTGGCCCAGGAAAGTGCTAACTGGATTTTTGTACTGTGCATACCTAGAACGCCAGTTAAGACTAAATATTTATGTGTAATACAGCAAAGTCAGCATTTTGTGACTTTGAGGGGGATTGTGGGAAAGGATGTCCTGGGACAATCTTGAAGAGATGGGGTTCTATAAGCTGGATCAAGAGCCTCTGTTCACCCACTGGAAAGGGGGATAGTGACAGTTTGATTGTCAACTTGAGTGGATTATGAAATCCACAGGGCAGTGAAGCACACACCTGGGTATGCCCGGGATAGGGTTTCCATCGGGAAGATCTGGAGGGCTCTGACTTAATTGGTGGTTTAATCCCTTGATGGAGTCATAATAGCATAGCATTACTGAGGGTGGTGAGAGGCAGGAGGCTGGAGAGAGTTGGATAGGTCTCTGGAGGGGTGTCTTTGGGTTATGTCTCTCTTGGCTCCTTCCTGTGTCCCCCTTCTTCTCTGCTTTCCTGTCACCATCACATGCACTCCCTCCTCTTGATGCCCATGCTCCTCCTCCTCTCAGTGCCCATGCTCCCTGCTAGGCCTAGGCCCTTAGATTGTTTGTGTCAGGTGTTTTCCATCACAGCAGCAGCAACCAAACATTAAGATTAAGGTAGGAATTAAGAGGAGAACAAGTGAGTCCTGCTGTGGGAACTCATTCCGCCGATAGCCTTGGGGTACCAGCCTTAGGGCATGGCTTCTTGTCTGCAGAAGTGACTGCTTATTAGCTTATTAGGAGAGAGAGTGGTTATGCTCTCTCTTAAATGGTGAAGACTGGGTCAAGATGTGTGAAGCAGCATATGGTTGGTACCCAGCTCCCTTGGGCTAAATGGAAGGACTGTGCAACTAGTTCTACCTTGTCCTGTATCCCTGAGTCTGTTCCCCCATTGCACCCCTTAATAAATTGATATATATACATACATCATTGTGGTTCACATTACAGAACCTTATCTCTAGCCCTACTTAAAGATACCACAGAATCTGCCTGTCCTCTGCTCTCTTTCTGGCCATTCTCACTGATGGACCACAACCATCTCCTGAACCCTGGACCAGTGGTGCTTGACCTGGCATCCTGTTGGTAGATGTGGATCCTGCAAACGTGAAGGCTCGCAGGGAAATTGCTATCAGAATTACCTGGGTTGTTTCACTCTTTGAAAGAGGAAGCTCAGAAATGAACAGACTTAACTGGAGAGGGTCTGCAGATGGCAAAGAAGCGCATGAGAAGATGCTCACTGGGGAAATGCAAATAGAAGCTCTGATGAGAGATCATCACACACCTATCAGGGTGGCTGAAACGGATGCCAGGGATCCTGGAGAGAAACTGGATCACTCATCTGTGGCTGATGGGACATATGGCGGTATAGCTACTCTGAAAAATCGGCGTGGAAGTTTCTTTTAAAAACTAAACTACCATACAACTGGAGATGGCATTCCTACACACTTACCTCAGAGCAGTGGTTCTCAACCTACAGAACGCTGTGGCCCTTTAATACAGTTCCTCATGTTGTGGTGACCTCCAGCCTTAAAATGATTTCATTGCTACTTCATAACTATAATTTCCCTACTGTTATGAATCGCAATGTAAATATTTGATATGCAGGGTACCTGACATGCAACCCCTGTGAAAGGGTCAGTCATCCCCCAAAGGGGTCTCCACCCACTGTTTGACAACTGTGGCTCTGAAGAAGTAAAAATAGATTTGTGCCGAAGCTGCAGGCAAACACTTGCTGCAGCTCTGGTGTCCTGGCTGTTAGGTCTCGATACGTCCAGGTGGTCGTCAGTGTGCGACCTCCATGCTGAGGGACAGGGGAATGAATGACTTTTTTCAGGCAATTTGAATGAGTGTCTAGGAAGCTAAGCCATAAGAACATCAGCTCCCAAATACTGTATGATCCTGAGTAGATGCCTCTCTTCCTACTTTTCTTCTTCAAATTTTTTGCCTTTTAAATAAACTTCAAAATTTTAAATTTTTATATTTACACAAGACATATATTTTTAATTACATGTGTGTCTGCACGTGAACATGTGCACATGAGTGCAGATGCCCACAGAGTTCAGAGGTGTTGGATTCCTTGGAGCTAGAGTAGAGGCCAGAGACGAAGTCACAAGTGGTTGTGAGCCACCTGACGTGGGTGCTGGGCACTTAACTCTGGTCCATTGGGAGGGCAGTAAGTGATCTTAACCACTGAGCCATCTCTCTAGCTCTTCTTCATAAAAATAATCATTTACTTGTATTTGTGTATGTGTGTGTGTAGGCATGTAGGTGTGTAGGCATTTTAGGAGGCCAGAGGAAGGTAGCTCCCTTGGAGCTGGAATTATAAGTGACTGTGAGCTGCTCCACATGGATGCTGGAAACCAAACTTAAGTCCTCTGGAAGAGCAGCAAGTGCCCTTACCCACCAGACCACCTCTAACAAAGGTCTGAGATCAGCTGGTAGCAGGAGTCAAGGAAGGAGTGGGCCTGGAAGGGAGGGAGGTAAGCTATCTAGCTTCAACTAAGGCCCTGTGATCTGTAAATGCTGAGTGTGTACACAGTGCTAGCAGTGAGAAAGACACTGTTCTGAAGTTTAGTAAGGTATTTCCATGAGGGGAAACTGAGCACAAAGGTGTAGGGATATCTTGCATGACTTTTTTTTTTTTTTTAGTGCACATGATTCTACAGTTATACCTAAATGAAAAGTTTGACCAAGACCAAAGAAAAACCAACTTTCCCAAAGCATTAGTTTTTTTTTTGTTTGTTTTTTGTTTTTTTTTTGGTTTTTCGAGACAGGGTTTCTCTGTGGTTTTGGAGCCTGTCCTGGAACTAGCTCTTGTAGACCAGGCTGGTCTCGAACTCACAGAGATCCGCCTGCCTCTGCCTCCCAAGTGCTGGGATTAAAGGCGTGCGCCACCACCGCCCCCGGCTTCCCAAAGCATTAGTGAAGCAGAATAGGCAAAACCAGGACGGTGCTCTGCCCATGGGAGAGAACAGCAGCGATGTTCCCACAGTTTGTCTCCGGGGTTTTTAGCCAGGAAGCAGCTCCAAGGCAGGGCTGTGGAGGTTGGCTAGGCCGCCAGCACCAGCCACCCTCAGCTGATTCCTGGCTTGAAGAAGCAGAAGATAGAGTTAAGTTTATCACCACCACTGTAGAGTGAGGAGACTATAAGAAAGGAGGTCCAGAGAGATGGCCCCGGACCCTGGTGAGAGCTCATCTGCTCGGCTCTGATCCTGAACAATGCACACACGAGGAGAACTCCCTACAAGCCAGCGTGGGCTACTAGGTAAAATGACCACCGCAAGGAAAACCTAGGTGTTCTGCTCAGTTCTCATCTCTGCTTCCCACACTTGGGACATTCACAAGAACTGTCAGTTATACCTCCCTCCAGCATGACCTTCCCACAAAGCCCTTCTCCTAGCCCACTGTCTTGGACCCGAGTTACCACCTAAGGCTCCTCACTGGTAACCCTACTTCTTCCCTGATTGGCTCCTTACGCAGCCACCACGGGAGACATTATTTTCCATGTCTTTCGTCTCTTTGGCGGGACCGACAAACCCTGACCTGCCAGGTTCTTGGCCACCCTCCCCCATCCCCTGGTCATGGCCCTCCCCATCACCACTCCACTCTCACTGGCTGCGCTCTACCCCTCCAGCAGCCTGACCTCTTTTGTCAAGCCCATCCACCTGCTGCTTACAGCTCAAACATCACCTTCTCGGATATTTTTGAGTCATTTCTTGAGTAGGGAAGACACTCTCCTTCTCCTTACTTGTTTCTCTCAATAGTACCAGGGCTAGCACTGAATACTCAGTTGGTTCTTATCCCGCCTACCTATGCACAGGGACCTTTCTAAACACTGAAACATACAGCAACCATACAGATGGTATAGGAGGACTATGTTGCTGTTTTGCCATGTCTAGAGATCTGTGCTATCTGGGAAGATCAGACTGGCTGGGAGTGGTTCCAAGGGCTGGACCTGAATCAGATGTAGCTCGAGGGATCTGCTTCTAACAGTGTTCCTCATTCGAAGGTCTGGGGCCTGAGCTGGCAAAGTTGAAAGGCTGGGGTCAGCTGGGAATGTATCTGAGCCTACCAGTCAGTCTCCTAGCCTGGTCACCTCCACGTCATCATACCCCAGAGATTATGGCCTTGCCTGTTCATGAAGCCTTGGTCACAGGAGTTGGCAGCCATGGTTGCAGGAGAATGGGAAAGAATTCGTGGCTGAGGTTGGAAATATAGCACCCATAAAGCCTTGGGCTTCATGCCTGCCCTAAAAGGAAAAAGTCAGCAACAATTCTCAACAAAAGTTGGTTGCAAAAATGAATGACTCTATAGATCTCTATGAGGATCTCTGGAGGCAATTGGTCTCAAATAGCAGCTTCTAAGGGTCAATTCCAGAGAATCCCTGTAGATGCAAGACCTCATTGTATTTCCTCTTCACGTAGTAGGGGGCCCTTCCTGTTGTCTTCCCTGTTTCTGGAACTTTGGCCTGTAGGGACAAACTTGAATGAGGACATGAGTCACTGTGTTGAATTGTCTACCCCACCCCCACCCCAGTCTCTGTCCTAGGCCTTGTGACCGCTGCTTGACTAGAAAAGCAACGGAGAATGTGGCAGCGTCTCTCTAAGTTATCCATGTTGGTAGAGGTGAGCCCAGGACAGGGCGCAGCACTGGTTTGTGGCTCCTAGCGATTGGGTCACAGTGGTTATCAGTGGACACATGTCACCTAGACCTCTGCGTGTGAAGTGAGAAGCTGAAAGATAAAGATCCTGCCTCCGCCTTCGCCTCCCAGGAAGGTTTAAAACTGTCCTATGACCCTAAAGGAGCCTGCAATTGGGTTAAGTGTGAACACACCCTGTGACTACTTGTGAACCTGAGTGGAGGATATGAGAAAGACAGACACATGCTCTCAGTGTGGAGAAAGGTGTGGACACACAGGATTGGGGCCTAGAGAGATGGCTCAGCAGATAAGACACTTACCTTGCAATTGTGAGGGTCAGAGTTTAGAGTCCTGGAATCTTCCTTTTTTTTTTTTTTTTTTTTTTAAAGATTTTCTTTATTATGTATACAGTATACCTGCACAAATACTAGAACAAGGCCACAAGATCTCATTAGAGATGGTTGTGAGCCACCATGTGGTTACTGGGACTTGAACTCAGGACCTCTGGAAGAGCAGCCAGTGCTCTTACCCTCTGAGCCATTTCTCCAGCCCCTGGAACCTTCCTAAAAGCTGGACATGTATGGTGGTGGCAGCCTGTGATCTCAAAACTTGGGAGGCAGAGACCCCTAGAGCAAGTCGATTAGCTAGGTTAGCCCCAGTTGGCGTCTCTGGGTTCAGAGGAAGATCCTGCCTGATCTGAGATAAAGTAGAGACAGATTGAAGAAGACACCTGACAGCACCCTTGGGTTCCCATACACTCACACGCACATGTGCATGCACAGACACACACACACACATGCCTTAACACCCATGCAAACATACAAATACTCATGACATATGAGGCACTGCACCGCAGGCCAAGAGGGCCTCGAGACAAGAGCCTGTCAAGATCCCTGGGTCAGACTGCCATGGCCATGAGACCCCCTGGCTCTGGTTCCTGCCTTTTTGAATCTTTAGGAAATGTGACAACAGGGTTGTGACTAGTGAGGGTCACTTGGGTGAAGCCATCTCCAGGACCACTAAGTCATCTTGTTCTGTGTACCGAGCTGACTTGCTCACAGCTAGCCTGTTCACACTCTTACTGGTTTTTTTCTCCTTCCCTATTGGTCCTCCCCTTCCTAGATCCCTAGATGCACCTCTAAACAAACAAACAAACAATAACAACAACAAAACCCCTACTGGCAGCCACATGCTAAGGGCGTGGTTTGAGAGGAGATCACACTATAGCGCTGGGAAGTGGCTGGTGTCACGTAACATGGTGTGAGAGGACTGTGGTCAGCTGGGCATGAGCATGCCTGAGAAGGTAGCAGCTGGCACTCAGCTTCCAGCTGCTGGTTGCCATGGTGCCCTCTCCTTCATTTTTTTTTTGCAAGAATCGCTAGAGAGCTAGGTTTTCACGCGATGTCTCCAAACTTTTGAATGTTATAACACATGGAGGAGGAGATTGCACAGGTCACTGGAGCGTGTCAGAGGCCATAAGCTGACAGGCTGCAAATTAGGGGCTCACAGCGAGCTAAAGCCAGCGGAGGGCAGAGGGAACTGTCTGCAGGATGCGACCCCCTGGTTGGCGCTTTGAGAAGGTGATGGCAAGGAGACGGGGGAGGGGGTGACAGAAAGCATTGCCCACAGAGGACTGAGAACTGTGGTCACTCTGTGGAGAGTAGAGACAGAGCCTTGAGCTTTGGGGTCAGGGTGTACACCAGGGTGGACAGTGACATCAGATCTCTTGTCCCTGGCAAGTAGACCTCCCCAACCCTTACTATCATGGCTTCCCTGATTTCTGGGTCCTGGTGAACACCTCTCCAGACCCTGTCTTCAGATCCCCAGTGTGAGTGTCTGCTGTGTGCCTCATACACCAAGAGTTTTAAAATGAAGACGGCTTGAATGAAATGTCTTAGTATAAATGAAAACTGGGCTATATGCCACTGGGCTTCTTCTAGAATGAGTGAAACTCAAAGGACCAACTCGCCAAAATCATTGCAGACACAGAGTTCGGACATGGCTGTTGAGAGGTCAACAGTGTTAGGCGTCTGTCTGGTTATCTAGTAAAGCTGAGCACATTTGTGCCCTGTCACCCAGCAGTCCTGCTCCTGGTACACCCAAGGGAAAGGAGGGCACCAACAGACAGCAAAGAGAGCCTTTGAAATGGCCACTAAGTCCATTAACCTATCCCTAAAGTGGAATACTGCACAGCCACAACAAAGAAAGAATGGTTACTACTGTGTGTAATTTCACAAATACACCACTAAAGAAGCCAGACGCAGGAGAGCATAGCATTTAAGCCCAAAGTTCAAGATTAGCCTAGCCAGTCTCAGCTGCCAGATGTTAGCAGAAGAGAGGTGTGGGATGCAGGGGCTGAGGGGATCTGTGGAGAATCTGAGTGGCCAGGAATATTCTGTTGATTTGAGCAGTGCTTGCCTGGGCGGCTACATAGGGAGGGTTTGTTTCTAGAAACTCAGATCTGTTTGCCGGTGATTTCCATGCTTTCTGTGTGAACATTATGAGGGAATGGGGTTTTATAAAGCCCGTATTGCATAGCTCAGACACCACACATGCATGCATCTTCAGAAAAGATTCAGAGGACAATTTGAGACTCTTGCAACCAATCCCCAAAAAGAGAATTCCAGGATGTTCCAGTCAGCAGGCCGGGATCTGGGTCTCTGAGGTCAGTCTCCGTTGGCACCAGGCTTAATAGGTTTTGTGGGAAGGGTCAGGCTTTGGCTGTGCAGCCTGCTTGCATCTGAGAAGAGTGCGGAGGGAGTTTGTGACTTAGATTTAGATTTAGCTCTGAGTTTACCTCCTTGTGCAGGCCTGAGTCTGAGACCATTAACTGTGGAACTTTGTTCATTGACTTGTGGCTACTTTAAAAACAAGACCATATTGGGGTTGGGAATTTCATTCCTTAGCTACAGTTGAAAGCCCAGGAGCTTGGCCGGAAGTGTGGTACAATGGGGAGGCCCCACAGGGACTCCCTGCATAGCCTGGCTGGGCCAGGGAAAGGATTTCCCCGCTTCTGGTGGGACCTGCCTTTCCTGTCCAGGCCTGTGTTTGCAGCACACTCTCTCAGAAGTTCCTGCTTTCCAAGGACTGTGGGTGGCAGTCCTTGTCTGGCAGGAGGAGCCAGCACCTGGGAGGTCCTGGGGAGGCGGGGTGCCTTGGTGGGCTCTGCTCCCTGGGATCCCCGGAAGCATTTGCCCTACCTACTTCCAGAAACAGACCTTTGTTCTCCTGGGTCACAAACTGGCTTATCTGACAGGGTCAGCCTAGTCCAGCAGGACAAACAACTCTGAAGGAAGCGGCCTCCCAATGTACTTCAGAGCTGAGTCAAGAAAAAAAAAAAAACAACACAGCTGATGGGGTGGGGGCTGGTGGAAGACAAAGCCTCTCACTATGGACATGGGTGGCAGGTGGGCCCCAGTTTTGTAAAACTAACATGTCATGCCCTCAGTGGCTTTGATTCAACACTTATTTCCTGTGTGCCTACTCATGCCAGGCACAGGGCCAGGCTCTAATGATTAATCGTAGTGGGGCAGACTAATAAAATAAGTTAAGTAAACGGTGTGGTTGATTAGAAGTTGATAAATGCTAAGGAGAGAAAAGTAACAGCACAGCTGCAGAGGGAGGAGAGCAGGCTGGAGGGGCTGTTTTTATCTGAGGGCCACGACAGAGGTGAGTGAGCAGGGCAGAGGCTGGGCAGAGGGGCTCAGGGCACAGGGAATAGCCTGTGAGGATGACCAGTGGGTTCAGTGCCAGCAAGGGGTCTGATGTGTTAGGAGCAAGGAGGTCCATCCTGGCCTTGAGCAGGGGTGGTGGACCATGGAGAAGAGGTAAGGAGAAAGAACCCATCCCAGGCGGTGCCAGGCCTTCCAGCAGTCTAATAAATTAGGCTTTGCTGTGCTGTGTGACTTGAGGATACTGGATCAGAATTTTCTGGAAAAAGAATAACAGTCAGAATGAAAAGCTTTCCATTTCCATCTCTCTGTCTCCCTGACACACACTCAAGTCTGTTTCTAGGCATCTTCCTGAAGGAAGGACAGGACAGGCTGCAGAAATAAATGCGGGTAGCTGCTTGCCAGAGCTTTGTGCATAATAGCGCTGTCCCCCCCTCCAAAAAAAAAAAAAACCCTATCAGGAAACATGAAGATGGGGGGTGTGAGTCAAACATGGAGGGCGCAAGTCAACACGGCACATACACACGGTGCTGCCATACAGTCGGCTCTCTGTGTCCTGTCCACGGGTTCTGTGTGCACAGGTCGACACACCACAGATCAAAAGCATTGTCTTCCAGATTGCATCTGAATGGAATACGGGCCACTTTCGTCCGCTGACATTCTTCTTCGCAGGGTCGTACAGGGCCGCAGCGCCACCTCGACGGCACCCTCAGAGCTGTGTTGTCTGGAGAGGCTAAGGCATGCACGGGAGGGGCGTATCAGTGTGTGCAAACACTAGAACATTTCACACACAGCCACAGGTGCTCGAGGCCCAGCGATGGAGAAACCCTAGAACTGGTTCTCCTTGGAAACCAAGACGCAGATGTATACAGTTGTTTAAACTTCCTCATTTCCCTCTGCCTTCCCCTTCTGCCAGGGCTTGGACCTATGGCCTGCTGCAGGCCTGGCAAGGTCTCTACCACTGAGCTGTATAACCTCCTTTTCAGTTTTGATTTCCTTTACAGTTATTTATTTATTTGTATATGGCTATTCCATGGCATGCTTGGGAAGTCAGGAGACAGCCTGCGGGCAGTTAGCTGGTTCTCTGCTTTTATCAGATGGCTTTTGAGGATCGACCTCAGGTTGTCAGGTTTGGTGGCGTGTGCTGTTACCAGTAACCCGTCTCTCCAGCCGCCACTTTTTATTTTTGAGACAGGGTCTCACTCCATTGATCAGACTGGCCTTGAATGATCTCTATATCCCAGGGTTGACCTTGAACTTGTGATTCTCCTGCCTCAGCCTCCCTGGAAACTGGGATTTGTAGGTCTGTACCAGGCCTCGTCTGCTACTTTTCAAAGATTTAATGATGAAAGGAAATTGTTTAAAAATATGTAAATGTTTAAGGCAAGATGATGCTTGCTTACTCTCGTCTCAGCTTGTTTTGTAAGTTGCACAGACTCACATGCTCCACCACAGATGGCTCTTGGAATCGATGCTGAGTGGAAGGAGCCAGAAGGCAAAGGCCACATAACACAGGATTCCATGCATATGAAGTATCTGGACAAATCTGTGGAGCTGGAAAGCAGATGAGTGGTTCCTGGGGACGGGGCAGATAGGCGGCAGCGGTGGGGGATGAGGTACAGGGGGTGGGGTGGGGGGAGGCAGTGACCGTCCACAGTCCTGCTGTTGGCTGACTGGAACATTCTGAAATCAAATTTCAGGGCAGCCTGTGTGGCTCTCCTGTGCACCTTCACGTGGTGAGTTTAATGTCACATGAATTGTATTCTAATAAAAGTGTCCTTGAAAATGCACTGTGAGGCTAGCAGGACGGCCCGGCACATTAGGCACTTGCTGCCACGCCTGGCAACCAGAGTTCCGTACCAGGACCCACATGATGGAAGGAGGATCACCAGTTCCCGCAAGTTGTCCCTGAACGTAACATGCCTGCCGCAACACACTTGTGTGATGTCACCAATACATAAATAAAACATATTTTTAAAAAAATTCATTTGGAAAATGCGTGAAAAGAAACAAACTATTTGATGACAGGACTATCTTAGATTATTGATCTTTAGTACCCTACTTTCCAGCTTCCACAATGAGAATGCTGTTTTTTGCTTGTGTCCACATACATGCTTCCAGAATGTCATAAATTAGGATAAATACCTAAAAGACCAAAGGAGCAATTATCATAGAAAACAAAGCCTTCTCGTGGATGTTCTGTGATTCCTACCTTGGCCTCTAAGATGGAGTCATGTGTTGGACACATTCCTGTCGCTATATCACAATGCTGGAGGCAAGCAAGTTATAAAGAGAAAACGTTCATTTCAACAGTTTAGAGGCTGCCATTCCATTGTTATCATGCAAATAACTTTTGACCTGGCCTGGCACACACTGGCACACCATTGCAAGTGCATGGTAGAGCTAAACCACTCACTTTGAAACAAGGAGGCAAAATAGGTGGAAAGGACCAAGATTCCAGAGTCCCCTTTGTTATCACACTCCCGGTAACCCAGGATTCTTCTCTCAAGCTCTGCTGCCTCTCCACAGTGCTGCTTAGGGGCCAAGTCGTCCACATGCATGATTGTGCAGGACACTCAAGATCCGAAGTGCAGCAGGATGCTTGCCTCCGTTGTTCCCACTCCCTTACCCTTGGGGATGGGTGAGGCCCTGTCGTTAGTCTTGTGAACGATGTTAGCGATTATGATGGGACACTTCTGAGTCAGGGCATTTAATCAGCCCCAGAGATTTCTCCCTGCTGCGGCATCTGTGAACACTCAGATGGGGGCCACTGTGCCAGCTCCGTCCTAGAAGGAGAACAGAGTAAGAGGCAGGGTGACCATGCCATAGGACTAAGGTACAAAGCTTTGCTGTTTGAAGACACTACGGTTGCTGTGTGAACTTTTCCTAGAAGACATAAACACTGTCTGCTCCCCCAGATAAGGCACCAATGACAGACCAAAGTAATGCTCCCACCCAAGTCCAGTTTGGTCAGCCAATGAGTCTATTGATCCAACTTCCAGAAGTATGGGTGAAGGGTGACTTATAGGAACATAGGTGATCCCTGGCATGCACAGATGAACTTCCTGCTTCTATTAACATTCAGCATTTCAGGTACTCTCCTACTTCCCAAGACCTTGTACAGTTTGGGCAGAATAACATAAGCTGGGGAAAGGGGCAGGAGAGAATGGCTGGAATCTCAGGTGATGGGCTGATTGTTGGGGACTGTGGACCCCCAGACCCTGAATTTCCTGTGACCCCCTGCCTGCTGGAGTAAACAATGTGTTTTCCTATGCTTGCAGTTGCTCTGAGCAAACAACTTGTTTTGCAGCTGCTCTGAGCACGAGACTCTCAGGAGTTCCTGATGTCCGGGGAGTGGTTTCTGGGGTGCTTGCAGCTGAGAGTTAGGGCATGGCCATTAGTCAAGGACACCCTATATAAGCTGCCCTGGAACGCAATAAAGAGGCATTTGGGGGCATTCTGGGCATTCTTGGCGTTACCCGTGTCTCTGTGTGTGTTTCAATCTCCAGGCCCTTGCTCGACTCGCGAACGGTAACCTAGCACATGGCACATGAGCAGGCGTTGCGCTACAGCTGATGGCTCTCCCCACCTCAGACCAGGCCTTGTTGTAGGTCTCTGAAGGTAATCCAGATTCTCTGACTAAGATGGTGATGATTGTTACTGAGGAATGAAGCATTTTCGACAGGAGTCTCTGGTGGTGGTTTGATGGAGGAAGGTCATTGGTTAAAAATAAAGAAACTGCTTGACCCTCATAGGTTAGAACATAGGTGGGTGGAGTAAACAGAACAGAATGCTGGGAGGAAGAGGAAGTGAGCTCAGACTCGACAGCTCTGCTCTCTGGAGCAGACGCCATGCTCCCCCCTCCCGGGCAGATGCAGGGCAGCTCCTCTCAGAGACAGACGCCATGTAGCTCATCGCCAGGGCAGACGCGATGAAGCTCTGACTCAGGATGGACGTAGGCTAGAATCTTCCCGGTAAGCGCACCTTGGGGTGCTACTGAGATTATTAGAAATGGGCCAGGCAGTGTTTAAAAGAATACAGTTTGTGTGTTGTTATTTTGGGGTAACGCTAGCCAGGCAGCCATGAGCTTAGCTGTGAGAAGAGGCCCACAGCTCCCACTACAGTGGTTGTTATCACAGCAAACCCAGACTATACTAACTAACTCAGGCAAACAGATCTGAGGAGATGCACTGTATTAGCTGACACCTGTCATCCCCTCCCCCACAAAAAATCAAGAAGCAAGCACACATCTCATTGCTGTAGGGCATAGCACCTCCTTTGCTATTTAAAATGCCTTTATGTCTATTTTTGGAGCTGTCTTCAAAACAGAGCCAGGAGACAGCCCAGACAGCAAATGCAGACATCTGAAATGACTTGTCCATGGTCCTGGCCCTGCTCAGTGGCATCATGTGCCACTTCCCTGTCTGGTGGCAGAGGCCTTTAACCTGCTCCATGGTGATCCAGGCACTAGGCCAGGCCCCGCAGCACAGCAGCCAAATTCCTCCAGTGAGAGTAGTCCTTAAAATAAGGCAGACCTGGCAGAGGAAAACAGATGTTGAGTCTCAAAGAACCTGGTGGAAATGGGAGAGAAGGAAATGAGTTCGAGGAGACCACCACCCTCTTCTCTTTCTCCAAAGTGACTGTGGCCTTGGGAAAGGAGAAGAACTAGAGGCTGGGGAGTAAAAAGAGATCCCCAAGTCTGCAACCTAGACAAGGCAAGAGGAGCTTCATCTCCACTTAGAAAGGCAGAGCTGTTGGGGTGGCAGCGGTCACAGGAGACTCCCTGGAGCAGCTAGTCTAAGGGCCTTGTTCGTCACAGTCCTAGAACTCAACGGCTTTGTGTCTCCAAGGTGAAGATGTCTTCTGTTTTTTTCTTTTTTCTGAGTTACACAGTAATGGTGCAAAAATATCCAGATGATTTGTATTTGATATAGTACCGAGACTGAATGTGACTTTTAATCCCCCCAAATAGCAACCGCTGGCAATTATTTCTTTCCATGTTTTGTGCATGTATCTGTCATAACCTAGCCAGAGTACATTAGACCATTTATAATCTATCTATCTATTATCTATCTATCTATCTATCTATCTATCTATCTATCATCTATCTATCTATCTTCTATATATCAATCGTATCATCTATCTACCTATCTATCTATCTTCTACATTATTTGTACTACTGAATCTTTCCCTAACGACAGTCCACCTATTGTCCTCCATGGCCAGCCAGCACTGTCTTCCCTTCCCTGTTTCATTCCCACAGTATTGAGAAACAGGAACGATCAGTTGAGAAGTCCTCCAGCCCTCAGCCTGACAGCCTGCTCTGTCTTCCCTCTGGTCTGCTACGGGTGTCCTCCATTTTCTAGGCCAGTCTCTCCTGAAGGTGCCTGGTCCCACGCTTGCTACCTTCTTGAGGACATGGTTCCAGAGCCACCCACAATTCTCTCACATCCCCAGAGTTTTCCTAGATTCTCAGGGTGTGGCCCACACAGCTGCTTCCCCGGGAGTTCCTCTGATCTTCTAGTTGCTCTGTCTTCTCGGCAGACCCTGACCCTTTTGCTCTTCAATCCACCTAGGAGTTCAACCTTTAGCGTGGATCCAAAATCATCTATTTCATCAGTCTGTGACTCCGTCCTGCTCCCCACCTGATAATCTTTCCCAGGGTCACTGACATCTCCTAACTGATCTTTCTCACCTTCATCCTCCAGACTGTCAACACCACAGAGTAGCCCTTCTAAGACACATCAAATAATGTGACCATCCGGGAGATTTCTGTCTGAACCAGAGTGAAAGCCAAAGTCCCATGAATGAAGAGCCAGGACCTACACCACCTGTTCCTAATTTTCCCCTTTGCCTTGCTCATCTCTGGACTCATCAGTTGAGCTCTTGCCCCAGGGCCTTTGCACAGGCTCTTCCCTGAGTGTTTCCCCCAGTTAAATGATACTCTCGGCCTCATTAGCATTTTGTAGACATCCTCATCCATTCGGATTTCTGTCTGTTCCTATGAGCGCCACCCTAGTGTCCCTGAAAGCATCTCTAGGTCACCAAATGAGTCACTACCACAAAGGGGGCTTAGCAGGCAGCAGACACAGCTTTGGTGTTAGGAAGACCTGGAGTGAATCAACTGAGTTGTGTTTTTACCCCCTTCATGGCCCACTCTGCCCCTACCGCTTTTCTCTCTCCTTTTCCCTCCCCTTCTCCCTTCCTCAATCTCCGCTTATTCAAGTGGGACCTTCCTTTTAACACTAAGCTAAAATGTCACTTTTTTTGAGCGACAAGACACAGTGCCGTACATCGTAATGTTTTGACTGTCAGGGCCACTGTGAATAGAGTGTTGACCAGGTCCCAGGAGTCTCCATCTTCCTAGTATGTGAATAGACACACCCAGCGGGGCCAAAGGGAGGCTTTGCAGAGATAATACAACTTGTGGCAAGGGGTGGGTTCTGTCTCAATATTAAGCCCCATTGTCTTCATAACACACCCGGGGCAGAAACTTCAGGTATCACCATGTTCCCCATTCCTGAGTTCCTGGCAGTGGCCAGTCCCTGGGTTCTTTGCCTTTCCTGTGAGGTACATTTCCCCAGTGAGCCGCTCAGATCGTGGGATCAGCCACCACCAGTGACTGGTGATTGAGTGTGGCTGCCCCAGGGTGGGGTCATGTCACCGGCTGACTCTCTGAAGGCTGCCGGAATTGCCCCTCAGCATACGCTTTCCCTGATAAATAGTGGCAAGGCCCCTCTATTGACTACCTTCCCCTCTGGTTATGTTCCTGCTCTGACCTCCATTTCCTGGGGTACCCCTCATATTTACACCCCTGTAGGACTCTTACCTGAGGATTACTTCTGGGGTGAGTGTTCAAACTAAGTCCTTGTTGGGCCTCCATCCATCTCTCATTCATCCCCATATTGCTATTCAGCTCCCGAAAGCCAGAAACTCTGACCTCAGCAATTAACCATACTTTGAACCTTAGATACTTAATAAATTCTAATCAAAATCATTGACTCCTGGCCAAATCCAAATCCACTGACCAGATCCAGGACCAAGAGGAAGATCAGAGATCTTCAGCTCACAGACATCTTACTGCTTCAGATGCTGGGCAAAATTCTCAGACAGCACCATTCTCAAACCATGGACTCACCACCCTGCTAAGAGACACCATTGGCTGGATAAGGACCCGCAGGAAAGCCACTCCTGGTGTGTCCTTTAAAATACCTTTGGGGACAGAGGACTAATGTGAGTTAGTTAAAATCTGAACACATTTGACGTTCATCCGCTATCCTTTCCACACATTAAAGAGTGTACAGGGCCACTCATGTGGTGTTCGGGGCTCAGAGGCTGGAGAAGATCTGGCCTAGATCAAATAAACTGCTCTCTGGGGGCTCTACTAGGACACAGCTGTTCATTCTTTCCTGAGGACCACGAGAGGAGCAAGCTCTTAGGACACCAGAGCTCCAAGGAGACCAGAGAAGACAGTAGGTCTTTTATCTCATCCTTACTGTACCGTGTAATTTACATATGCTATTTGCACTGATCCACTGTGCGAGGCAGCAATATTAACATTACTGTCTGGTGTTGTAGAATATTATTTTAAGGTGTGCTACATTTGTGTATGCTGTGGTGCATTTGTTTGATGATGTAAAGATGTGTCGCTTTTGTTTATGCTGCATTTAACTCTGTGAAGCTGTGATTCATTACCTGTCTACAATACCTGATGGTCTAATAAAGAGCCGAATGGCCAATAGCAAGGCAGGAGAAAGGAAGGGCAGGGCTGGCATGCAGAGAGAATAGGAGGAGAGATCTGGGAGGAAAGAGAGAGAGAGAGGAGCAAGAGGAAGAGGACTCCAGGGGCAAGTCACCCAGCAAATCGTGGGGGTAAGAAGAAAAGAAAGATATATAGGATAAAGATAAAAGTCCAGAGGCAAAAGGTAGATGGGATAATTTAAGAAAAGCTGGCTAGAAACAAGCCAAGCTAAGGCTGGACAATGATAAGTAAGAATAAGACTCTGTGTATATTTAGTTGGGAGTTGGGTGGTGGGTCCCCCCGAAAAACAAAAGAGTTAAAAAAAAAAGTAAAAACAAACAACTACATTTTGGCATTCCAACAAGGGGAAAGAGTAAAAGAAAACACCACTACAGTCTTGCCCTTGGTTTGGGGAGGAGGAATCTGAGGTTCAGTGAAGTTGAGTAGCTCTCCTGGGTTGAGGCGGTGGTCAGCAGAGACAGAACTCAGAGCCGTGTCCTACTAGCTCTGAAAACAGTATTCTTTGCCCGGCCCTGGACTCTTCAGGTGAAGGTGTGTTTGGATTTTGGCAGGGTAGACTCAATCGTTCTGGACTAGAAGGAAGGTGTCAGTTGGACATTGCTACAGAGCCAACTGCCCCAAACACCCGCTGCCATAAATTGCAAGCCTTGATTCTTGTAAGTACATCTGTGAGCCAGTGAAGGGTTGACTGGTCCACACAGGGCTACATGGGCAGCTGCTGCAGCCTGGTAGGCCTTTGGTCCTTGCTAAGTGTTAGGGTAAGCTCAGACCCACCTGAGATTCATTCTGGGGCCCAGGACAAAGAACCAATTCTTACTTAAGGCAATAGTTCTTCTCTGGGTGTCTGTAGGGGCACAAGAGAGTGGACATCAGTGTGAGAAAATCCTCAGGATGGGTGTGGCATCATGGCAGCCCCATATCATTGGCCAAGGCAAGTCACATAGCCAGGTGAGTAAGTCAGCAGGATGGAAATCATCTTCTGCCTCTAGATGAGATTGCAAGATCACGTGACAAAGGCAGGCTTCTAATAGAAGTGAAGACTGGATACTTTTGCTGAAGAATGTAGGCCATTGATTTTATCTACAAAGAAGACAAGAAAATCAGGACAAGATAATGAATTAGAGATGAAGGAAATTCCTTGCCTTGAGTAAGGTTTGGGGAATCTTATTATTCACTCTGCTATCTTACAAATCATGTTATACAGAAAAGAGCCCCTCTTGCCTTCACTATATAGGGGTTCCTCTGTAGAGGCCCTCTAGTTTTGATGACCTCATATTCTTTAGGCTTCTCATCTCCCTTCCACCCCTATATGATTCTAGATATTGCTGGTCCAAGGGATGGATTTCAGCAATGTTGGGGGAAGTGGAAATAGACTGAGGTACAACCACGTTTTCTTTTCCTTTGGAGTCAATCAGCTCCTGTCTTCCAAACGAGTGACTTCTAAATACATGACCATTACTGGGGAATTATTCCAAGGATGGGTTATGAAAAGGGAGCACGGCCTACTGGGTGGTCAGTCCCTGAGGTCTCAGAAGGCAAAGCTGCTTAATTCCTATTTTCTCCGTGGGGAAAACAAAGGAAGAGGTGCTGGAGTGGGCAGGCTCTTGTTGATATATCCCAACATATGAGGTCAGAAAGGTCATCAGTGAGGCATTCTGGGAAAAATATAAAGAGCTTAATTGATATCAGTTGTGATGAGGGTGATCTTTAAGCTTTCCCATTTCTTCTGAATTCAGAAAAGACCTATCTTTCCTTTAGAGGTGTGTGTGTGGGGGTGGGGGGGTAATATGAGCCGCTTTGGGTGTAGTGGCATTTAAATTGTATTTTAATAAATAAGGTGTGCCTGAAGATCTGAGAGTAAACAGTCCCACTGGTCAGCTTTACAGACCAGGTAATGGTAGCACACACCTTTAATCCCAGTAGCCACACTAGTTGCTATAGAAACTGGGCGGTGCATACCTCTAATCCCAGCCCTAGAGGGAATTATAAAACAGGAGGAAATAGCTCTCAACACACAGTCTCATTCTGAGATTCCTGGAGGCAGGATTGTCATTTTGGACTGAGGTCGAGGTAAGAGCCAGTGACTGGCTGCTTTGCTTTTCAGATCTTCAGGTCGAACCCCAATTTCTCTGAGTTTTTATTAATCATGCTTCATTTGGACCATGAGATATGAGTACGCACAGGATGTACAACTCGGGAGAGGCTTTACCCTGGCTCCTTTCTGTTGTAGTTATCATGGAAGAGTATGCCAACCACCTAAGTCACAGAGTAATGATGGGGGCCACTCTCCAGATGACATGTAACAGACTTGTAATATGAAAGAGAAGTCGATCTTTGTTGGCCAAGTTACTCTTGAGGTGATCGTAGCAGTACAGCTCTGCCTGAGCTGGCTGATATGGGACAGCTCAGAGGAGCATCAAAGAATTTGGGATGACAAAGCTGTGACCTTGAAAATTCTGGCACTAACAAAAATTGACAAGTGCTGAAATATACAAGAGATTATGCTTATGGAAAGACTGTAAATTTTATAAAACTTAAAGAAATTGGAAGTATCAATAAAACCAATAAGATGAATTGAGGAAGAAATTAAATATAGTTCTTTTTACTTTTATAGTGGAAATTCGCATCATCTATTATTAAAAACTGGAGTTGAAACCCAAAGATACCATTTCTCCTCCACATCATAATTTGAACTTTTCAACCTTTATTTTTACATGTATGAGTGTTTTTGCTTGCATGTAAATACGTGTACCACATACATGGCTGCTTCCTAGAGTGGCCAGAGAGGGCACTGAATTCCCTGGAACTGGAGTACAGATGGTACCATGTGGGTGCTAGGAATCGAACCTAGACCTCTGGAAGAGAAGTCAGTGCTCTTAACTGCTGAGTAATTGCTCCAACCCAACACTTTGAGTTTTTAACCAAGAAAATAAATTTTCTTGCTGGGCCTCAAACCAAGGTCTCGTGCACGCTAGGCAAATATTCCACCATTGAACTCCATCCTCATGCCTGTAAGACCTTGATTTAGAAATGTATCACTATGTCTAATGATGAAAGGAATTCAGCAAGATTCAGTATTTTTTTTTTTTTAGTTCTACTTTTCTTGATAAAATAAAGCTAATTACCAACACTCTTGTCTTAGGTTGGCTTCTCTGAGAAGCAGACTCACACAGTAAATGTGAATATTTTGGGTGGCAGCGGGGAGGAAGGAGGGATGATGGTGAATTGTGTCAACCTGACAGAAGTCAGACTCACTGCCAGATGGGCTGCTGGGAATGCCTGTGGAGGATTTTCTTGTGTTCCTTGAGATGGGAAAACCTGCCCACTGTGGGTGGCCGCATTCCCTGGCTGGGATCCTAGACTGTTTAAGTGGAGAGAGGAAGCTACATGCTTACATTGCTCTCTCCTTGACTGAGGGGCAATGTAAGCAGCTCATGCCCCTGCTACAGCTGAACCTTCCAGATAGACGGTAATCTGGACCTGTAGGCCAAATTAACCCTTCCTCTCTTAAGCTGCATTTGTCAAGATGTTGTATCCCAGCAACAGAAAAAGGACGCTAAGACAGGAGGGATCCCAGGAGTCACTCTCTGCAGGGTGTGAAGTGGGAAGAGAAGGTGTAGATACAGGGCATCAGAGAGAAAATGGCTACTTTGGATAAGTGAAGTTTGGCCCTACTGGGGTGCCTGTCGTACAACTGCTCTGTTCAGATGACAAGCACGGTGTTTTCCACTGACTTCATCCATCCACGGGTCCCTCTGGTTGTTGACTGTACTCTTCCTTCTTCTATCTCTGTAGACTGCTCCTGCAGCCAGAGAGCCTATGTCCTAGGAGAAACTGTTGAACTTTATTGGAAGAGTGAATGCCAGCAGGAAAAGGCATCAACAACGTTGAGTAAAACCTTTCAGTTTAAAAAGCCTGTGCAGCAGATTAGCATCAGCTGAATTATGCTGAATTTAAAAAGCCAGCCTGAAAAGGCTACACACTGTGTTATTCCATTTACATGAATTTCTAGAAAAGCCAAAACTTTGACAGAAAATCATCTTGTAGCTACCAGGAGCTGGGAGTGGGGGAGGAGATGTTTACGGAGAGGCAGGACCGCACTAAAAGACAAGCTTCACTGTATGGAGTTGTACCTAAAATCCTCTACAGCGGCAGCCTTACAAACGTGTCTGCCTTCTTTGCTGTCTCAAGGAAGAGGATGGCTCCCGGGATGCTTAATGACTTGTTTCTAAAATCTAGACTCCGAAATCAGGCAGAAGAGATGGAGCATGAGTCAGAGGCTAGGTGACAGGAAGCAGGGTGGTATTGTCTCTGCCTCTGTGTTCCCTCTCTCCTGTCTTCACAGGCCGTACCATGAGCAGCCCTGTGGAAGGCTCAGTAGTGAGGAATGGAGGTGTCCAGCCAACAGCCATGAGAAGGAGCCTCCACCCTCATCCTAGAGGAAGCTACTACCCAAGCTAACAGTCTATGACCTCATGTGACCAAACCAGCTGAGTCACCTTCAGGGTCCTATCCCTTAGGACCTTGTACATAGGCTGAGAAAGTCTGAATTGGTGTTTCCAATTTTAGCGTTCAGATTTAAGACTATTTGCTGATCGCTCATTCGAAACCCCTCAATCTGGAACATTCTAGAAGGAGAAATCCAAGTTTGAAGTATTTCAGAGTTTTAAAACTGATGTTTGTTATATCACAGTGTGCAGTGCAGGTGTGCCACCGCAAGCATGCCAGGTCAGCTTTTGGGACTTGTCGGCCTCCTTTCCTTTTTGTGGGGGCTCTGGGGGCAAAAACGTTTCTAGATCTGCACCCCACAGTTGCCACCCCTCCCACCCCATTCAAGATTCTGGTTGCCAGCTTACTCTGCTTGTAGCAGAATTGGTGTTTGTTTTAAGCTGCTGTGTACTGGGGTAACTTGCTATATAGCAATAGGTAGCGGCTAAGACACCAACTGAAACTTCAATGTTCATTTTTAAAACTATGCATACGTCACATAAGTTTTGGAGCACTCGATTTGGCTTTATGTCATCTGAAGCGAGTGATGGAGCTTTCTGGGTGTGTTTCAAGGTGAATTTGGGTTCTTGTTTTATTACCTTCATAAACCCTTGTGGTGCTCATGCATCTTTAAGGAAAATACATGTGGTGGCTCATGCCTGCAATCACAGCTCAGCAGCTGGAGGCCAGCTGAGGCTACAAAATGAGTTCTAATTGAGGGAGACTCTTGTCTCAAAAATTAAGAAAAGTAAATATTAAAAAAATTAAAGTGTGTGTATATGTGTGTGTAAGCGTGTAAAAGTTGAGGAGATGATTCAATCAGGAAAGTGTTACGTGTGGTAGTTTGAATAAAAATGGCCCCCATAGTCCCATAGGAAGTAGCACTATTAGGAGCTGTGTTGGAGGAAGTGTCAATGAAGGCCAGTTTTGAGGTCTCTCATGTTCAAGCCGTGCCCAGCGTGACATTCTCTTCCTGATGTCTGCTGATCCAGATGTAGAACTCTTAGCTAGCTCTCCAGCACCACGTCTGCCTGTGTGTTACCATGTACACAGTGACCACGGGAACCATGATGATAATGGACTAAACCTCTGAAACTGTAAGCCAGTCCTTTATAAAAGTTGCTGTGGTCATGGTGTCTCTTCACAGCGATAGAAACTCTTAACTACGACACCACGCCAACATGAGAGAGGCCCTGGGTTTGGATCCCTGGCACCCACATCCAATGAAATCTGGTATGGCGGCACATGTCCAGAGACAAGAGGATTCCCCATCTTTGATGGCCCGCTAGCCTTGCCAAATTAGTGAGCTCCAAGTGCAGTGAGAGATCTTGTCTGAAAGTCTAAGGGTGGAAAGCAATAGAAGGAGACAGCTGTGTCAACTTCTGGTGTCAATCAGCACTTCTCCCAACAGGTATCTATCACACACACACACACACACACACACACACTCATACACAAATGATAAGGAAATTAGAAACACAAGCGACAACTTGGATCCCGGGTGTAGGTGGTGACTGTGTCATTTATCTGGGATAGAGCGGCCAGGCCCCGGGTGTTTACAGGAAGTAGGAACACCACTTCTTCAGGCAGGTGGAGCTTTGGCGGGCTTCATGCTCCGTGGCCCCACAGCAACAAATGAGCCACCTCTGGAACTCTGCCTCGTTCTTGTGCATGAGAAGGAACTGTCCCAGCAGGATATAGGCCTGGGAAGAAGAACATGTGGGAGAAAGATGGGGTTATCAGAATCCCACTCGAAGTGCCTGCGCTCCCGCCACCATCGGTACTCGGTTGACAACCAAAGGTTGGGGCGTGGGTCAGATGAGAGGGGTTGGTTGTCAGGTCAACTCCTGACAAACCCTGGGGAAAGGTGAGGTCAAGTTAATTACATGTGTCTCTCAGACCTGGGCCAAGGTCTGTTGTCCTGCAGTGACCACTAGGCCTTGTCCTCAAACTTGAAAAGATTCTCTGGGATCTTGTAAAAGAGAAGGTTCTGACTCAGTATCTAAAACTAGGGCAGGGTTCGAGACTCCCCATTTCTAATAGGCTCCCAGATGAGGTCAGGTCAAAGACTGTTTTGAGAGGATAATGGGTAGGTGACTAACATACATCTGAGCTACTTTTAGGCCTGTCATTTAATCTCTCCTTTGGTGGTGGTGGTGGCGTGTGTATATGTGTGCACTGGGGACTAAACCCAGTGTCTTGTGTGTGCTAGGCAAGTACTTTACCAATGAGCTACATCTGCTGTTCAAGTAGTTCCTTCTTCAAAACACATAAAAGCCAAGCTAAAGTGTGTGACTCCCTAGCCCACTGCTTTATTAACAGCTGGAATATAGGGCACCTCAACCTCAACACTACTGGTATGCTGGATGATTCTGCGTCATGGGAACTGTCCTGTGCACTGCAGGACATTTAACAGCCTCCATGCTATCCCCAGGATGCCAGTAGTCCCGTCTGCTCTGTTTCCAAGACAGAGCAATCATAAGGATTTCCAGATATTGCTGAGAAATCTTCCTCACTTGAGAACTGCAGATGTGGCTGGCAGGTAAAGGACCGGGTAGCATCCAGTTGGCTTTGCAAACTACCTGTGTGATCTTAGTAACTCGGTGGAAAGGAGATTCGCAGGGCCAGAGGCACAGGGCTGCCTTGCCCTGCCCACGAGGGTGTCAAATGGGAAGGCAGGGGAAGACACAAAGGCTGAGGAGAGCCATCCCCGTGGGAATAGCACCTACGGCATAAATCATGCTTAGCCTTGAACCCCCTTCTCAAGCCTCAAACTGGAGCTGTATCACTGGCCTCTTTCTCTCTTTGAATGAGTTTTTCCGCCTTGCAGACTGAGCAGCAAGCTCCCAATTTCCCTGTCTTTCCAGCCTGTGGACAGCCAAGGTGGAGGCTCTAATTGTGTAAAAATAGATAATAAACAAATCTCCTCTAATAATTATATATAGTCTCCTGGTCCTGTTTCTCTGGAAACTCCTGATAATATAATTCCCAAGAATGTCTGTGGATTAAAAAAAAAAAAAAAAACACATGAGCAAAGTATAATGGCACAGATGTACAGAAATGTCACCGCAGAAGCCGTTACTTTGAATGCTAACTCTAAAACTTAATTTAGAAAAAATTAAAGACTGGGGAAATGGCTCAGTGAGTAAGAACATTTTCTCTGCAAGCATGAGGACCCGAGTTCAAGTTCTGAGTACCCCCATAAAAAGCTGGCTGTGGTCGTGCGTGTACTTCTAACCCCAGCACTGTGTGATCAGAGATTGCTGGGGCCTGCTGGCCAACTAACTGCCTAGCTAGAGTCAGTGAAAACCCTGTCTCAGGAAAGTTAGAGAATGGTGGAACAGAGCAGCTGACATCCTACTCCAGCCTGCATGTATACCCATGTGTATGTAACACACATCACACACACACACACACACACACACACACACACACACACCCCAGAAAGGAAAAATGTCAAGACACACATAAGGCATATACATTAAGTCCACCCTGCTTCCTGGTTCTATAGCAATTTCGCCGTCAGGAATTTTCTGCCTACTTTCCTCCCACATCTTCACATCTTCACCAGGCTGTTATTAGCAAGGAACAGGGGAGTAGAGCCATGACTGGAGATAACCACTATACGGTGGAGGTTAGATTTCAGATCACAGAATGTATCCATCACTGGGGCCTGGCTCGAGGGCCCTCTAGTCTAGAATGAAGGAGAGTTAGCTTCCATCCACACCTCCAAGTTCTGGGCCCTTCCCAGGAAAACCTACTGTTGGCTGCGTGTTGACTTTTCATTACATAAAACAAAGCATATTTCATAATAATCAAAGGGAACGTGTGGTGCTGTGTGTGTGTGTGCTGTGTATGTGTGTGTGAAATCAAATAAAAGCTGAAGCCTTGTCAGAAAGGTGCTTGAGCATTATAGTGTGTAGGCTTTACTTTATTATTTGTAGTGAGCTGGATTAAACCCAGGGCTTTGCACACACTAGACGAACAATCTACCACTGAGCTCCCCCGCCCAGGGTTTAATTTTAGATACTGGCCAGTTGTTGAAAAGAGAAAGGAGCTCTGAACTTACAGTGATTTTTAAGGCACAGCTTTATTTTAAAAATAGAAAACCAAAACCCAGCGTCTTAGCGTGATCTCCTTTTATATCGGTATCCTCCCGTTTTCACTGGTGGATTTTGCTGAGGTGGGTTTAAGTCAGTATTTTGAAGCACTGGCGTTCACTAAGTGCTCACTGAGGCCCGTGCTGCAGTTGTCGGCGTACCTAGGTGATTATTACAGGGTGCACTTAGAGCTCACACGGGGAGAAACACCCGTGAGATTTGTCACGACACGCTGTAGGGCTTAGGGGCTCAGCTCAGTAGCAGAGTTCTTCCCTCGAAAGCACAAGGCCCTTGATTTGGTCCTCAGCGCCAGGAGGAAGAACGACAAACAGCTAGAGATACTTCTGAGCCCTTTGGCAAGCCACCCTCTTAAACCAACCCATTTGATCCTCATGGGTGCCCTGCCCACCTATTCTTTAGATGGTGTCCCAAATAAGGAACTCCTGAGAGGTTGAGACTCCCTCCTCTGCCCACCCTGCTCTTCCATATCCCAGCCATCTGTAGTCTAGTCTGGAGGCAAAGACATCCTCTGCCTGTTTCTGAGGCTGGCCGCGGCCTCAGCTGGTGTGGTAATCAGAGCCTTTGCAGCCTGCAGGGCTCAGCAGCCAGGAAGCCCAGGAATGCGTGGCAGGCAGGGCCCAGGCAAGCTTTCCAGGAACAGGGCAGGCAGAAGGGTCTCTGAGCCAAGTTGGAATCTGAGCCTCCCTCCTTCTGGGCTTTCCCTGGAGTCCCAGGCTGGCATCTTTAAGAGAGTGCAGAGATGGACTACCTTACTTTATCCTCGAGAACTTAATATTGCTCCTGAGTGAAGGGGGAGCCCATGGCTCTTGTTGTGGCCCTGTTCAATACCTTCTTGGTTTCCCTGCTACCTCCAGAAAATGAACCTCTAACCAGAAACCCTGAGGTAAGGAGGGTGGGACAGAAACACAGACACCCCAGGCAGGGCTTTCTACCTCTATAGCCCTGGCCAGGGGCCATGCCACAGCCTGGGAGTAACAGATGGTAACTCAAAGGCAGACTCGCTCTCAACTCCAAGTCCACACAGGGAAACTCTGCCAGGGTCTTCCCCCAAGCTGTGTGACCTGGTCTCTTATAACTGGTATCCTGGTTAAACTGCAGCTATTTGGATCTACACAGAGGCTGATCCGTGGAGTTGCCTGAGATCCTGCCCAAAGAACATCCATAGACCCCTTTTAATGCTATGCTATCTTAATACATTTACACTTGATCTTAGCCCAGACTGGGAAGTGCTAAGCCTTAACACATTTAAATAAAAGGTCTCGTCTTGTCATTCTGTGCTGCACACTAGGTAGCTGGCCCTAATCAGCACTCATTGAAATGTTGAACCTTCATCATGGTACCTGGCCTGGTCAGACTGAGATGAGCTATCGTGGGTTCTCTTATGATCAAGCTCCTAACACATTCCCTTGCCCTCGACCAACAGTTCCTGAGCCCCAGTACACAGTGTGCCTTCTATTGTTGCAAGGCACTGTTGTGACTGTATGACTTTTCTGGTTTCCTTTCAACAAGCATGCACGCTTGGGTCTTCAGTAGACAAATTTAGGAGCGACCTCTCAAACCTGCTGTTTCTCAGTCACTCCAGGCTTAAAGTACTGAGCCTTGGATGTGAGTGCTCAATCCATAGCAGGTTCTGGCCCTCCTATCTCTTCTCTATGCTCCCAAGACATGCTCATATTGTTACATTATTTATTTATTTTAAAAATTCATCTTTCAATGGATCCCTTGTATTTTATCTCACCATGCTATGTAGAGTAATGTCCAAACTTAAATGACTGGTCCCTTGCAAGGTTTATATGTCAGATGGTAGGACCCAGTGTCAGCAGAGGACAGGAGAAATTGGGTTTCTCAGCAGAAACCTGGGGACATGAAGAAGGCAGCAACTGGTAGTCCTGGGGCCTCCTGGTCCTGAGTTCAGCCTTCTGGTCTCTCTTCAAATTACAACAAAGTGACTTTGGGATGAGATTGGCCATTTGAAGGAACCCAGGTTGGAAGAGGGTGGGTTCATAGATGCTCATGCTCACAGTCTGCCTATGTGTGGGGGACAGTGGGTCAGGAGACATAGCTCCAGCCTGGCTGTGACAGGTCCGACACCATGTGTGTGATGGATTTTCCACTCACAGTGTCCCTTTCTACCTAGCAGCTCTCTTGCCACGTTTAAATCTTGACCAGTATTGTTTAGGAGAAATAGTAAATGAGCCAGCCACGTAAGTAATTTTAATATTCTAGAGGCCATAGAAGGACTAAGGGAGAAAAAAAAAGATGAAATGCATTCTAATAATATACTTTGTTTTCTTCCATATTTTCAAAAATATTATTTCAGTATGTAATCAATAAAAAATGTTATGAGACGTTTCACATTCCTTCTTAGGGGAAGACTTTAGCATCAAAGAGCATGTTTGATGTTTTTAACTCATCTCCATGCAGACAAGGTCTTAGCAGACAGAGGACCAGTAGCTACCATTTTGCATTTAAGTCCTCAGGCCAAAGCTGGTTGCCCCAGTGAACAGCAGGTGCTGAGAAACCAGAATGACCTGCCACATTTTTTTTGGCCTCTGAGTCCCCTGAAAAGGTTCAGGTGAGTCAATAGTTAATGCTTTCTTTATAAAGAAAAAAACTTGTGTGAGAGAGAAAGGAGGAAGAAAGGGGGAGAGAGAGAAAGAGCAAGCAAGTGTAGAGGGCACGTGCGTGGGCACCTATGTGCTATAGCACACATGTGTGGAGGTCAAAGGACAACCTCAGGTGTCAATCATTGCCCTCCAGTTTGAGACAGAGTCTTGTTTGCCACTGTGTAAGACAGGAGACTCCTGTTTCTGCCCCCCAACTTGCTGTCTGTATGTATTATAGACATACACCAATATATTAGGCTTTGCATGAGTTCAGGGGATCATACACAGGCATGGCAAATAATTTACCTTTTCAGCCCTTTCCCCAGCTAGCCCATGTTTTCTTTCTGAAGTCAGGCTTCACTGTGTTGCACAGGCTGGTCTTGAATTTACAGGCTGAAATAACTCTCTTGTCTCAGTCTCCCAGCTCACTGAGACTATAAGCACACAGTCCTGCACTCTATGAATTAAGAATTTTAAAAATCCTGGTTTAACCATGAGGGGTAGACCAGTAGTCCATCTCCTGTAGTCAAGGCTCTGGGGGATAGAGGAGACATACATGCTTCTTCATGCTAGCCGTCTGCTAAAGAGATGGAAGCCCAGCACAGGGGCAGGGGAGAAGGCATTAGGACTGCTAAGAGTTAGGGAAGATATCTGTTCAATTCAGGCCACACCCCTAGAGAGATAGATGTGTGAGGGCATTCTTGCTGTCTTATTAATGACTTCTTACTCTCTGCACTCAGCAGCCTGGTAGCTTTGGAGAGAGCTGGTGGTCAAGTAAAGAGCCGAGGCAAGCAGGTATGAGCTGAGAGAGTCAGCTGGAAAAATGCCGAGAATGTTTTGCGAACAAGCGTGGCCCCTGAGGCAACGTTTGTTTAGGGCAAAGATGAGAACTTAGCCTAGGGAGCGAAGAGGAAGAAAATGATGGCCGTACAACAACAGAGGCTGGTAAAGACAGAGGATGGGATGAGGCCCTGAAAGACCTCCCTGTATACAGGGCCCCTGTGGGCAGAAAATGAATACGCCCATGGGCTGCATTTTTATCAACTAGCCCCGAGATCCCTGCCTTATGGAATCTGCTTATCTGGATGCTGTCATTCTGACTGTGCCCACAGACCCATCAGTATCCTGTCGCATTTGTTCGTCTTGTAGGTGACACACCTGTGCATCCTCCTGGGTACTCTGATGGGCCCAGTCAGGGTTTGATGGGTCTCAGGAGCTGATGTGGAATATAACCACCAAATCTTCTTTTTTTCATAACTGCCAAATCTTAATCTAAGCCCTTCCCGCTGGGTATAAGTGCATGAATCTTCTTGTATTGTTTTTGACAGTACAACGAGTAGGGCCTTTCTCCTTCCCACTGGGGACCTCAGAGAGCCAACTGCCAAAGTCTCTGCTCTGCATTTTTATTTTGCCTGATTTTATCACTTTATTTGTGTTGTGTTATATCTTACTGTGGTGTCGGACAAGGAACCCAGGTCCTCTCAGGTGCTGGGCAAGCACTACGGCCAAGTCACATCTGTCAGGCCTCCATTTACACTGACCTTCCAAGGTAAAGAAGCTCAAAACAAAGGCCAACAATTATCAGCGCCTCTCAGGGTCAGGAGTCAGTAGCTCTGGGAATGCCCAGGGCCTTGACTGGAATGCTGGACACTGTGCTGGTCGACTGGTCATGAGCACTGAGAGCGCGCTTGTCTGTGGACCAAGATGTCCATAAGTACTCTCTGTAGTCCTGTGTGTGCAGACCAGAGCCAAACTGAAAAATGTCGATTTATTCCCTCATTCTATCATTCCACATCTGTCTCTGTACTTCTAATCCTTACTTCGAACAGAGTTGAGCCGGAGAGGGCCAAACTACAGGGCCACAAAATAAAGCAGAAGTTGGCAGGGAAGAGGATGTTGAGTTTCAAGGCACAAGAAATGGCTGGGGAGTTGAGGCCGCTCTTTGCCGAGGCTACTTGGCCATGCCTTTGTAGAAATGCACAGAACTGCTGTGTGTAGTGGCACATGTCCGTAATGTACAGGAGAATGAGGTAGAAGTCTGAAGCCAGCCTAGGCTACACAGTGACTTTCAGGCCAGCCTGAATCCCATAGCAAGACCCACAAGACCCTATCTCAAAAGAACGAAACAAACCAAAGCCATAGAACTATGTGACAAAAAGATAAAATCGCTGTACACAATTATACCTCAATAAGGGTATTTTTAAAATAGTGAGCATAGCCGGGTGGTGGTGGCGCATGCCTTTAATCCCAGCACTCAGGAGGCAGAGGCAGGTGGATCTCTGTGAGTTCGAGGCCAGCCTGGTCTACAAGTGCTAGTTCCAGGACAGGCTCCAAAGCTACAGAGAAACCCTGTCTTGAAAAACAAAACAAAAAATAGTGAGCATAAAGAAACAGTAAAGAGAAATTCACAATTATAGAAACGTAGATAACAGAACAATGGGCATCTTTGGGGATGGGGTTCGCTCTGGCTGGGAGGCCTTGGAGGCCAGCTGGGAGTTGGCAAGTGTCCAGAATCTCAGGACCTAGGTGGTGGGCACATGAGCATATCTATCTATGTGCAAATGTACTGGGTACACTTCATACTGTGTGTACTATACATGGTAAAGGAACATGTTGCTTAAGCATCACTGTCCATATGTCTGGATTTAGAAATCTATAAGACACTCCTCCGAGCTTGTCTGCGAAGCTGTTTTAAGAGAGAATTAACTGAATGCGGGGCAACCTACCCTGAATGTGAATTGTGTCATCCTATGGATGGAGGCTCAGGCAGAGTGAAAGAGGGCAAAGGGGAAAGCCAGATGAGCATTGGCATTCTCCTTCCCCTGCTTCCTAGCGATGTCAGGGACCGTGCCTTCCCCCATCATAATGACTGTATGGCTTTGAACTGTGAGCCCAAATAAACCTTCCTTTGTGTTAGGTATTTGGCCACAACCAGGAGAAAAATAAGTAATGCAAAAAAAATTGAAAAGAACGATCATTTCTTTAAAGAAAAAAGATATTTAATTAAAAAGTTCTCCCCCTAGTCAGACTTGCCTCCTTTGCTTAGCTGCTTGAGAATAGTCCTCCCCCTCTATCAGGGAAGCAAGCATCAAGTCCCCTCAGCCATGTGGCTCTATTCTGACAGTACCACAAAGTGGATCTCCACTTAGCTAAGTAAAGGGGGTGAGTTCACAACATGTAATAACAGACACAGTGTAGCATGTTAGTCAGAAGCCATGGGCCCAGGTGCTAGGATTTGGGCACAAAACAAATATAATGCCAGTCACATATACACAGACAACAGTTCCTGGACTCTAAATGTTTTTGTTACATTAGTAACTTGGTCATTATGGTAATGGCATTGCCCTTGGAAGGGAGCATCATGGGATCCTGATTAGTTCTTAAGAAAGCAATTTGTATAAAAAGGGCATGAATAGGGCCTCGGGGATATAGCTTGCAGCAGAGGACATGCTTAGCAAATGTCCTTCGAGGGTCCTTTTACACCCTCTGGCTTCCTAGTTCACCCTGCCATCTCCTCACACTAGCTCCTGCCATCCTGTCAGCCTGTAATGCGGTTGGGAGGGACCTCACCAGAGGCCAAACACATAAGGTCACCCCATAGTGGATTTTTAATCTATAAAACTTTTAGCTAAGCAGAAATCCTTTCTTTATAAAGTTCACAGAGTCAAGTATTTTGTTACAGAAATGGAAAGTAAGTAATCCACCCCAATCCCATTGGCCATCACTGAAGCCATTCTTGGGCTCGGAATGAATCTTAGAGAATAACTCTTGTCTCCTTATCCAGGTGAAGCACCCAGGCTGCTGACTCTCAACATACCATTGGCATGCTGGTGCCCTTATAAAGGCAAACAAAAAGCCACGGGCCCTTTTCTGGAAGTGGAGAGCACACTCACCATTGGTCCTGACGGTTCTGTCCGGGACTTCAGTAGCAGGCCTGTCTCTATCAAGTCCTGAGTGTTTGAATACTGAGCTGATCCCATCAGCCTTTGATGCTCTGCACAGAGACAATTCTATTTGCCATCATCCCCAAGCCTAGGAGGCTCCTAAGCGCATGAGGTCAGCAGCGGTGAAGTCCTTGGCACCCTGCCAAGTGGCAGCTTTTTTTTTTTTTCTCTGATGGCCACTCACTGGGACATGTGGCAGGAGCTGCCATCTGGTTAGGGAAAGACAACTCTAAGAAGAAGAGTTAGAGAAGGAAAAACAACGCACCTTGTCGAAACCTTTGGTAACCAAATTGATGGCAAGCTCATAGCTGATTCCATGCACCCAGGCCACATCCTTCTCCCCAATGGGTTCAGAGAGGAAGGTTTTCAGCCTGGGAGACATGTGCTCCATCTCCTGCAACAGACAGGTGAAGGAGAAAGCGTTAGGTGATGCCCAATTGCTCTTACTACAGTGGACACTGGGGGGGGCGTCTCTCTGTCCAAGGGATGGAGGATTACAGATGGCAGACTGGAGTCTGTCATTCAGCATCTACTGGGGGCTTTCAAATGCCAGGTGTGCTGTCCTGTGCTGGAGGCCTTAACACCTCCATTCCTACCTGGATAGAGGAGAAGTGTGCTGATGGCTGTGGATGAGTTAGATTGGTCCAGCCCCATGGCAACGGAAGATGAGCTAAGGGCTAAGAATGCCAACGTTTTCACTCAGCACACTTAAAGAAACAATTGTCACACTGGTCAGGTGACTCTGGGTAAAGGCACTGGCCACCAGCCTTACAACCTGAGCTTAATCCTCTAAACCCGGATGTGGTGGCTCAGTTTTAAGTGTCAACTTGCCACAATTTGGAGTCTCCCGTAAAGAGAGCCTGAATGAGGCATTGGCTAGATCAGGTTAGTCTATGGGCGTGTGTGTCTAAAGGGTTTGCACTGCTGATCAATGTAGGAGGACCTGGCCCACTGTGGGCAGCACTGTTTCCTAGGCAACAGTTGCTGGACTATATAAAGGAGGAAGCTAGCCGAGCGGGCAGGTAGCCTGAGTGCATTCTTTCTTCTCTGCACTGCTCTTGACTGTGGACTAAGTGTGCCCGGCTACTTGAGTTCCTGCCTGGACAGCCCCTCAAGGACGGGAAGCTGGAACTGTAAGCTGGGATCAACCCTTCCCCCTCGTGCTGTTGCTTGTCCTCGTATCTGTCACAGCAACAGAAATGAAGCTGCCTTCTGACCTCTAGTGCAAACTGTGGCATGGGCCCACTGCCATCAGAATGATAAATAGAAAGTTTTCAAAGAAAATGCTACAAAGAAACACATTTAAAAAAAAAAAAAGAAAGAAAGAAGAAAAAAACTGCTTTCTTTGCCCAGCTAATCTCTCCTTTCTCTTAGCCACCTGATAATTTTTGGTCATACTTATATAAGTCTAGGGTGAGGTTGAATGTGGTAAATCGAGGCAATGCCCCCACTTCTTTATCAAGACTGCTGGTAGCAGCCCATATTCTGAGTCTCTCCTGTGAGATGTCCACACCGGGCCTGGGAGTGGTACTCAGAAGTAAGACACTTGTCTGATGGTCATAAGACCCTGGATAGATCTCCAGAAGCTAAAACAAACAAATGAAACTGCCCAACAGCAAACAAACAAACAGACAAACAAAAAACTCCTAACGCTCTGGACTCTGTCACAGTTTGAAATGTCCCCCACTAGCTCATATTTTGAATCCTTGGTCCCCAATTTGGGGTACTATTTTGAGGGTCATGGAGCCTTTAGGAGGAAGGGCTTTGGCCGCAGAAACTAGGTCTCAAAGGTTGGGGCCTTTGCAGGTCCTACCCACCAGGGTTCTAGCCTGTATTCTCTGCTTTCCAGTCAGCTACAGCGTGAGGAGTCCCAGCCACCTGCTCCCACCACCAGGAGCTATTACCTTTCCTGCCTCCGTGGACTGGAAAGTTTCAGAAACTGTCAGATAGTTTGTCATACTCAAAGGAAAAAAGATATACAACCCTGGCTTCCTTCTCACCCAGCTTTATTCGGCCCAAGCCCCTAGACAACTAAACGGGGTCACTAATATTCAGGTCAGCCCCCGCCCCGTCATTGTCTTACATGCCAATCTTCTCTGGAAACACCCCACAGACACCGGTTCTGGACACCTTTTAATTCAGTCAAATTAGCACAAATGGTGGAGCACCTTGCCTAGCATTCCCAAGGCCCTGGGTCAAATCCTTATAACTGGAGAATTTGGGGAATATTCACGGCCTCATAGTGTTAGCTCTATGAGCAGAAGGTCTTTGTCCCAGCATAACCACTTTCCTTGCTGCACTGGTCTGAACCTCTCTTCTCAACTGATCCCACCTTTGAGGCTTGTTCATGGTAGCATCCTTTTCTTGATGTCAATCTCTGTTTCGGTTTGTTGTGATTTGAGGGACAAAAAAAAAAAAAAATCCAGTTTAAAATGGCTCACACAAGATTTAATTAGTACACGATATCAAAAAGTCCATAAGTGGTCAGTTACGGTTGGGTCAACACAGCTCTCTTAGCCTCCATTTGTTCATCAGTTCAATGCTTAGCTTAATTAAACTCTTCTCAGAAACAAGCTGGTTGTACAAGGGCCCGCCTTGACTTTTGCAAATGGCGCTCCCTCCTCCCTCCAAGGCCTTAACGAATGCTGTCCCTACTCCACCCTAATGTCATCCATAAGGTCCTACAACAGCCATTCTGGCCTGAAATGCATGCACTTCCTCTAAGATTGCAAAGCTCATGAACTGCCTGGGTGGGGGTGCCTGGTAAACTGGGATGTTTACCATGTTGCTAGGAATAATTACTCAGCATAAGAATAGTGCAAGAGATAATCTCCCGCATAAACCCTCAGTAGCGCATGAGGACTCAGGAGCTGTTGTTACCTCCTCATGGCCTTCTCTCCCCACCACAGTCTGGTGCTTAGGGTACCATGGCTGGCACATGGTAGACACTTGACAACATATGTGTGATCAGAGGCAGTCTCTCCATCCCCATCTCCCCCCTCCTGACCTTTCTGAGAAGCAGGTCTCTCGAAAGACTTCTTGTCCTCCGGTTCATTTTGGAACACCTTGAGTTGAAACTAAACTCTTTGAGAAAGGATGGATCCAGAGGCTCTGATTTTTAGAGGGCTCTGTGAGTCAGGAGACCCTAGAAAGGAGAGAAGACGGGAGAGGCTGTCGAGGGTCCCCTGACACAGCAACTCAGATCGTTAGATGCGTGAACTCTGACAGCCATATGGAGGGGTTCAAGCCCTCTTTTTATCTGTGTGTTGTATCCGAATACAAAAGACTGCGTAGGTGTACTAATACACCTACGTTGTATCCTAATACAAAAGACCAGCAGATGTACTCCCCAGGACCCTTGGATCTACAAGGTAACGGTTGGAATTTGTGGTCTGCTGGGGCCCAGGCCAGGTTCAGGGTTTCTGACTGAGGAATAGCTGGGAAGTCCCGTGAGCCATGCTAACTTTGCTGAGGGAAAATTCCACCTACTATCCACCTTAGCCATCTGTGTTAAGATAAACCTCACCCATTGGACCTAAGAACAAATGGAAACTACCACAATGTTATCAGGCCGCCAACCCCATCAAAGACCCGAACAATTGCTGTGTTTGTTTTTCCCACAGCTGAGCCCACTCAGCTCCTTGAAATACCTCCAAACACCTCCAAGGGAGACAGCAGGAGTGGCTCTCCTCTCAGGGCCCACAGCTGTCAAAGGTCTCGGCGTTCTTTAAGTTGACTGCAGTGGATATCACTCGGGGTCAATTGGCTTCACCGTCTTGGTTGTCAAAAAGGGAGGCCAGTGGGTAGGGGGGGTGCTACCAGCATCCAATGGACAAGTCCACAGACACTAGAAACCTTGCTCAGGACAGTCCCCACAATCTAGAATTATCTGGGAGAGTGGTGGAAACACCGGTGGATGAACTGATGATAGGTGAGGGTAGACTTTGTGGGGAAATGGCAAGATAGCTTTGAGGGGCATTGAGAGAAAGCAGAGCTGTTTGGAAAGAGGAGACACCAGTGGCTAGGGGGTTATTTCAGAGTCTTTAGGGTACCCCCCAGCCGATGCTCATACAGGCACTTTTCCTTTATAAACAATGAACCTGGCCTTTAGGGAAGAAGAGAGGGAGAGAAAGGAGAGAGGGGAGGGAGAGAGAGCTCTCGGGTTCAGGTGCTATTCTACAGACCACCACACACATTTTCTAAGTGGGTGAAGATGCAGATAGAGGGCCATTACTGGCTTAGGCAATACTTGATTCTCATATTACACGATGTAAAAGAATCCAAAGGAAAGTCAACTGGGTGGGACCATGCTAAAAGGGCACAGTGTTCTGCTACGAAGTATCTTCTAGAAACTGTTAAGGACTTGAGACACTGTAGGAAAGGCAATTTAGCTGTCTTTCTGAAGCTCTCCTGGTCTAGGAGAATAGTTCTAAGACATTTGTCCATATTGCTTTAATGACCTTTATGTTATTACCAGGGAATGCTGGGAGATTATTCCGTCATTACTAACAACGATAATTGTTTGGTCCTAAACCACTATACATAGTTGATGGGAATGTAATCCACCCAACCACTACGAAAAATAAAAACAGAATTACCACATGGCCCAAATATACCTACCACTCCTGGACATATATATGAAGGAATTTAAGCCAGCATGGCACAGACACCTGCACACCCATGCTTACTCTGGCGCTATTCACAGCCATGATACAGAGCCATCGTAGACACCATCAACAGGTGAATACATAGAAAATGTGCTATGTATACACAGTGGAGTTTCATTCAGTTATGTCATTTGCTGTGGGAAAATAGACAGTTTCATTCAGTTATGTCATTTGCTGTGGGAAAATAGACACAACTGGAGGTCATCCTGTTAAACAAAACAAGCCAGACGCAGACAAACAATGCGGGCATTTTCTCATATGCAGAATCAGATTTAAAAAAAAAGAACAGTCGGGGAGGGGGGACTTTTTGGAAAAAAGAAGGCAACAGGAGGGGGAGGAGGTGCCAGGGAGAATGTGATCAAAATACATTACATGCCCATCAAAATCCCAGCAAAATTCTTCAAAGACCTTGAAAGAACAGTACTCAACTTCATATGGAAAAGCAAAAAACCCAGGATAGCCAAAACAATCCTGGACAATAAAAGAACTTCTGGAGGCATCACAATCCCTGACTTCAAACTCTACTACAGAGCTACAGTATTGAAAACAGCCTGGTTTTATGCCTGGTATTGGCATAAGAATAGACAGGAGGACCAATGGAACAGAATAGAAGACCCGGATATTAATCCACATATCTTTGAACACCTGATCTCTGATAAAGAAGCAAAAAATATCAAAAGAACCTTGTTAAAGATGCCATAGGCCTGGGACGGACCTTTGAATCTGTGTTTGCAACAGGCTTCATGGAGCAACAAGGATTGCTGGACCACAGGTTATACATTGAGCAAATTACCACATGGTATCATGTATTCCTTTTATGTTACTTATTACATAAAACTTGCTGTCTTGGCCTGGTGCGATGGCTCAAAGTGGGTAAAGGCAGTTAGCACCATTCCTGATGACCAGAGTTCCTTCTACATGGTAGGAGGAAAGAACTGACTCTCACAAATTATCCTCTGACCTCCACGTGTTTTTGTGACATGTATGCCTCAGTCCTAATAAATGTAATAAAAAGTGTTTTTAAATTTATCATTTAACCCTCCTTACATGTGTAGTTCAGAAATGCTGAGTGTTTTCACATTGATATGCAACCCATCTCTGGGCTTCTTCATTCTATCAATGAAGCCTCCATATCCATGAGCAATGATTTTCTCATTCTCTCTTGCCTACACCCTGGCCCTCAATTCTTTATGTTCCCATGGATAGGCTGATCTAGACACCTTATATACACAGAATCTCACAGCATCCTTTTGTGAAATTTTACTTAGTATAATGTCCTCAGGGCTTATTTAATATTGTGGCTTGTACTAGAATAGCCATTTTTTTTTAAATTGTGCCAACTATTTAGATAATAAGGAAATGCAGGTTAGCAAATAGTCACCCACTACAATTGAACTTGTAGTCATGTTAGGTATGTTTTCAAGGTCAAACAGGGATATTTTTAGATAGACAGGTCATCTTCAAACACTTCAAAGATCTATAGAATATGGCATTTAAGATGTTTTAATAACATAGATTATTTTCTTTTTGTATGACTATGAGACATGAAGTAGATGGCAGCACCAATCTACTTCAGAGAAGATACTGGGCACTGAAGAAATTCCACATGGAATTCACTTTCTTTGTGGCAAAGGTTAGCCACTGGGAAAGAAAGTGCTCTTGCCCTTGCCTTGACTGCTGACACTATGCTGGACAAATTGGACAAGCAGTACACAAAAGGAGGGACTGCCAAACTTTGCCAAGACATGGTAGGATAGTCCTTCAAAATATCATGCTTCACAGAAAAGTCTGTCAGATATGTTAGGCCTATAGGCTGAAGATGGATGCCCCAACATTTCAGAGGAAACTTGGGTGACTGTCCAGGCAGTTGGCTATTTTTGTCATTTCTTACATTTTTTAGAAGTCACTTGCTTGTGCTTCCTGCTTACTCAGGCAATATTATTTCCTTCTTGGGTCTCTGATGGAGATGAAGATTTTATAGTTATAGTTTTCCTTGTTACCAGATTCAGAAAAGAAATACACTAAAGAAATGTCAAGTGTATAAGATTGAGAGACATAAAAAAATAATTTTGGGAATACAAGTTAGAATAGAAAGTAAATTAGGTACAAATTTTTGCACTCACCAAGATAGGATAGATATGGAAATATTTTCTCTGAATTTGCCAGTTGTTAATGGACTAGGCATCACTAATGTATTTATTGCCTGTATATATTGTAAATAGTTATTGTACTTATTGTATAGAGTTTTTCTTATAGTGGTTATAACCTTTTTTAAATTTTTAGGCAAAAAGGGAAAATGTGATGATACTTCGTACCAATAAAGCTTGCCTGAAGATCAGAAGACAGAGCTAGCCACTAGCTAACCATAGAGGTCTGGAGGTCTGTACAGACAGACAGGAAGTGATATGGCTGGGTGGAGAGAGGAAAGTGGAAGGAGACAAGAGCTCAGTCTCTCTTTGGTTGGGAAGTTGAGTAGGTAAGGTGGCTGTGGTTTGCTCCTTCATCTCTCAGATTTTTCCCTATATCTGACTCTGGGCTTTTATTATTAAAATTATTAAGACCTATTTGGACAAGCGCTATAGTTCTTTGTGGGTACAGATCCAGAATGCTGTATTACATAGTGACCCTATTTCAATTTTTAAATTTTTTTTTTGCAATCATTGTAATTTTGCATTTGGCTGCACATTATCCTCATGTGAAGATTTTTACTGACTGGTTGACTTCCCCACCGGGGAAGACCTCATATTACAGGTATTCTCTCGGTGTCTGTCTTCTAAACCATAATGGACTGCTTAGGAGGACACACTGGTAAGGAATGACCTCAATCAATTCTGGTTTGAGAGCCTCAGCAAACCACCCTCAAAATAAAGAATAAAAGAGCCAATGGTTCTTCCTTCCCCCAGGTTTCAACTTATTTATCTTGGGATATGACTGGGTCTCCAAATCTTTCAAAACATCCTGGTGGAAGCCAGGCATGGTGGCATGCACCTTTGGTCCCAGCACATAGGAGGCAGAGTCAGGTAAGACATCTGTGAGTATGGTCCACATAGAAAGTTCCAGAAAAGCCAGGGCAACATAGTGAGATCCTGTTTCAAGCAATCACTGCCCTCTTCAAACAACCAAACAAACAGCACCACCACCCACCACCACGAACACTTCCCTTATAGTGTGTCTGAGCTTTGAGAACCGCTACTTCCTTGTTTTTCTCAGAAAGTTCTGGGCTGCTCTGCTAGAATGACGGGCTCCAGCTGGGTAGGACTTTTTGTTGGGACTGGTTTGTCTGTGTCACCATATGGTACACTCAGCCCAGCACCGAGGCCGTGTTACCTCCAGCTACCAGGCACACTGGATCCTTGCTAGCTACCAGTAAGAAGACAATGATTCCCCCTATGGCTTTGAACTCAGAGAACTTCAGAGCAGGTAGGCCTTGGAAATCACTTGCTCCCTCCCTCCCTCCCTCCCTCCCTCCCTCCCTCCCTCCCTCCCTCCCTCCCTCCCTCCTTCCTCCTCTTCTTCTTTTTCTTCCTTTCACTCACTCCTCTCTCTCTTTTAAAATTCAAAACTATTTCTTTATTTCAAAGGAAAACTTATCTTGAATGTATTTATGTAGTGCAATCAAAGCGGAATTACTCTAGGATCTTGGGAATGAGGTGAGATCACTTGAGGCGAGATCACTGAGATCCAGGAGCATCTCCCTGGCTGCTGGTACTCCCCATATCCATCTCTGATCTAGTCTAAATTATTCCACCTTTTGGGAAATCAAGACTCAGAGCTGAGTTCATGTGCCAGAGACAACGAACCTGTTCAGCTCTCCCAATGGAGTATCCCCCGCTGGGGACAGGCAGTAGTCCCTGGACCGGTCCTGCTGGGCACAAGATTGAGTCCTCAGCCACCAGTTATCATCAGAGCCGTCGCAAACGTTTCAGCGTAATCCTGCCAGGGAAGCCCTTTCTTTTGCTGGCATCCTCTCAGTGGCTGCGTTCAGAACCACAAAGGACTGCTTGGGGAGGACACACTGACAAGGAATGACCTCAATCAATTCTGTCTTGAGATACTCAGCAAGTCACCTGCTTAAATAAAGAAAGAAGGAGGCAGAGGGATCTAATCACAATTCCCAAAGGAACTACCTCCCCTCACAAATGCCACACTATTTAAAGGTCATTTTCAAAGGCTACATAATAGGTCTGAAAGAAGAGACCATCATAAGCACACCCCCAGATAAAAGGGGTGAGATGAGAGACTGCAGAAATGCCATGAAAATGCTTATATAGGATTTGGGGTACAAGCTCCAGTTGGGGCTTTCTAGCAGGTGAGTCCACCCCTTGGCCCATAGGGCCACATGTACCGAGGACAGTGTGGCTGAGTACCAAATTGCAAACTTACTTAAAGCAATACAAGCTCTTCTTTTGTATTTTTTTTTTCTTTTTGCGGTGGGAGAAGAGTGAGAGACTCCATTGTGTGGTTTTTGAGCATGAACTTTGTAAATGACAACATGCCTCACAAGGTCAAAAAGTTGGACTTGATGTAATAGGAATTCAAAATGGAACATCTCCCAGCAACTGAAAGTGAAGCTTATAATCTCTGAGAATTGTATCAGATGACACCCATTAGAACACAATGGTTTTCTTAAAATGTGAATTTGAAAAAAAATAGCATTCCAAAGTACTTTATATAGCCTACGATTTTAAGTGCACATAATTAAATTATGAAACCAAGCAGTCTATATGAAACCATGTTGCCCGCGTCCCTGAAAGTTTTATATATCCAAACGGCTAAAAAATCATCCTCAGGAGGACTTACTTTCCCAAAGAGTGAGAGATGATCTGACTTTCATGTTCGTAGTTAGTCCCCCATGGGATTGTCTAGATCAGGGGACTCAGATAATAAAACCGAAGCTTCCCATTTGGCCTTGTGAGAGGACAGGAGAAGGAGTTACAAGAAACACTATGGGGGTGTGGGTCCTGGAAGCATTAGGAATGCCACCAGTAGCTCATTGGTGGTGGCAGAGTGCTTGACCAGTATGCTCGTGGTACTGAGCTCAATTCCCCTTAGTGACCAAAAAAAAAAAAAAGGAAAGAATGTTACTGTAAGTATTTTGTCCTACTAAACGCTATGGAGGGCTGGAGAGTTGGCTCAGTGGTTAAGAGTGCTTGTCGGTCTTGCAGAGGACCTGGGTTCATTTTCTAGCACCCAGACAACAGCTGACCACTCTGTAACTCTAATCCCGGAGATCTGCTGACATTTTTTGACCCCTATAAGCACCGGGCATGAGTGCAGTGCACATACATACAAGCAAAACACTCATACACATAAAATAAATATGTCTAAACATGTTTTAATGCTGTGCATTGTTGAGATTGGGCTACCAACACTCCAGCATGATGAGATGGGAGGGCATACAATCCTGCCCTGCCAGAGGAGCCACAGACCAATCAATGGTTGATGGGGGAGGGGGAGTCATAGTCCTCAGTGGTGTAGCCGCTAGTATGTTGCCCTGACTGAAGTAAACAATTCCCCCACCATGGTCATACAAGCAATGCTAATAAAATGCAACGTGTAGGGGGGAACGGAGAAGGAATGACAGGAGATTGTGGGGAAGAATCGGGGATTTGGTGGGAGGAAATAGAGCATTGTGGATAAGAAAAGTTAATGGGGAAGATGATGAAAATACTTTGTATATATGCATGAAACTGGGGGGAATAATGCATAAATACTGCACAGAGTATTTCTTATGGAATTGCATGTTAAGAAAAGAGTGTACATTTCTAAATAGGTGTATTCCACTTTTATGATAAAAAGAATTTGCAAGTGCTCCTTTTCAATTTGCAAGTGTTTCCTTTTTCACGAAGGCCACTAGGGATCTGAGATAAATCTGATGACTGGATAATGAAGGTAGCCCAGGCTAGCATCCCTCACCCTAGTGTTCTAGTTGCTTTCTTTTTGTTCAATGACTTCATTTCCCATACTCCTTTTCTTTTAAATTTAAAATTTAGAATCCACATATTCAGTGCACGCATACTGATCTCTCCTTCCTTGCTTTTCCTCCCCCAACTTCTGTCTCTGGAGATAGGACCTTCCTTGCTAAGTAGCCTGGGCTGACATCAGACTCTCCATCCTTCTGCCTTACTTCGTCTCTGAGTGCTAGGGTCACAACCATGCATCACCATGTCCAGCAACATCTTTCTTGAATGCAGTGTTATCATACAGTGGGTCCCAAAGATTCAGGGCCTGAGAGATCAGGCCTATCCATCCCAGCTACTTTGAAGACTGAGGTGGGGGGGATAACAATTTCAAGACCCACCAAACAACTTAGTAAGGTTTTTATCTCAAAATGAAAAGGTGCTGGGAATGTAGTTAAGTGATGGAGTCCTTGCCTGGCTCACAGGAGGCCCTGAGTTTACTCTCCAGAGAAGAGGAGGGAGGGGAGGAGGGAGGGAGACAGACAAACCTCGAAGATGTGAAGAATAGGAAACACTCCTAAGACAAGCACATTGAACATCCAGTATCCAACCCATTAGCACTGAGCAGTGAAGGGCTGATAGACCCCAAGAAGAAAAACAGGAGTGAGAGCCCCGGGTTGTCTGCAGTGGGCTGATGCAGTGAATTGGATGGGGTGGGCACACTCCTGTATCTACTGCACTGGAGTTTGGGAAAATGCTGTCTGTCAGTCACTGCTGCTTCCTGGAGCCCCAGTCCCTGATCTCCACTCTTCAATTTAAGGAATCTTCCTACAAGTAGCCAGTCTCTCGTGGAGAAGGGATGTAAAGAAAGGTGACATTTTCACTTCTTTTTGTGGCTGTGATAAAATACTCTCATCTAGAGTCATTTTGGGGAGGAAAAGGACTCCTTTGGCTACCACTCCCAGCTCACAGTGCATCATTGAAGAAAGTCAGGGCGGAAACTTAAGAACTCGAAGAAACCAGAGGGATACTGCTTTCTGGTTTGTTTGCTGCTAACTTTCTTAGGCAGTTCAGGACCATCTTGCCCAGGAAAATGGCTCCTCACACAGCAGACTGAGACCTTTTATTCAATTAAAAGCAAGTCAATAAAAATAACAATAGTCAATAAAAATAGCAAGACAGCTCCACACAGACATGTCCTTAGAACAAACTGATAAAGCCAGTTACTCAGCTGAGACTCCTTTCAGATGATCCTAGGCTGTGCCAAGTTGAGAGTTAAAGCTGGGGAGGATGGGCTATGTATTGTTTCCTCAATGCTGAGGTCTTATTCTGAGGTGTTCAGAGTCACAGGAGGTGTGGCAAGGCTGTGTTTTGTTCATTTCAGGAATCATCTCCAAGGGGAACACGACCCACCTCAATGTCCTGACCTGGCTACTCAGGTTCCCCTCCCTGTGGGGATTGCTTGGCTGGTGGATGTAAGCTTGCCAGCCACCAGTGGAGACCCCACATGACAAGGGGAGCAGCAGCAGCCCTGAGAGGAGGGAAAGGACAGACTCCTCAGAGCTCACTGGCACGCCAGATTCAGCTGTGCCTGAAGGCGTCTACCCTTGAACTTCTCCATTATCTTAGGGAAAAAAAATCAAAGTGTTACCCATTGTATTTTAGTTGGGATGGCATTAATTATAACAAAGGATCCCAGATAATAGACCTTCAGCGTTCACTTATTAGCTCACTCATTTAATAGAGACCTGGGATGGGCATCACTAGGCTTTGGGAGCAGAGGAAGTCATTGTCAATGACCTTTGATGTTCATCTGTCAAAAACAGAGGTCATATCTGCCGTCTCCCCTTAGTTCCTATTCCACAGCAGAAAGCAAGATCTTCAATTCCTCTGCTATGTTCTGGCTTGCACGTGAGCCTTCTACAGTAAATCTTTCTCTTGACCAGTCTGCATATAATGACCAATTAAATTCAACGATTCCTAGGGGTTTAATTAGCATCATCTATACCCAAGAACTTGAATTTGTAGGACAGGACCTCCAAGCAGAGGCTTCTCCCCAGGTCCATAGTAGGAGAGTGATCTAGGGGTGAGCATAACATCACCGAGGGCAAGAAAGGGCTCCCATCCTTGGGGAACTGGGAAGGGGACATGATGGCAGGTCATGAACTTCTGGCTCTGCTGTAATGCACCTGTGTCTGAAGGTGACTGCCAACTCCTGCTGGAATGCCCGGGCTGCAAGCAAGAGTCCTGAGTTTGGTTCAAGCTCTGCCCATAGCCAGCTCACTAAGTGTGAGCCAATCACCTGTACTTCATCAAACCAGAATGCTAGGCAGATTGGAACTCTGCACGCTGGATCCCTGCCACGTTGTGCCTCTGTTCATTTACAGTCTTCAGATGGCACAAAGCTCAAGCAGGCTCTGTCCTACCAGTTTCAAATCCAAAGAGCTCTAAAAACTAGAGTGGTTTCTTTTCCTCTCTCTCTCTCTCTCTCTCATCTTTTGGCAAGGAGTACTGACTTAGGAGCCAAACCTGGCCTGAATGGACATGAGGCTATTTATAGTCCTTATTATCCCATTTGGTGTGAGTATTTATGCATTTCATCACGAGAATATTAATGGGTTTGTTTACAGGGTGCTGGGCCAGACTCCACTGGGAATGTCTGGGAGACACAGAATAGGCACCATATTATATTGCCTTCCTAATATTAAAAATATCTAAACTCCTCAAAACTTTCACCCACCTCTCCAATGTTAAATAAGGTTCTATGAATCTACACCAAGGTCAGTGTGTAGCCAAGACGCCTACCATGTTCCCAGGACAAATTAATGGTACCCAAAGCTTGTTTACATCCTATCTCATTCCATAACTGTAAGTCCCTCAACACTCTTTCAGACTAGCAGGTTGTATGATTATGTACCAGATCAGATCATTTTAGTCAACAATGGACATTATGTCTGAAAAGGGCCCAGTTGTAAGATTACAATGGAGCTGAAACTCCCTATGGCCTAGAGATGTCAGTCATCCTATCACTGGCACAACGCTTACAGCATAAACCAGCATACTGCTGACTGTTTCGCAGAGATAAGTCAGTCAGTCAAGTGTATGCCATGCCTACATGAAGACTGGGCTTGAATTCCCAGCCCCTATGTCAAAAGATCGGGTGTGATAACGCATGCTTATGACGTCAGCACTGGGGAGGCTGTAACAAGAAGTTCATTGGCTCTCGCTGGCCACTCACACTAGCCAATCAGTGAGCTAGAGGTTTTGCGAGCGGCCCTGTGTAGCAGATGTTTTTCTTAGCGCTGTGGTAAAATGCTTGAAAAGAAGCAGCCTTAGAGGAGAAGGGTTAGTTTTGGCTCATGGTTCATGAGTAAAGTCTAAGTCTAAGCTCCTGGTGACAGGAGTTTGAGGCAGCTGGTCACACTGCATTAGTTGACAAGAAGCAGAGAGAGAGAGAGAGATGATGTCCCTTCTTAGCTCCCTCTTTCCTTCCTACTGAGTCTGAGACCCCAGAGAGTCATGTTACCCATATCCAGGATGAGTCTTCCTATCTCAGTTAACCGGATCCAGAAAATTCTTTTGTGGATTTACCCAGAGGTTTGTTTCTTTGGTCAGTATAAATCTCATCAAGTTAGAAGTGTACATCAATCATCACATTCTGTCTCAAAATTAAAGTAGAGAGAGACAGAAAGGTGACTCAGCGGGTAAAGAGCCTGATTGCATAAGCTTGACAACCTGGCTTCGATCCCCAGAACCCACATAAAGATAGAGTAAGAGAACCCCAAAAGCTGTCTTCTGACCTCTACACGCATGCCATTTTACATGCATAAACACATACAAACACACACACACGCACACACATGCACACACATGAATGTACGCACTACTCATACACACCCAAAGTTCAGCATGTACAATTGTCAATTATGTGCACTACATAGGACTTGATAACGATGATAAACCCCTATGTGACTAGCCTGTAAAGTTATGCTATTGTACATTTTTACATTATTTTTGCTTACAAAAGTTTTGTGTGCAAAAGTATGCCCTGCACTACAGTTTGGGTGTGGTTTGAGCGTCTCCCCAGGGACTGTAATGATTGCTAGGTCCCTTCACAGGATGTGGCCTAGTGGGTCACTGGTGTGCGCCCTCAGAAACTAGTTCTCATGGGACTCCTTGGTAGTTCTCCGGGAGTCTTGCTATAAAAGTGTGAGTTTGGCTTCACAAAGCTCTTTCCTCTTGGGTTACCTTGTAATATTCCTCCCTTTGCCCTCCACCGTGCCATGCTCATTGGCACCACACCAAACCAAGAGCACTGTGGTTTTTGGACTTTCAGTTTCCAAATCTTTGAGCTTCATAAAACCCCTTCTTCTACCAACCGAGCTGCCTCAGGCATTTTGGCATAGTCATTCCAAGGTTCACACCTAAAATGACAGCCTTACGTAGCCATTTTCTTGATGGCAGCAGGAGGCTATGTCACATGACCGACCTAGACTTTTTAGATGTGTTTAAGTATGCTCTCTGATGCTCACACAGCCGTGGACTCCTCTGTTCCTCAGCACAGCTCCCTAGCCTTAAGCAACACATCTGTAATGTTTCAGCTTCTGTGAAATACTGCCTAGCCTACAGTACCTAGCTGTGACAGCTCCCAGTCCTGTATTCCTTTCTGAAAACACCCATTCCCCGCAAAAGATGGAGAGCAGATTTAATGAAAGTCCTGTAGAGAACAGATGAAGGCGGAACTGTAGTTCAGTAGTGGAGTGATTGTCTAACACCCAGTGTCATAAACTGTGGCTTGTGACTCCATATGAGGTCACATAACTTGGCATAGGGGGGGCGTGAAAAATATGGCAATGAGCCCAAACCAAACACGCAACCAACCCAAGTGCTTCTGCCAGTGTGCACTTGTGTTGCGACACATGTTTCCTCGAAGCCTTGGTACTCCACATGCAACACACATGCTGTAAACGCACACGCCAACACCCACGTGACACCAACAAACACTGCGTGAAACAGCTTGGCTCAGGCTTGGAACTCCTGTGAGCTGTGAGTTCCAGCCTTCCTACTGTGTGCATAAAAACTTTTCTGCTCTCAGTCCAGGCAATGGTGGTGCCTGCCTTTAATCCCCACACTCAGGAGGCAGAGATAGGTGGATCTCTGTGAGTTCGAGGCCAGCCTGGTTTACAAGAGCTAGTTCCAGGACAGTCAGGACTACACTGAGAAACCTGTCTTGAAAAAAACAAACCAAACCAAATCAAAATCTTTTTCTCTTTTTATGTTTAATTGTGGAAACCAAAGGCTTAATATGTTCCTAGTCCTTCCTTAGCATCTAAGTACCACATTAGTACGTCTTTGGATTGTACTGTAAGAGAATATATTTTTTATTTTTTTAATTTATTTTTAAATTTAATTTTAAATTTTTTAGTTTTTGAGAATTTCATACATGAATACAATATTTCCATAATGCCTCCTATATCTATACTGCAAAGTTCCCTTAGTGTTGCTCATATATACATGTGTTTAGAGCTGTCTACTGGGGAATAAATAACCTACCAAGGACTTGTCTAGAGAAAAGTGACTCTCCTTCTCTTAGCGGCCATTGACTGCTTGGAAGAAGCTCTTCATCTGGGGGTGGGCCCTTGTAAGCTTCCCCCATCCACGATGGCTTGTCAACTGGTATCATCGCACAAGTCTTGTTACGTGTATAATGTCTACATTATAAGTAATAAGTAATAGAATCTTACTTTCAAGTTCTGGAAGGCAACCAAAGGGAAGGGCAATATAATCTATACCGTTTAGAAGGGGTTATTGTGCCACCCTGGTCAATAATTACAAACTTCTTCCTCTTGCTGGAATTGGGGTTTTTGATAGGTAGTCTATGGTTCTTTGGGGGAGCATTGCCACCCCATATGATGCAACTCTTTATGGGGGGATTTTCTTTAAAGAATTGCTGTTTGAGTTGCTGACTTAACTTTCATACACATAAAAAATGGTCAATAAATTGTAGCTTGGGATTAGGACAGAATTTCCAACAATTTCTGAAATGATCCTAACTAAGCACACTCCTGCCATTTCATAGTTCATATTTATGTGAAGTGGTGGTCTTAGTAATTATAAAATCAAAATATGGGTCAACTTTGAAAAATGTTGACGATGTTCTACATCCTGCAGAGTCAAATTTGCCTAAGACTCGATGCATTCTTCCCTTCATCTTGGGGTGTGTGTGTGCATGGATGTGATTTGCATTCATGCATGTGTGTCCATGTGCGAGTTTGTGTGAGTACCTCTGTGAGCACACCATGGCACATGTGTGGAGGTCAGAGGACAACCTGTAATGTCGAGCCTCATCTTCTACCTCAAGACAAGGTCTCTTGTGTCAGACTCCCCAGCCTATCTTGCTACGAGAGTGATGGTGTTACACATGCATGCTATTATGAGCGGCTTTTACATGGGTTTGGGGGATCTGAGTTTAGGTCCTCAGGCTTGCAGGAAAGGGTCTTTACCCACTAAGCCATCTCTTCAGCCAAGACAATATAAAAATAAATGAGCACACCCATCTTACTTGTGTGCAAACTTATTTTCTTTAATTGTAAAATTATGTAGCTATCAAAGAAATGTTTTGAGATGATATCATGATTCATTTTCAGTGACTGGTTTGTGTGCTTATTCTATATACTTACATACGTGGGGTCACATACAAATTTCTTAAACAGAAAGTGGTCAGGAGAGGAATGAATTTAAGCCCACCCTAGCATATACAAGACCCTGGGTTTCATACCCTGATGGCAAAACAAACCACCAACAGTATTAATCTACCATATGTTATAAGGTATAACTACGTGTATAAATGCATATTTTAATTCACTATTCACATTTTAAACTGTGACTTAATTCTACTTTCTGTCTCAAATCTTGCCTACTCTAAAAATATCATAAATAGAACCACATGGTATTTGGCGTTCTGTGTTTGTTTTATTTAGTATAGTGTCATTAGTGTTCATCCATGCTATCATATATGATAATATTTCTTTCCTTTTTGAGTCTGACTACTGTTTCTCCATATAGACACACAATAGTACAATAGTCCTTTGGTTCAAGACATACTCCACCTCCATGATACTAAACCTATAGACACTCAAGTCTCCTCTATTCATGACTGTAGTATTTGCGTATCACCAACGTACAGCTTCCTGTATCTTAGTTTAAGTGACCACTAAGTAACTTACGGTACCTAAGAAATATAAACACCATATAATAGGTGAAGTAGAATATTGTTAAAGGAGCAAAGGCAGCAAAAATGTTCACGCATGTTTAACGTAGATGCAGTTTTTCTAAGGAATATTTCCTGATTTGAGGTCGATTGAACTTTGGGATTTGAAGCACCGATATGGAGAGTTGAGCAACTTTTTCCTTTATTCATGAGTCACTGGAAACTGGGCACCCCTTGGCTATCGTGAACAATGCTGCTGTGCATGCGGGGGGGGGGTACCAGAACAGGTGAGTTTTAGACCTTCATTTGTAGTTCCTGATTAGCTGACTCCCCCTTCCTCTGCCTTAAGCAGTGCCAGATGGAGAGGAAGGAAGGGGACTGACCAAGGAAAGCCAGACCCTTGTCTTTCACTCTCTTCATGAACCAGGAAGTAGCAGGCACGAACTTCCCAGGAGGTGGATCTGGATGTCTGGTGAGCTTGGGAACCATGTGTGGAGTTAGGGGCTGCCTCCATGGGCTTATGGGGAAAAGACAGAGCAGAGCCATTTCCCAAGTATTTTGGATGGTGGTGCAGCTGGACCAGTGTCTAGGGAGAGAGTCTGTGGAGTTGACCTTGGCATTTTGCAGCAAACAGCCCACCTGTCCAGGACAGGACACAGTGAGTGTGCCTCAAGGACTGAGAGGAAGCTGAAGCCTGGTGTCAGGGTGAAGAAACGTACCACCAAGGGTCAGTGACCGGGCCACAAGGAGCAGCTGGGAGGATATCAAGATGTCTCTACAGACAGCCAGAATGTTGCCAGTGCCACAAGGATCGGGTCATCATCCTGCAGACTCCACAGGTATTCAGAATCTCTCTGCTGCCACCAGAGAGCTAGGACCTGCTCCCATCAATGCCCTGACAGCCGTATTACTTTAGGACCACCAAATAGGGAAGAGCTGTCTCCAAGGACATCAAATCTCCCCGTGGACTGGATAGAAGCAGACTGCATATATACCTACATGGACCCAGGGAACTTGGGGACAGTGGCAAGTGCTCCGGGGGCTGTGCTCAGGTCCCCTGCCCAGCCAGCAAACCATCTGATACAGTAGGTTCACAGTAACCATCTCTGATATGAGAGGGAGGAGCGTTGCCTAGGAGACAGTCATCACACCTGGAGTCACCTGGAAGGCCCAGCAGCCCAGCACCCCCCCTCCCGCCTTCGTTGCGCATAGAGAGATAGATGTAGAAGCCGCAGCCCAGTCTCCCTTATCAAGATTGGGTCCTAGAGTGCACCCTGGGGCCAGGGAGGAGCTGACTACACCTGACATTCAACTATTAGTTCCTCTTGCGTCCCTTCACTGCCCTGGTCTGCTTCTAGGAAAACCACCCAAGATGTAAACATTTCAAGGCCTAGGCTGTGTCTCCCTGTACCCTATGGGGTGGAGACATCTAAGAAAAAGCACAAGTGGCCGGAAGACAGCAATGATCCCCTGGAGCTGGAGTCCAGGCAGTTGTCAACTGCCCCAAGTAGGTGTAGAAACCAAACTCAGGTCCTCTGGAAGAACAGCAAGTGCTCTTAACTGTCAAGTCATCCCTCCAGCCCTGTAGCTGGGCATCTTGTGTTTTTAAAATACATTTTTAAAATTAAAATATAATTATATCCCTCTAAGACTTCCATGTCCCCTCCGTTAGGCCCTTCATGCCCCCATACTCCTACCCCTGCTTCAGTCACAGTCAGATCAATGACCTCTCATTTCTTTGATTTCTGTAACTTTGCTTCTCTTGCAACCGTCCCATATGCTGGACTCTCAGAAGCCCCTAAAGCCGCCTCCATGTCTGAGTCAAAGTAGCAGAGGCACAGATGTCAAAAACGTCCCTCTGGAATTTGGCTCCTGGCTTGACCGTGAATCTTCCTCCTCCCTCTTCTTCCTCCCGAGAGAGGAAGAGAGTTTGATGTCCAAATCTCCTGGGGTCCCTGGATGCAACTAGAAAGCCCACGGAGGCAAAGCGAGGTGTGTCTCGAGCCGCCTGGGAAGCAAACCCTGTTTGGCTGTCAGCAAGTCCCTGCTCATCTGGAAGGGAGGCCTGGTGCCAGAGAGACTCTCTCCAGGAATAGAAATGGAGTAGAGACTGTGGGCAAGTGAGAGATGTGAAACCAAACTGCACTGACAAGTTCTGGGACTTAGACGGATTGAGCAATCAAGGCATGCCTGCCTCTTCACAGCCTCTGCCACAATTGATTGATTGGTTAATTGATGGATTGATTTAAAGAAACTGAGACTCCAAGCAGCAAAGAGGGTGTCCTGTTCAGTAAAAGAGGCGTGCTCTAAGTTCACGGTTGGGGGAGCCCCAGACCAGGTTTGTCCTCTAAGACAGGGACTCAGAACCATGGCAACCTTAGCAGATGCTGCCCCAGCCCTGCTTCTCATCCTTTGGGACTCAAGAGTTCCCACAAAAGTCAATGCCCTGGCTCTTTGCCCTGTGTCTGGAAGTATTACCCAGCCAGGCAGGGACGCCAGCCAGGCAGGACTCCCATCCTCTCAGGTGGGACAACTCCCACCTCCCAAATGTCCCCAGGGGGCACACTGCTGGCGAGGGGGGGTGGATATAACTTGCACGTAACCACCTTCTCCACCCTGTCTCACCTTCTGATTCTCCTTTTGTGTGACATGCATCCCATCCCAAATCAACTTCTCAACTTAGGAAAACGCACGTGATATGACGAACTCACTGGACATCACAGTCAGCTTCTACCCCATGGGCTTCACACCATCACAAAGTTGGAAGTCATCCAGCCAAACCAACAGAGGTTGGGAACTGCTGTGTCTGCACTTAAGTTAGAGTCTCAAGGGCCCAGAAGCCTAAGAAAACAAGTTTGATGCAAAGACCTATCCAAGATCCCATCCTGGGTCACCAAAGCAGAAAATGAAGACCCTCCTGAAATAAATATCAGGAGGCTGATTGGGCCTGCTTTCAGAAGGAGAGCCTGCATGAGAGCTTTATCTTTTAAATTTGACTGGAATTCGGAGTCCTCAATAGCACACAGAAAAGGATTTCTAAAGACAGGTATCACATTCATTGATGGCGTTATCGTCGGAGCCTTTTTGCAAGCTGTAGGAAGCAGTGCAGTCATTTCTGGACATCTGCAGAATTTGTACCCATTCAGTAGGGATCATAACCTCAGAAACTGCCTCAGGTTCAAAACCAGCCTGGGCAACTTGGTCAGACCATGTCTCAAAACGAAACAAATAAAACGAAAACCTTAAGAGGAAGCTGGGGATGCATCTCAGTGGTAAAATGCTTGCTTAACATATAGAAAGCCCTGTATTTAGTTCCTCGGACTGGATGTTTTTTAAAATGTTAGAAAACTTTGCCCGTCCATGATAGAGAACGTGAGAGGAAGTGAAGCTGCCTTCCTGGTCTGGGCAGAGATATTCTGTCCCTTCCCAGGGTCAATCTCAAGACTAGATCATCAGGAGGTGTAGATGTCTTAGTCCCATGACCCTTTTGAATTGAGAAGTTTGTAAAACACCTACTAAGGGCTCAGATCAGGGCAAAGTGACAAATGCAAAAGCCAGAAGGAACTGGCAAGAGAAGAAAAGAAACCTGGGTGGAAAGACAGTGCAGAGGCACTGGGAAGAGGGGACCGGAATTGCATCTGAGAGAGAGGGCACTAAAGAGGAGTAGACTCTGGCTAAACAGGGTCCCCTATTCCATCTAAAGGTCATTCTCTCTCTGGAAAGTTAGTCTCACATGACCAGATTTGGGGAGGTTTTTGGCAAGTTCAAAATTTAAAACTTAGATTTTTATGCACAACTTTCCATTTTGTTTGCTTGTTCATTTGCTTGCTTGAGACAAAGTCTTGTTATGTAGTGTAGGCTGGCTTCACACTCCCCTAAGTCCCCCTGCCTCACTCAGCCTTCCAAGTACTAGGTTTTGGAGGGTAAGAGGTGTTTATTTTGCTTTGCTTTGAGATACAATCTCACGAAGCTGGCCTCACTTGAACTTCTTGTGTAGCTTCCCGGAGGTCGTCTGCCTCTATCTGCAAAGTGCTAGAATTACAGTGTGTGCTATCACACAAAGTAGTCATTTTTCTTCCCACACAAGACCTTGTTATATAGCCACAACCTGCCTTGAGCTGGCCTCATCCTGACAATGATCCTTCTACTTCAGTAGTATGAGTGCTGGAATTATAGATACGTGCCCCCACGCCTGCCTCAAGTTGCTAGATTTAAAATATTGGGAATGTATTTATCACACAGACCCATCAAAACAAATCTGTACCACCAGTTTTCCTCTGTGGCCGCAGACTTTGCTTCCAGAAGAAATAATGTCATTTGTACATATGAATACAATTTGACATCATATAATCAGGTACTGTATGCCAGGAGCTTCAGGTCAAGAGTCCTTTCAAGCAAATCCTATCTCTTAGGAAACCTTCACTTTGGGTCTAGTGGTTTCCTCTTAAACTTTGAGCGACACCACTTTGGGCTATTTATCCTCTTCCCCATTTACGCAGAGATGTCTGCCACCCTCACCTCTACCACCTCTACCTCCATGTTCCCCTCAATAAGACGTTCGTCTCAGTGGGCATGCTCTGAATATGGATGAATTTCCAGACCTGCAAACCTGGCTTAATATACCTTGTTCGGGTATCATCTCTTTCAGTCTTGCGAGCTCTGGTATTATCTGGAACACCTTTTCAGGTCCTCAATAGGGCAAGGGTGCACACCTTACCCCACACTGGTCCGATTCTTCTCTGTGCTGACTTTGGGTAGAGTCACCTGGGAGTGACTGAGGACACACATATGGGACCTGCGCTCCTGTACAGGGAGGAACTGAGAGAGCCCTTTGCACGTCTCTGTGCCTCTGGACATCTCATCTGCACACTGAATGCTGCTCACTTCACTCTGAGAACAATGTGAGATGGGAGCCACACCAAGACACGGACAGACACGTGACAACCCTGGTTTGCTACTCACTGGCTGGATACTTCGAACTTGACACACATACCTGCAACCTCCATTCTGGCCACCACTGAAGAAGTCCTTATTCTAGAAGGGCTAGGACTGTTGCTATTTCAGAATCAGCTTATAACACACTCATCGCCAGCTCCCTAGATAAGGGAATAGGGCCAAAGAGTTTAATAACTATTTAAGGTCATATATGTGATCAGGAGAAGTCACAGCTTGATTTGTGTGTCTGTGCCAATAAGACAAAGGCTGTTTTCCTCTTCTCTGTGTGGTCCATATAAAGCTTGTGCCAGGTCACTGCCCATTGCAAGGGCCAGGCTCAGAAGGGTGTTCAAGCACCATTACCGAAGCTGCCCGTATCAGCACACCACACACGGATGCCCAGGCTCTCTAGTAGAAAGCAGGGAGTGCTGTGCTGTGCGCTGAGAACATTAGCTCCCACTGCCCTCCTGCTTGGCATATTCTGGGGCTCACAGCACTGACTTGCAGCTTTGGCTAAGTGTAAGCTTGTTTAGCTTTGCAATGACGTCATCTTGATGGTTGGGTGGCTGTGTTTTCCTAAGACCAGACCCCGTGGAGCCTTCCACACTTCTCACCCACTGCCTCTGGCTTGCGGCAGTTGGGGGCAGGTTTCAGGCTAGGCTGAGGTTCTCTGAGGGCACACTGTCCTTCACAGGGTCCTACTTCGGAACTTGTGAGCAGTTCCACCAAGGAAAGGTGTGAGAAAGAACAGCAGGCACTCTCCATATAGAAGAAACACACGGGGGAAGGGTGGGATGGGAGGGAGAGTCTGCTGATGGTACAAGGAGATACTTCTACACTGTATGAGGTATGACCCTATCACAGCTCAGGGGAACAACCACAGATATAGCTAGTCATGTCACTTGGCCAACTCACTCACCCTCTTTTCTTTGACCTTGGCTTCTTCATCTATAAGATGGATAACACACAGAGCTATTCTAACATATTCTGAGGTCCATCCACAACTTTTTCCCCAAAGAAGGTCTATGGAAAGTGTCATCTCTCCCACCTTTAGCTGTTTGTAGACATTCTCCAGCCCACCTCCCCTGACAGCAGGGTATAAGCCTTCCTCATGCCAATGATCTCTGCCCATCCCTAGAGGAAGGAATGCTGCCGAGAGAAGCCTTGGGGCATCTGAACGGGTCCTTTACTGGGTTCCTTACCAGGCCCGTTAGTGCTGAGTCAGACCCTTTTTCCCAGTCACCTCTGCACGTGGTTGTGCTCACATCAATTGCACCTGTGCAGCAACGGCTCCAGAAAAAAATGCGAAACCAAAACAATATATGGATAGGCTTCAGGAGGATTCCAGACAGTTCAGGAATGGGGATTCTGGAGGGGAGAGCCTTGGGAGGGGTCAAAGGCTTGGCATCCCTCGCCTGTCCCAGCAGCCTTTCCCCAGTGTCCCTCCTAATGCTCTGCATGTCAAGCAGGAAACTTGTTTCCCTGAGTGTTGAGGGCAGCTTGGGGCTGAGCTTTACGAAGGGATGGCACCCATCTAGGTGAGCCACCTCAGCAGTGCCTGGGATTAGACCCCCAGCTGCTATCCTCTGCTTCAACATTGACGACTGAGGGTTTCATGAGAAACCTCCCACTGTCTACGGGTCAGAGGTGTCTTTCTATGCTGGTTACGTTGTGAGAGCAGAGGAAAACCAGGCAGTTTGCTAAGACAGTAGAGTTGGATTAATAATTTTTTTAACTGCCTACTATCTTCCCTCAACCCTTGAGGATCCAGGCTATCCCCTGCTTATCTAAGGCTCTGATGTGTCCTCTAGAACAAACAAATCACTGATTTGGGCTCTTTTATCACCACCTAGAGTTTCTCAACACCCTTTTAAGGAACACCAATTAACATTCCGTGAACCAGTACGCTATGGGTGGAGCATGTGGTGGCTAATTTTTAGCTTTCTTCTCATCCTAGAGTTTAATTTAATGGTCTCTCTGAGGCTGTTCTATGGTTTGGGAGGTCTGGTTCGGTGTGGGCTCTCTGGAACTTACAAGGACCCTGCCCACCCTCTGATGTCTCAGCCAACACAGGACACCTGTATCAGCTCTCATGGCTAACTGGCAGGGGAGGGGCACAGGATACCCGTATCAGCTCTCATGGTGAACTGGCAGGAAAGGGGGATTTCTGTTTGTTTGCTTTTCAGTAACTCTCCTTCCTTTCCGCTGAGAAAAAGGAACCCTTTCCTGATTTCATTTCATGTAGTTGGGAAGGGACCAACCCCACCACCTAGGTCTCGGGACTCCCAGTCAATCTAGGCTGGTCACAAGCTGGTAATCCTCTTTCCCATAGTAACTGCTACACATGGCTGTGTGGCTCCAGCTGGGTCAACCAGAGAACTCTGGCACGTTTGCTGCAAAGTCTGGGAGAGAAAGTGTACCCTTTTCCTGCTGGGGTTGCTTAGTGCCTAGGAGCAGGAGATGATCTCTCTGGGGTAGATCCTGCCAGACAGATCCTTGGGGGAGGAAGAACTGGGGGTGTTTGATTGGTAGCTTCTTGATATCAATACTTGAAGACCTATATAAAGCCAGTCTTAAAGCCCTAATATGCTCCAATCAATACCCACCCAGCTTCAGCACTGAGGGTTGAATCCAGGGCCTCACACATACTAGGCAAGCACTGTACCACTGAACTATATCCCTACCCTTTTCAGGTTTTTTGCTTTTTAGTTTTTTTTTGAGTCAGAGTCCAGGTTGCCCAGGTTGACCTCTAACTACACATATAGTCCAGGCAGGCCCTGATTTTCTGATCTTCCTGTCTCGGCCTCCCAAGCAGCTGGAGTTGCCGGACTGTATCACAACTTCCAGAAAATTCTAATCTTTTAAATTACAGATGATCCCTGACTTAGGTGTTTACATCCTGATAAACCACATTGTAAACTGAAATTGCATTTAGTGACCTGACCTACTGAATATCACGCCTTAGCCTACCTTAATCATGCTCAAACATTAGCATACATTTGGGCCAAATTAAAAAAAATTTTTTTTTGATAAAATACAGAGTATCTCAAGTATACTATTGAATGCAGAATCCTGTACAATCTCTAGCTCAATCTCATGATTACATGTAAACAGATGGCTGACTGACAAGGGTTCACAACCCTTGACCAGCATCCCAAGAGATGACTGGATCTCATGTCATCAGCCTAGGAACATCATAATTCAAAATCCCAGGTGCCATTTCTACTGAGTGTGTGTTGTTTTCACGCCCACCATCAAGATTTAACTATTAGGACTGGACAGACAGCTCAGCAGCTAAAAGTGCTTGCTGCTTTTGCAGAGGACCCCAGTTTGAGTCCCTACACACACATGGTGCCTCAGAGCCAGCCATAACCCCAGTTCCTATGGATCTGGTGCCTTCTTCTGGTCTCTGTGGGTACCAGCATGCATGTGGTACACACATATACGGACATGCAGACAAAATACTTATAAAAATTTTGAGCATTTAAGCATGGTTGAAATCTCCTACATCAAACGGTCATGTGTCATGGACAGTGTGCAGTTTGAATTTGGTTTCTAATCCTGTAGCTGTGAGAGCCTTACCCAACAATTTTACAAGGGGAGCCTGATGAGAATCAAATGTCAGAGAAAAGAAGACATGTCTGGCAGTGTTCGGGATGCAGGATTGTGTTTTTAACGTTTCCTGAGAAGACATGAACAAAGATGTATTTACCGCAGGTTGGGTACCAATGACGGACCAAAGCAGGCACTCCACCAGAGACTACCTTAGTGACCCAATGAGTTGAACTGATAACTAAACTGATAACTTGCAAGGGCATGGACAACTTCTAGGATGCTGCACTACTGCACTCTGCCTACCACGCCCCCCCTAACCCCGCCAGCAAGTCTAACTTCTTAAACATCATCAGGGAGAGTCAGAGCAAGGCCCCGTCCCTGAGGAATCTCCCCAAAATCTCATGCATGGCCTCATGAACTGCTCACAGCCCTGCATGTGAGCTGCCTTTCCTGAGCCTTGTGAGTCATTCTTCCCCTCCAAGAAGAAATGTCAGTGGGATTAAACTTGTGAGCGCCCTGTGAAGACAACCGTAGCTGCTGACTTTGAAGCATCAGAACATCATGTCTGGAGGACAATTCCACAAAAGGTAGTCCACACAGTCCATGATACTGTGTGGGCACCTGTGCAGGTGACAGAGAAGGCGCTGAGCACATGGGACCTAGCAGAGGAGTGTAATGCTACCACAAGGGAAGGATGCCCATTGGTGGCACTGGGGACAAATCTAAGTGTAAAGTCAGCCCTGATGGGCTATGATCTAAGAGCACCCAGGGACCTACTGTCATGGTCTCTCTTGGGGCTGGCTGAGAATGAAGTCTTAAGCTCCACCCTGACCAGAAGACATGGATTTAAACTGCCTGTCCCTTCAGGTTGGAGGACTGTGAGGAGTCTGCCTAGCTGTAGTAAGCATGGTTGTCTGCCAAGGCACTACTGTGGAGTTTTTCCTCCTTCCATGTACTTCCTGCCCAGCCAAGCAAAGAACTTCCTCTTCCTTTTTGTCTAGGTTTGCTCCATGGCTTGGCTTGATCAGTGTACGTGAGGAAAATGGACTGGCATCTTCTACTTGCTCTTTCAGAAGTTAACGGTCACATAAAAAAATGAGGTCCTTGAGATAACCACGATGTAAGGAAACCCAAGGACCTCACGAGGAACATTACCTGGGGGGACCAAAAGCCTCACGCCCATGAGTGAGGCCTTCTTGGGACACCTGGTTCAGTTTTAGGCCAGAGCTGAGTGCAGTTGAGTGAGTGACCCTCACCAGTGTCAACGCCAAGTTTCTGAGCCATAGAATTGGGAGAAATCGGTAGCCTTTGCCGCACCAGGTTACAAGGCTGGGGTTATCCAGCCAGGATACGGAAGCCCTGACCGTCTCTCTGCACTGCGCTCGCCGCCCGCCCGCCCGCAGCTGGTCCATTTGGCTTAGATAAGATGCTGGCTGAGCACTTGTCCCGTCAGGCACTGTCCCAGCAGGAGGTGGCGGGTGAGAAGACAGCACCCACGCTCCGGGGGATCGGAAACTCTCCGGAGATGCCAATAAACGAGACAAAGCAAGATGATGACTTCAGAAAGATGAGGACTGATTTATCGTGGGGATGAGAGAATGGGGACAATGCTGGCTAAGCCAGGGCCTTCGTTCTGAGGACAGACCCGATCCGGAAACCCTCACAGTGAGCGGTGGCAAGAGACAGACCATGAGATGATCTTAAAGAAAAAAAGAAAGAAAAAAAAGAAAAGAAAAAAAGAAGAAGAAGAAGAAGCCGCGATACCAGCAGGGGAAACAACACATGAAAATCCGGTGACTGCAGCTCTGAGAGAGCTGGAGAGGGAGGGGCTGAGGTCAGAGATGACGTCACAGAAGTGGGCGGGAGCTAGAGCTACCCTGGCCAGTTCATTAGATATTTGTGCCCAGAAGGGCGATGTGCTCTAACTTAAATATTTAAAAACAGGTCGTCAGCTCTGCTAGCCACATTTTAAAGGCGCCATGGCTTCGCCGGGGCTAGCAGCTGCCCTATTGGTTGGTACAAGAACAGAACCATTTGGTGAGAGTTCTATTGACCGGTGCTGGCTGTAGTACACATCAGACATAAACTCAGATTTGGGCTCAAGAGGTCAGATCATGGGGCTTGGTCCTTCATGAATTTGTCAGAGTCTCCATTTTCCTTGAGTTAAATGAGGCTCTTCACGCTCAACGGTGGGGAACAGTAAAGTCTACCAACAGTCAAATGCACCGACAGTGGTCCTGCGTGCCTCACGCTGGAGTCTTCCTCCGGATTAGTGGCGCCAGAGGTCTGTTCACCGACTCCGCGGCAGCCTCGTTTCAGCTACCAATTTGGGGCTCCCTGATGTGAAAAAAAAAAAAAAAAGCACGGGGCATGGCTACTATTTCAGGGCGACACACAGAAGGGAAATTGCCACAATTAGACAAGGCTCATTTCCATTAGCATATTTTCTTCCTCAGCACAGAACATCTGTTGGCGTGGAAATACTTGCTCTGCCTTGTGCCATCAGAAGGAAATGTCCAGGCACTGAAACAGTCTGCGGGGTAGCTGACACCATCAGCGACGAAGCCTACAAGGGGCTCAAACTATGGAATCAGGCAAGATGATGGAAACTTGTCCAAGGGGAAGATTAAAAAAGATTGGCACGGCACAGCACCACTGTGATCCCAGACCTAGGGAGTAGAGGCAGAGAGGCAGGGGGATCACGACATAGTTTGGACTACATAAGACCCTGACTCAAAAAAACAAAGAAAGAAAAAGAGACAAGATAAGGAAATGCTATTTGTGCAGGCCAGGAGGTAGCTGCAAGTAGAGATGGGATGTCTCCTTGCCATTTACAGGACCTAAATGCTTGTGACAGGAACCTTAACTTTGGGCCAGATGTATAATAACCACCACACATCTGTGAAATGGGGACACTGGTACTCTTGACCCCAAAGCCAGCTGTAGTCATCATTTTGTGTGGGTGTGGGTGGGTTTTTTTGTTTGTTTGTTTGTTTTGTTTGTTTTGTTTTGTTTTTGAAAAGGTCTCATGAAGCCCAGGCTGTCCTCAACTCTTATATGGCTGAGAATGACTGTGAACTGCTGACCCTCTCGCCTCTATCACTGAAGTGCTGGGCTCACAGGCATGCTCCACTATGCCTACACCACAATCTAATTGATAGTAGTTTGTAAGAAAGATGGAGGCCCTTGAGCGTTGACGAATGCCCAGGCCTAGTTGCTTCATTCATCTGCTCAGTGTGCATGAACCCCATATTGGCGCTGTGGCTTTGGATAACCTGGGTAGCCAGCTCATGCTGCTGTTACCTCTTGGGGCCAGCAGGTAGATACAACTGATCCTCAGTTGTCCTTCCAGTTTTGCCAAACTAACACAGATTCCATCACTGTCAAGGAAGGCTGGCTTGTCTGGGCTCACACAAGCAAGCTACGGGATTCAGAATTCTGCCGTGCGGGATCAAGAAACGGCCTTTAAGATCTTTTAGTCTAACGCCCTACTGTGTTGAGTATCCCCATTCCCAGCCACGCCGACAGAAGGCCAGGCTCGCCTATGTGTTCTCACTTCTATTTCCAGAGCGATCTTGTTGGGGACAGTGAGTACAGAACGCGTATACATTTCCGGTTACTTTCCCTCCTTAAGCGCATGCCCAGCACAGACCTCAGCTCCTTGGCTCACCCGTGAGGAGAGTGAAAAGAACCAGTTTCTCAGACTGGAGCTAGGAATGAAGAGTAGTAACAGAAGCGAACAGTCTGCCATGTTCCAGACACCGTGCTTGCCCCCTCCTTCTTCTCCGCCCATCACAAGTCCCGCTAGTTTGGGAGCATGAAGGTACCGGGGCTATGAGTGTGCTCAGCTAATAGCTGCTTATGACTTTGATGAGGGATGGGGACTTGTCACCTGCAAACCTAGCCTAAGCCGCAGGGATCCATTAAGAACCTGGTGCCAGTTAGAGCCCTTCCTCCTCCAGGTGGTTAGCCCGCAGGAAAGGGCTTAGAAGGAGGCATGTCTGATACAACTCAGTCAGCATCCCAAGATGAGTTTGGGCTCATTTGTGCATACTCCTGGCTACCAGTTTGGCCCATCCTGTCCTAGTGTGACAAGAGGACCCCAGGGCATTAAGCTAGCCGCTGTTGGCTGCCTCCTGGTTCTGGGGGCTAGGGACAAGGCGGCAGTACTTACAGGTGCACCTGATCAGGCAGAGGCGGGCAACAGGTGACTTGTCACTGCGGATCTGTAACTGCAGGTGAGCTCAACGTGAACAGTGGTCAAGTATCCAGGACCTTCGGGCTAAATCAGTCCCAAGACTCTGAATGGGTCCCATTGTGATGTCACATTACTGAAGTAGCCCTGCTATGGTTTCCAGGGACAGGGTATTAGAGGAGGGGCTGAGAAGTAGTGAGATGTAGCGACACTGTCGAGGATAAGCCCGTGGAAGCAGGTATGACACCGCATCTGCCACTTTCTGCTCCAGTCGCACGCTTATCCTAGCCCAGCGCAACCACACTAATCCCATCTTTGTCTTCTCTGTCAAGGTTGTCCGCACCAATTGACTGACGTGCACACCCAACTTGTCACACTTCCTGCGGTTCATTTAAAATGCCAGGGCAGCCTCTGTCTTTTTACCGCCACCCCCACCCCTGCTGCCACTCCCCCATACTGCAATATCTTAGGCGCTCCCCTTTTCTGTCCACCTGGTGTGGTCTCAAGACAAACAAAATAATTTAAATATTAGTTTAGGAGATGGACACACAAATCCACCCCACACCCATGGAATCCAGCACAGATGTTGTTTAGGTTATCTGCTACCGTGGTCCCTGGCTTTGTTCCGCGAGTGGCAATCAGTAATTAGATAAACTTTATAATTAGCAGGACCAAAAAGCAAAGAGCTCTTTCGGAGGGAATGAAATGAAACAGGTCCTGAGATCTCAGTCTTCTCTTTCTGCATTGCTTAGGGGGATTCTATCACAGAGAGCATTCAGAATGGATTCACCAACTGATGTGGGTACAGGTGCGTGTTGCCAAGCTCATTGACCTGAGTTCGATTCCCAGAACCCATGTGATGGAAGGAGAGAACCGGTTCTTGCAAGGTATCCTCTGACCTCCACGTGGGCTCCATCCTCACAATATGTACTTTTAAAAATGCTTCATTTTGGAAAAGTTGAGCTAGCCTCAATTTTAGAATTGAACAGTGGGGTCTTGGGGAAGGATTCCACAGGAGATGTCTTGGGTCAGTAGGTCTGAGGTGGAACCCTCAAATGTACATTTCTAGGAAGTGGGCAGACAGAGCTGGTTCTGTAGGTGCAGGAACTACATGCACTTTGAAGGCTAGTGAGGAGTGCTGATCTCCTGGGTTTGATCTCAAAATATTCCAGCAACTGATGACAGAGGCATTCTACTGGCTGCCCTTTGGAGTTCAGTCAAGGTTACCTTGAGGAAACCTGCAGTGGGTATGCTCAAGGGGAGGCCTGGAAACCTGACCCAAAGGCCTTTTCTCCCACGTGGGGAGGCTTCTCATGCTGCCCACGGGAGTTCACGGATTCCGCACATTTCCCCTGTGTTCGCCTTCCCCTCTGGAAACAAGAATGTGGAGAAGGGGCTGAACATATGTGGCAGAGTTCCTGCTCAAGTGTTTGAGAAGTGTTGGAAGTTTGGAGAGTGGTTGAGAAGGGCCTGCGCTGGTGGACAGAATGAGTGTGCTCTCTTGGACACCCAGCACAATGCTGAGAGTTTGCGCAGCCTTCGCGTGCATCATAATAGGATCAATTCAATCCCCCCACTGCCTTTGCAGTGGACCCCAGTTCCCATCCCAGGTCCTCTCATGGTGTCCTCTCTCACTGTCATCCCTTCTGGAGCCCCCCCAAATCCATACACACCCCCAACAGAAATGGGTATGGCAAGAAAATATGTCTCCAATTCCATTTTTTCCTACCAGATACTTCAGTACTTCAGTTGCAGGAATTCTGGAGGTGCTACTGCTGGTCACCTTGGGTGGATCATTTTTTTTCTTTGAGACAGGTTTTCTCTGTAGCTTTGGAGCCTGTCCTGGTAACTAGCACTTGAAGACCAGGCTGGCCTCGAACTCAAAGAGATTCACCTGCCTCTGCCTCCCGAGTGCTGGGATTAAAGGTGGGCGCCACCACCGCCCAGCTGGTGGGTCATTCTTAAGGGACAAAGCCCTCCAGAGTTCCTCTTTCCCCCATTTTCACTTGGCTCAAGACAGCGTGACACCTATCAGGAGCATTGTCAACCCTTCCCCCATAGCCAGGGCTCAAAAGGAAACGGGCAGAAGTGCATAGGATCATAGGCCTGTAATCTGTGCACTCAGGAAGCTGAGGCAGGAGGATAGCAGGTTCAAGGCTAGTCAGAAACACAGTAAGACCGTGTGTGTGTGTGTGTGTGTGTGTGTGTAGAGAGAGAGAGAGAGAGATTGAAAAAAGAAAAGATGAAAATTTTCTTTTCTTTTTTGCTGTGGCAAACAGCTCCAAGACCTTGGGTGTGTTATCCCCAAGCTACACTGCAGCCCATGAAAATGCTTACAGCAGATCATTTCATGCCCATGATTAATTTGGAGAAAGTAATCCAAAATATGGAAAATACACATATATTACACATTGAAATGCATAAATTTAAAGCATAGAGGGAAGCTTATGACTAAAATGTTAGCATTAGTGCTATTTAGAATTGTGAGAAATTGGAAATAATTTAAATTTTAATAGAAGGGTAATTAAGTAAATTGCAAAGAATTCTCTTGTTAGACTATTAGGAGTCATTAATATAGTGATTATGAAGACCGTGGGTAACAGAAGAACACAAAGAATGGATTTAAACAGCGGAGCATATAAACAATTACAATTATGAAAACACTTGCCTATAAAAAAATGGTCACTGTCATTAGGGAAATGCATATTAAAGCCAACATACCCTTACCAGAATGGCGAAAATCAAAAGAACAACCCTACTAAGTGCTGACAAATATGCTGGCAACCACAACTTTCATTTAATGACAAACAGTCCAGCCACTTTGGACAACTGGTCGCTTTCTCTAAAAGTAAACATACACGCCTGTTCTACAGCCTAGCATTACTCCTGGGCCTTCCCCAAAGCTAAAGGCAATACATCCATGAGAAAGACTTGTGCGGAATGTTCATTGCATCTTTATGCGCTATACCTGCAACCCAGAAACAATCTCGATGTCCATCAACAGGGACAAGACAAACCACTTCCAGTGGACTTTTCTATTGGAAGATAAGCCAGCAATAAAACTGAAGAAATTATTGGCACTGACAGGATCATATGATAAACATCAAAGACATCCTGCTGAGCATTAGAGGCCAGAGAGAAAAGAACGCACACGTGACTCCGTGAACACGAACTCTCAGAGCAGGCAAAACTGGGCTGAGGTTACAAAAGTGAGCTCAGGGGTCACCTGGAATAGGGGGCTAGCCTGGAATAGGGGGCTAGCCTGGAATAGGGGAGTAGGGAAGGTAGGATGAAGGGTGCAAAACTAGCTTTTGGGGGTAAAGGAACATATTACAGCTTTTTCTAGTAATGACTGGAGTTCACTTGGCCAAATTTGTAGGTTTCTCCCTTTTTTTGGGAGAGACTCTGGGAATTGAACCCAGGGCCTATTCCATGCCAAACAACTACTCTACCAACTGAGCTACATCCACAGCCCTGATTTGCACTTTCAAGATGCATGAAGTTTGTATCAGTGAGATGGCTCAGCAGCCAAAATCAACCACTTGCCTCTGCACCTGGTAATCTCAGTTCCATCTCCAGGACCCAGGTGGTAGAAGGAGAGCGCTAACTGCCCAGATCATTCTCTGACCTCCGCTTGCACATGGCACATGTGTGTGCACACATACACAAATTTTTAAAGACACTACAAAAAGTTTAGTACGTAAATTTAAAACATATAATCGATACCCCAAGAAGGTAAACATATAAGGATAACGTGTGTGTGCTTGTAAACACACATGCTTACATGTTGTTTCTCTAGAGGGCAATAGAAAGAAATATATCCAAAATACGATAGAGATTGTGTTTCTGGGATAATATTTTAAGTGTTTCTTCTTTTTAGATTTACCAAGATGTTTTATCTTTGTGATTCTCTCTTTTCTATAGTGTGATAAAGCACCCCCATTTTTAAGCTGCGAGTTACTGGGGGCAAGCACTTGCAACAGTCTATAACACACTAGATTTTTAGTATGATGAAATCTGTAGACACTTTTCTTTGTATATCCATCCCTGCAATCTTAAGGCAGCTCTAATCTCACTAGCCACAGTGTCCTTGATAAAAACAAATATTTTCATTATTTATTTATGTCATCTACCATCTTTCTACGCATTCGTTCATTTCTTTAGACAGACTCTTATGTGACCCACACTGGTCTCTAACTCTATGTAGCAGAGGCTGGCTTTGAACTTCTGACCCTTCTGCCTGTATTCCCCCAAATGCTGGGATTATAGAAGTATCCCACCACACCCAGCTACATTGTCTCTTTTTTAAATATAACATTTTGGTGCTCAACAAGGGCTAGGATATTCTCTATCATCTAATACTTACCTGTCTAACCTCCCTATCCACAAGGCTGGGAACACCAGGCTACAATCCCAGCCCAGGGAACAAATCCTTGTTCTTTATATTCCTACCAGCCTTTAGCATAGGGAGGAAAAATCACATACATACAAAGAAAACAATCCTATGATGGAACAGAGCTCCTATTAGGTCTCGGGGTTCAGGCTGCTTCACAACCTCCAAGCCTTGATACAAATAGACCTTCTTGTAATGTGGGTGGCGCGCTCCAGATTTATGCCAACAGTTCTTGATCCGTGTCCTTGTCCCACTGCATCCTAGCTTTGAGATTTAGAAAAACCACTCTCAAGCTTATTTCTTTATCTGTTTAATGGATTGTTGGGGTTATTAAGTTTAGATAGTGTATGATAGAAGCACTCTAGAAATTATTAAATACACTGCAGTAATAGGTGAGTTATTCATGTACCACATCTAGAGCCTGACTTCCTTTATTTTTATTTGTATGTGTGTGTCTCTGTGTGTGTGTGTGTCTCTGTGTGCATGCCAACATGTGTGAGGCTGCCTTTGGAGTCCAGAAGGGGGTGTCAAATCCCATGGAGCTGGAGTTACAGGTTGTTGTGAGCTTCCTGGCATGGGCACTGGGAACCGGAATAGGGTCCTCTACAGCTGAGCTGTTTCTCCTGCCTCCAACTTTTCTTGTCTCTCTTCACTCTCTTCTTTTCCCACTACTTCTTTACCAGTTTCCACTCAGTTCCCTGAGATTGTCAAGGATTTTCAACCTTCGGGCCTTTGTACACACTGTGTCCTGTCTTTTAGTCTACTTGGTTCTTCAGACGGTTTCGGTTGCATCTCTCATGGCACGAGGCTTTACCCTAAATTAGCTTCTTTCCCCACTGCCCCTTTCTGGTACTTGAATCTGCTTTATTAATAGAGAGTTCTGCCATATCTGGGGCAACATTCCTCAGTTCTGCAATAACAGAGACACTCTGTCCTCTCGTGAGTTACACTCAGGGACCTCCTCTGCACCACTGCTCTGGTGTCCTGGGCTGTTATTAAGTAAAGTGAGTGTTGTCTGAACACAAGCAGTATGCAACTGAGCCCAGACCCCTACTCCCCCACCTCAAAGCTAAGAACCTCATGGGGAGGTAGCATATACAGTAGAGATATGCTGGACAGAGGCGCTGCCCTCATGTGAGAATTCATCCTGCAGCTCAGATCGGCATGGACATTAAGACTTATGTATTGTTGAATTTTTTTAATCTTTGATCTTTGGGGGCCCATTACCCAGTTCTCAAATAATCACACCGAGACTTATTATTACTTATAAAAGCCTGGCCTTAGCTTGGCTTATTTCTAGCCAGTTTTTCTTAAATTATTCTATCTACTTTTTGCCTCTGGGCTTTTATCTTTCTCTATTTCTGTGTATCTTTCCTTTTTATTCCATGTCTGACTGTGTAACTGTGTGGCTGCCCCCCCATCCTTCTCTCCTTTTCTGGTTCCTTCCTCTTCTATTTATTCTCTCTGCCTGAGAGCTTCGCCTATTTCTCCCTCCTACCTAGCTCATTCCTCCCTTTTTATTAGACCAATCAGGTGTTTTAGGCAAAGCTTCAAAGAGTTAAACAAATGCAGCCTAAAAGAATGGAACACATTTTTGCATCATTAAACAAACGTTCCACAGCATGAACGAATGTAGCACATCTTAAATTAATATTCCACAACCCTTGCAGATTATTTATCTCTGAAAAAATTTCGTCAGAAAGCTTTGGCCCTCAGTTGAGGAGAATGAAGAGGCACCTGCAGGCCAGAGGCACTACTGGTAGAGAAGCTCTGGCTCCCTCAAGGCTGCTTCTCTACTCCCATCCTGCATCTTGAGCAGAGGGCTCGTGGCTGGTAAGCTCACTGCTTCAGCCTTAGCCCTGGAGCACAGCAGCTGTTCCAAAATCACACACCGAGCCGGGCACAATAGTGCATGCTGCCACCCCAGCATTCGGGTGCCTGGCGCAGAAGGAGACTAAGTTTGAGGCCTGCTGAGTTATACAGTGACCTGCTGCCTCAACAAACTAACAAATGTTACGTATTGAATGAAGAAGCTCTTAATTACTGACGCTGGGTTGCAAGGGCACCGTATGAACTCTGTTCTGTTTTCCAGCTGTCTCTGCCTGAGGAGACTCTTTGAGACAAGCACGGCTTGTTTCCACCCATAGCTGCAGGACTCGGCCCAAGATGTGTCTGCCGACCTCAGGTCTGAATGCTTGCCCTGCCAGCAAGGCTCCACACTGGCCAGTGAGCAGTGAGGACCGGGGAATAAGGAGGGCATTGTCCTGCCAGCAGGGATGGGAGGGGTGTGCTCTCAGGAGCGGAGCTGGGGAAGTCCCTCCCAGGACTTCTACACCTCTGCCAGTCAGGTATAGACCTAGAGGGCAGAGCTGGTAGACTGAGGGCACTGCGAGACCCTGGTGGGGGCACACGTCTTGCCAAAACCACAGTGGAGTTTTCCAACACACACCGAAAATGAATCTCATTTGTTTTTGCTTCGGGAGGAAATCAGGCAAGCGAGCAAGCAAGCACGCTTCTTCAGGAGCTGGTGTTTGCTCGGCTGAAGGAGTGCCAGGAAGCTCAGGTCTGTGGGTGGGTCATTCTAGAAAATGCCAGCTCGCTGCCACGTGTGCTGCTCACAGTGACAGTCGCCAGCACTGTCTTAGGTGACTTGGGCAGAGCCTCTCCTCCTCTAGTGACCACCCAGTACATTTCCAGAACACTCTCTGTCCCTTTCTGTTCCCTCCTTTTCTGAATGCCCAGGTTCCTGGAGGGTCTGCCCTAAGGCCTCTGCTTTCCCAACTAGAAGATGGTTTGGGTCTATTTCCTAGGCCTTGACTGATGCAAGCAGGTATGTCATTAGAACATCTACCTAGTAGCTAGTCTTTTAAAATATTTTGTGTTTAGACAATGAGCCTTCATAAAAGAAAAACAGTGTAGAAGGAAAAGATTAAACCATCACACCAGAAAGTTGGATTTCATGTGTTTTTCTTTTGTACCTGTATATGTGTAGTTATGTGTATATACCTGTTTACTTATGCGTAATTAAACACGCACACATATACACACGTGTATATATGTGAAGGCCAGAAATCAGCTTTGGGTATCATATTTTTCGGGAATCATAATTTTTTTTAAATATTTATTTATTATGTATACAATATTCTGTGTGTATGTCTGAAGAGGGCACCAGACCTCATTACAGATGGTTGTGAGCCACCATGTGGTTGCCGGGAATTGAACTCAGGACCTTTGGAAGAACAGGCAATGCTCTTAACCACTGAGCCATCTCTCCAGCCCAGGAATCATAATTTTTTGAGACAGGTTCTCTCAGTGGGACCTGGGGCTTCAAATTAGTCTGGGTTGCATGGCCAGCAAGCCGCAGGAGGCCCCCTGTCTCTATCCTCCCAGCACTGGGTTTGTTTTGAGACAGGTTCTCTCAGTGGGACCTGGGGCTTCAAATTAGTCTGGGTTGCATGGCCAGCAAGCCGCAGGAGGCCCCCTGTCTCTATCCTCCCAGCACTGGGTTTGTAAGCATGTGCCTCCATGCCCTGCTTTTTACTTGGGGGTTGGGGGTCGAACTCATGTCCTTATGCTTGCCAGGGAAGCACTTTACTCCTTGAGCCATCTCTCCAGTTCCCTTTTGTATTTTTCTTGGTAGGTTCTCCTGCACTATCTGCACTCACCCATGTTAATTCTATGTTATACAAATTGCAATACAACCGGGGCTGGGGAGATGGCTCAGTGTGTAAGAGAGCTTGCTGCACAAGCGTGAGGACCTGAGTTTCAACACTAGCCCTCATGTAAAATGTCAGACACGGCTTTGCATTCCTGCAATCCCAGCACTGTGCGGGGTAGAGACAGGAGGCTCCTGGGACAGGCTCGGTGAAGGAATGAAGTGGAGAGTGATGGATGGGCAGGATGCTTGCTCTCCTCCTTTAGCCCCTACACACCTGTCCAGGTGCAGCATCACACCTATTAATGTGTGCCCAGGCACAGCATCACACCCATACACGTGTGTCCAAGCACAGCATCACGTCCATACACGTGTGTCCAGGTGCAGCATCACACCCATACACGTGTGTCCAGGCACAGCATCACACCCATACATGTGTGTCCAGGTGCAGCATCACACCCATACACGTGTGTCCAGGCGCAGCATCACATCCATACACGTGTGTCCAGGCGCAGCATCACACCCATACACATGTGTCCAGGCTCAGCATCACACCCATACACGTGTGTCCAGGTGCAGCATCACACTCATACACGTGTGTCCAGGCTCAGCATCACACCCATACACGTGTGTCCAGGCTCAGCATCACGTCCATACACGTCTGTCCAGGTGCAGCATCACGTCCATACACGTGTGTCCAGGTGCAGCATCACACCCATACACGTCTGTCCAGGTGCAGCATCACGTCCATACACGTCTGTCCAGGTGCAGCATCACACCCATACACGTGTGTCCAGGCTCAGCATCACACCCATACACGTGTGTCCAGGCTTAGCATCACACCCATACATGTGCAGCACGTGTCCAGGCACCACACCTGACTTTAACATCATCCTGAAAAGGATAACTAAATAACCCAAATCCCCAAACCTTACTTGCTGTTGGAGAATATGTGAAAAGTATTGCACAATAAGTCACTGGAACTTTAGTATAAATGAGTCTGTCATCTTCTCCCCTTCACTCATCACACCCATACAAAATATAGACATCCACAGATGACCCTCCCCCACCCACCCCACCCCACCCCAGAGCTCCAGGGAGATCAGTGGGCACATAAGGAAATGACACAAGGAGGAATGAAATCTGCCTACGTGAAAGCCATGTCACCAAGTTCTCCCCAAACCTGGAGTTCTCTGATGAGAGTGACCATCAGCAGTATAAAAAAACAGGGCTGCTCACGCTGAAGGCTAAGCTCTCCCCCTTTGCAAGCTGACTTCTCCAATTGCAATTGAAATGGGTTGTGGGGAGGGTTACGCTGAGCTGGGATGGCGCTGTTGTATCAGCTGGTGGTCAGGCCTTTCAGCCTGAGACACAGATGAAGCTCTGCTGGCCTGCTGGGCCCTTTTAGAATTTATTTTACTCCCCCCCCACCTTGCTTCTGGCTTAAGGATCGTCTTCAAAACTCTCACCAATGATTAAAAAATAAAGAACGAAAAGGCTGATTAGCAGAGTTTCAGGAGAGCCACGCAGTGATGAAGTGGGGAAGAGGGGTTGGGGCTGCGGTTTTTAAGCCTGCGAGGATGAACCTGGAAGAGGAGATGGGATAATAAGGTTTAAGTGCCAGGCACTTACTAATCAACCACTACCCACATCATGATCCCCTAGCAGAGGCCCAGCATCGAGGCAGTGGGCCTCCGCTCTGCCCTAAAGCCACAAAGAACAAGACACATAAGAAATAAGCATACACAGCGAAGGCAGAGTGGTTTAAGAGAGATGTAAGAAAGGACTTCTTGGAGCTAAAAGTGGCTTACTGTAGAACTGACATCACAGGGAATTCAGGAGGAGAAAAGAACAAACCCAGCCTTTTAAGTATTAAGTATGACTGTTGCTGAAGCATGGCCTCCTGAACACGGGGTCTCCTGGTATACTCTGTGTGGCAGCCTTCAAGGGGATCCAGGGCAACGGGAACGTATTAAGCAGTGGCATGCAAGAAAGGGGTTCATGAGCTTCTTAAGGACAAAATACAATTCAATTCAAATAAATGTTCCATCCCCATGAGGGTGTTTGGAAAACTCCAGGGCCCCAAAGGCAGGGCCTGAGAGGTGAGAAGATGGGTATGGCCTTGGTGGGGGTGGGGGCCATCTGAGACCCTAGGTGTCCGCAGGTGGGAGGATGTGGAACCTGATGGATGGAGGTAGGGGAAGAAACTGGCTATGACGAGGACCACTTTAAGCTTCTGCAGGTGAGGCTAAGCAAGCGGGAGGTGGAGGCTTTATGGGTTAAGTTTGAGGAAAAATGGACTAGAAAGAGGAAAGAGAATGGAACCCAGCACTGGCCTTCACGGTTCCTGCACATCTCTTGTCCCGTGCACTAACAGCGGAGGGTATCCCACAGTTGAAATTTTGTATATTAATGTCAGCTGTCACTAAGACCAAGCATACTGAGGGCAGAGGGCCTGTTGGTCTCATTCTCTGTTGAAGTCCTATCAACTGGTGTACTCAGGGCTCCCTACATGATTTTTGAGTAAGCGAATAAGTAAATAAGCAGTGAGGAATAGAATTCTGAACTCTAGCTCTTTGCCTCTGGCAATCTTTGTGTGTGAGGGGTGGGGTGGGTGCAGGGGGTTGGCTCAGGACACTCCATGCTAGACAAGCTCTTTAGACTGAGCCAAATCCCTTCTTCTGGTACTATTAAAGAAGAGGTAAGATATCTGCCTAGCTAGGCTACTTAAGGATGCTGTCTGCTTGAGGATAGAACAATGAAGGCCCATTGTACCTTCCAAACCAATGGCCTTTGGGTTTTATCCATGGTGTCCAGTGTGCAGCATCTAGCCAACGTGGCGTGGGGTGACATCAGGACCACTGTTTCTCTGTATCTGCACTTCCCCTTGTCTGAGAATGCTGGCTATGATTCTTCAGATCCTGAAGAACACAACTGGACAGGGTCTTTGATTCAGCTAACTTTTTTTTTTTTTTTTGACAGGATCTCATTATGTAGCCCAGGCTGGTCTCAAACTTGGGGTCCTTCCACCTCAACTTCCTAAATTCTGGAACTATAGGTATGTGCCACCACATTCAGCTTCAATTAAAACCCTTTTGACAGGTTACCTCCTGCTCATTAGTACCCAAAGAATGGTCTGGGGCCTGAAAGAGAGTAGAAGTGAGAAAGATTTGTTTCATTAGCTAATGAAGGGTCTGTTATACCTGCTCATTTCTCTATTGGTGGCTCTGGGGGTGGGGGTGTACCTTGGAAACATGTTGCTTTGGGAGTCTTCAAAGCTTGCTTTGTCATTTGTAAGTGGGAAGGCCCAGACAAGCCATTGTACTTCCCTGAAATTGAGCTTCTTGTCCCTAAACTGAAGATAACAGGACGCTTCCCTGTCACGACTGGTGAAGGATCATTTGCAAAGCCTTTCAGAAGCCATTAAGTATGTAGTGATGTGATTTATCTATTTTTTTTTTCTGTTTACTTTGGGAACTTAAAGCCTGCCTTTGAATCAGGTATTGCCACTTGCAAAATTCCTCTTAGTTCGCTTACAATCCTACCCACAAAACAAACCAAATATTCTGACCTAAGTTACCTTTCAATACCATTAACAAGTACGCATGTTGGCAAATTGGTTCAACTTACTATTTACTTTATGTTCTCTTATCTTCCTTTAGACACTATAGTCTAGAGATTTTTGCCTTCCGTGTATATCACTACTCTGGTTTTGAGGAGGACAGCTGCAGAATTTAAATTATCTAAGAGATCACACAAGTTCTCTGCTCTAGATCTTGCAAGAGTACAGGAGGCTTCCACTGACTGGGGAATAGAAGGATACTCATTACGTTTTGAAGCCTTTAAATTCTAAATTTAGGTACAAAAGGCCCAGTATTCATTCATTCATTCATTTGTTAATGCATTCAAGAACTGTTTGTGAGTTATGAAGCAGATCCTGTTAGTGTCCGGCCCATAGCCCTCTCTCATTCCTAGGCCTATGATTACAAACCTAGGCTAGGCTACCTTCTTCCATAACCTTAAAAAAGATGCTTAATACATGCATGCAACTGAAAGGTCAAAAGAGTTACTCTGAAAATGGCCCTCGGCCATTCCCTTTCCCCCCAGAAGCGTGAATAAGTGCTTACTCTGGTATGTGGGCTGGAAATACCAGTGAGTGAGTTAATGCTGACCGGCATAGTTTGAAACCAGAGAAGGACAGATTGGTGAGACAGCTCAGCAAGCTAAGGTGCTTGATGCAAAGCCTGAGGACTTGCAGTCAATCCCAGAACCCACATGGTGGTGGAAATAACCGAATCTCAGAATATCCTTGATTCCACACATGCACACACACATGTGTGTGCATATACACTAAGTAAATTTAATTTAAAATTTTAAAAAGCTTCATTCCTTGCATCTCAGTTTACCTCCTCCTGAGGTACATCCCACACCATCTCTGGGGTTCCTCAGTGGGATCCTACTTTAGTGGTCCTCAGTAGTTTCTCTGGTGCATTCTGGACTGGCTTCCCCCCATCTCACGTCCCTGCTCTCCCACTGGATATCCCTGCTGTATACTTCTTGTGTTTACATCTTTCTCTAGGGTCTCTTTTTGGGGAAATTTGATCTGTGGCAGTTTTTTATTTTAATCTTCCAGAATCAAGGCATTGCCTGGGTCTGTGCAATGATACATCAGATAGAGACACTCTGACCTCAGAGAGTCTGAAAATGTCAACCCACAAATGTCAACAAAATATGCATGATATTTGTTTTTCCTGTTTTCTATATAGATTTTTTTTCTTTTTTTTGAGATAGGGTTTCCCTCCGTAGCCCATGATAATATACTGGAATTCACTGTGTATTCCAGGCTGGCTTTAAATTTACAGTGATTGTCTTGCCTCAGCCTCCTGACTACTGGAATTACAGGCATAAACAACATGCCCCGCATCATCATTTTTCTTTATTATATTTTCGGGGGAGGATTGAGGCAGTCTCAGTATGTCACCTAGGATGGTTACAAAGTCATGATCCTCCTACCTAAGCCTCCAGATGCTGATATTGTAGGTGTATGCTACTGTATCTGATTTAGTATTTCATTGTTTCTAATATTTTAAAATCCTGCTCTGTTCATACATACACATACACACATTCACCCATACTCACACAATCACATATATTCGTCCACACACATACAAACACGCAACACACTCTCATACACACACACTTGCACTTATACTCACACATACACACACTCATACATAGACACATTCACACGTGCACCCTACTCCGGTCCGGATGACTACTATGCTTTGTTGGTCAGTGATGTAATGGAACTAGTTCACTTATGAGAGCTGTCTGCTACATTTGGAAGAATTTTTGAGGCATTTATTAAATACAAACATTTTTAAAAATTAAATCATCTAAAATTTTCCATGAGGTAGTTTTTAAAAAATAAAGATACTAGTCAGGCGTTGGTGGCACACACCTTTAATCCCAGCACTTGGGAGGCAGAGGCAGGCGGATCTCTGTGAGTTTGAGGTCAACCTAATCTACAGAGCAAGTTCCAGGATAGTCAAAAAAAAGTTACACAGGGAAATTCTATCTCGAAAAAAAAAAACAACCCAAAGATACTTAATATTAAATATCATTGTTTTGTTTATGTCTACACAGTAGAGATGCTATATAGTGGCACATGACTACAGAATTCTCCCTACCTTTGACTTGAACGCAATGGGATCTGAAGCAAGTATTTACACCACAGGAATTGGCAAATACTACAAACAAGGAAGGCCTCGCCTATAAAAGTCAGTGGTTAAATATTTACCAGCACAATATTAACAACACCTTGCCTGGAATCTTGCCCCAACTTTGTGTGTTTCTTATCCTGTTACACCGTACAATCTATTCTGCTTTTTGCAGCGCTTATAATGTGACCATTTATAATGCAGATCAGATTGCCGTCCTGTGTAAGGTTCCCCTGGAGCCGTTATCCTGCCAGATCTCTAGGCATGTCCTCCATACCTATCCACTTTGCTTTTCCTTCCTCCATAAGGCCTCGTCAAGTGGCCAGCCTTCCCTCTGTTCCCTGAACCACTGCTTGAGCTTCCTTTCATCCCAGGATTTTTGTATTTCCTTTTCTTCATTCGGAGACAAGATCTGTGTCTTATGCAGCCTCCACCAAATTCCTCACCCTGCCCCAGAGTCTTTCTCTGATCATCTTTACAGCCACAGAACCCCTATCTCTAAATCCTCACCGTCCTCTGTCCCATGAGCCTAATGTCTTTCCTTGTAGCTCATTGTTCCACTTGGACCCCTCTTGCTTGTTCATGGCTTGCTTTCTCTATGGTCCCTGTACTGTGACTATGCTCATGGAAGAGAACCCTTTACCCTACTCAAGGCTGTGTCCCCAGACCCCAGAGACAGATGGATATGCAGTGGTACTCATGGGATACACCTGTGGGATGAAGGGATGCTCATGGCTTCTCTGTTTATTCCTCAGCCCTTTTCAATCTGGAACTTACTTCACCAGCCACTCTATTCATCAGAACTGTTTCCCCAAGTCTCCTGTGACTGCTGAATTGCTACATTTACTGCCTATCCTGGTCTCTCTTCTGTTGGGTTTCCAGGTTATATTGAACACTGGTCATTCCTTCACACCCCTTAAAACCTTCAGTTCCATAAGCCAACCTTCTCCAGATTTATAGTTCTCCTCACTGTTGTGGAATATTTGTTTACACTGTGAAGATCTGTCTTTGCCAAGGAGGCTTTTGATTGGTTTAATAAAGAGCTGAATGGCTATAACCAGGCAGGAAAAGGTTAGGCCGGACTTCTGAGGACAGAGAGGACTCTGAGAAGAGGAAAGACAGAGTTGCCAACCAGACTTGGCAGAAGCGGGAGGGGCAGTATGAGTCTCTTGGAAAAATATAGATTAAAAAAATATGGGTTAATTTAAGTTAAAAGAGCTAGTTATGAACAAGCCTAAGCTAAGGCTGAGCTTTTATAATTAATAAATTATAATTTGTCATTAATTATTTTGTCTGTGTCATTATTTGTGAGCTGGAGGCCCAAAGAAAAGTCCGACTGCACCCTACCCCTTCTTGGACTCAGCTGTACATCATATCTGTAGTGCCAAACATTCATCTCTGCCCATACCTCCCTTCTCCTTGGATCCAGGCTTACTTATGTGATGTGATTTAGCCAGAAGAATGAGACAGAAGCAACAGAGTTCTGAGCCTCATCTCCAGAAGACCTTGTGCATTTCTGCTTGTTTCCTTCTGCTCTCATCATTAACCCAATGGCAATGTTTACTTGTCCTTGCTGATCCTCGGAAGAGAGAGTCAGCCTCTAGTTCACTCTAGTCAACCAGGCTAGAGAGCATGTGTCCAGACCACCCAGAGACCTGTGAACAAGCCAACCAATCACCCTCAGCCAGAGGCCTTAGCTAACCCACCGAAGCCTAAACTATATAATGTAAAATCAGAGTTTTAAGCCTTTGGCTCTCAGAATGTTTTGTTATGTGGCAAGAGCTGACTGATACATTCTTTTGTGGGATTTATGCTCTTTGTTCAGGACTCCTGTCCCCAAGTACCCATGGCTCTGTACTGTGTGCATGGTCATTGCTGTCCTTCTCATGGACATTGTCTCTCCATTGCATGTTTAGGCTTCCAAACTCTGCCATGGACCTTGAACTTCAGTTCCACAGAAACGATAGTTCAGTGACAGACATTGGTACATAAACAATGTGGTCCTATAAAATTGTATGATCTAATGATGCAGGAACCTTTGACCTAATGATGCTGGAGCTGTGGACCTAATGATACTGGTGCCGTGGACCTAATGATGCTGGAGCCGTGGACCTAATGATGCTGGAGCTGTGGACCTAATGATGCTGGTGCTGTCAACCTAATGATGCTGGAGCCGTCGACCTAATGATGCTGGTGCTGTCAACCTAATGATGCTGGAGCCGTCGACCTAATGATGCTGGAGCTGTGGACCTAATGATGCTGGAGCTGTGGACCTAATGATGCTGGAGCTGTGGACCTAATGATGCTGGAGCTGTCTATGTTTGTGTGGTACATTTGAAGCTGTTTGTGAGATAACATAACCTGATGTTATATGTCTCAGAATGTGTGCCGGAGAGTAATTGTGCCGCTGCCTGCAAAATCTCCCTCAGGGCCTCCTCCAGTGCCTTTAATTTAACATGACACATGCGTAAAATACATTTCCCATGTTCCCTTCTCCAGCTACGTACCCTGTCCCGGAAGTGACACCACCATAGCCTTATCACTCAGGCCAGAACCTCAGCTCACAGGTGACTCCGGTATCTCCCTGACCGAGGTTTCCCAAGCTCATTTGCATCACGTTCTAAACACACTCCTACCGCCCCATCCTGCCCCTTTCAAGTTCTCGTGTTACTTCTTAGTTGAATTAGTGTGGGGCATCACTTCCCCGCCCTGTGGGTCCCCAACCTGTGACTCAGTGACTCTAAGAGCACCCTGAGGAAATGATCACAGATGTCACGGTCACAAATCCTTTGTTGAGTTCCCCACCACCAGGAGGTTAACTCTGACCACCTCTGTTTTTCCCAGAGACACAAGACACATTCCAAAATGCAGTCTTTATATGTATGGGCCCTGCAGCCAGTCACTCCTCCTCTGACTAGCCTTGGGGACAATGGGCAGGTGACTCGCATTACCTCTCAAAACCTCAGTCTTCTCATCTTTAAAATGGAGATAGATACAGAACGTCCCTTAGGGAGCCATTCTGAAGGTTAGATAGTTTTACACATTTGTAGGGTATTAAAACAATGTCTGGCTTGTGATAAGCCATAAAAATACTGTATATTTTATTCTGACCTTTCTTGAATAAAAAAACCCCACCAGACTTATTTATTTTATTCTCTGCATATGAGTGTTTTACCCAGTGTGTATGCAACTGTGCACCGTGTGTATGCCTGGTGCCTGCAGAGGTCAGGAGAGGGTGCTGGGTCCCCTGAGATTAGAATTAGAGATGGTTGTGAACCACCTGTAGGTGCTGGGAACCGAACTCAGGTCCTCTGCAAGAGCACCAGTGCTCTTAACCTGTGAGCCATCTCTCCAGTACTACGTGTCTTGAGTGTGTGTGTGTGTGTGTGTGAGTGTGTGAAATTTCATTTCATTTAGCATCCTTCTATAGTTGACAAAGCAAAGCCACCTTGAAAACTGTACTATACCTTTATTTTTCTGCCTACTCTTTTAAAATAATACCCACAATTTAGTAATTGAAATCAAAGCATTGTCATGAACTCATAGACCGTGCTTGGTAATTAATCTTATGTGTTTAATTCTTCCTAATAAGAATGCTTCATTTGCTTTAAAGATGCAACTGAAACCTAAGGTGTCCCTTTTTTGGAGTCTGGTTGACTCAAGTATATTTGCTTGCAGACCAAGTTTTAGCCTTTTGGAGAGTGCACCATTTGATGAATTTTGCTCCAGCCATGTAACCATCACCACCTAGCCTTTGCCCATGTTGTTCTTTGCCAGATGCAAACCTTTTGACCTGGGTACCTTCCACACTTCCTTCAAACTTCTGCTCGCCTCTGCTGTGTCTGGGTTAACTCCCTGCCTGGACTATTCCAGGTCTCTCTGATAAAACTGTATTGAAATCTCCTAACCACACCTGAATACTACATTGTGGATGGTCATCTGTGGATGGCAGAAACTGGTTTCTTAGGCTTCAGCCTGGAGTCTGTCACTGAGCAGATGGCACCCAGAGGCTGGACAGCGACATAGGATTGTCCTCATAAGGCTGGGGAATGTGTGATTTAGCTGACTGAGGCCCATCTTGGAAGTCCTTAGCCTCAGAGCGCCTCTCATTCCCTCAAAGGCATCTCGTATTCATGGATTCTGGAGGTGACTTGTTTCTCCAGCTACTTCTTGGAAGAGCTCAAGAGGCCTGGCAAAAGGGAGCAACAGATTGGAGTCTGCATTGCACAGCTAGAGGGTGACAGAGGAGGAAGGGGCGGGGCAGAAGGAAGGCATAGCTTACACCATGCCACACAATTCGTCCTGAAATGAATATTGTGAGAGATTGAACCAAATATTGAAATAGGGAAAGGAACAGATAGGGAGCCCTTTTTGTAACCACTCCTTACTCCTGGGTACTCTGTGATCCTATTGCCCAATGGATAATATTTACAGAACCTATATTTGCCAGTCCCTCCTCTGTGGGGCCCTGCGTCAGGTGCAGGTTCCCATGTAGAAAGTATAATAGCAGCCCCTGTCACACCCTCTGGTACTCACAAGTCCGCTAAGGGCTTCTTGCTTCTATGCTTTCTCTACTGATAGAGGTGTGGGGGGAGTGAAATTCTCCCCCTGCTGAGGAACCTTCTAGCCAACAAGTACTCAGAATGGGTAATGGGTAGCCATGTCTTCATTCCTCTTGGGGAGGATCTCGGGGTGTGTCTTCTACAGGGCTTATCTGCATCCCCCGTGACACAAGCCTTGGCTCTTTCCACCCCCCAGCAGCTGCTTGCTTGATACCGTGCTTTCTCTGTTGGTTCTTTCCCTCCTCAGTTCTCCACCACTGTTTCCCAGCTCATCTCCCAAATGAATTTCCATCAGCCCTTCAACCCCCAGCTCTATATCTACAGATTTAACCAACCGATCAGAAACATTTGGAAAGCACTTGTCTGTATTGAGCACGTGCAGACTTTTCCCCCTTGTCATGACTCTCGAAACAATACGGTATCACAACTATTTACACAGCCTTGTGTGGCAGTCAGTACGTCATGCAGAGAGGATTTGAAGCATTTGGGAAGATGTGCAGAGGCTATATGCAATTCACTTTCTATCAGACTCGCCCATCCCCAGATGCTGCAACCTGGTAGAGGGGGTCCTGGAACTAATCTCTGCCAGATGTTGAAGGACTACTAGATTTGGACCAATTCCTCCTGCTGGGATCTGCTTCTGGGACAGTTTAAAGACAAACAGTAAAGAGGATAAAGGGCAACCCTGCTATGGACAAGTCTTTGGGCCCATGGTGGATCTGTGTATGGCTTTGGGAGGTGTGTTCAGCCTTCCGTCTCCCCAGGCACTAACAAACAGTAGTGAATGGACGCATGGATGAATGTGCTTACTTACCCCCAGAAGAGTGACTGTCTTAAAGTCCATTTATTCTCCGAGAGGTAAATACCTAGGCCAACAGCTGGCTAGGAACGGGAATCCTTGCATTTTATATCGAGTGAGTCTCAGTCCTGGAAAATGACTGAGTGTGGAAAGGTAATCTATGTTAATTCCTGCCAATTAATCAATTTGTGAAGAAACTGCTGAGATTAAAACTAGAAATGAATGGTTTAGTTTCAACCTAACCCCTGTGTCTTCTCTCCCTAAAGCTTTACTTTCTACCAACAGCATGTACAGGAGCAATGACGAATCACAGTGCTTGTGGAGAAACTGAGGCAGGGATTCTATGGCCATAGAGTCATCATCCTTTGGGTCTCTTAGAAAACGACATTTTAGGAGTGGGCGGTGGTGGTGCATGCCTTTAATCCCAGCACTCGGGAGGCAGAGGCAGGCAGATAGATCTCTGCGTACAAGGTCAGCCTGATCTACAGAGTGAGTTCTAGGACAACCACACTTATTACACAGAGAAACCCTGTCTAGAGAAACAAGACAAACAAACAAACAAATTAGAAAACACTTTAGAGGCTGGAGAGACTCAGTGGGCGAAGGCTTGCTGTGAAAGCATGAGGGCCTTGAGTTCAGCTCCCAGCATGAATGAGAACAATCCAGGCGCCACCTATAATCCCAGCACTGTAGAGATGGAGACAAGCAGATCCCCAGGACTTCCTCTTCGGCCAGTCTAGCCAGAGCAGCGAGCTCAGGGTCAGACACAGAACCTGTCTCCAAGAATGAGGTCCCAAACAATAGATGAAGATGCCTGGTATCAGACTCTGGCTGTCCCCCCGCCCCCCAACACACACGCGCGACAGAGAGAGACACACACGAACTTCATTTCAAAGAGGCTGCCTCTGGCGCAGGCTCAGAGGCATAATTTTAAGAAATACTGTTAAAATGTCTATAACCTAAACTTAAGCTGGCATGGGGGATTCATGCCCTTAAACCCAGCACTCAAGAGGCAAGAGCAGGTGGATCTCTGCGAGTTCAACGCCAGCCTGTTATACATAACAAGCGGACAGCCATATAATAAGACTCTGACAAAATAAAAAAGCACCACAATGCAAAATTATTTCACTTCAACTTGGTTTTGAAGAGCGTGTATTGGGCTGGTGAGACGGCTCAGGGTAAGAGTGTTTGCCATGCAAGTCTGACTACCTGAGTTTGACCCCCGGAATCCATCGCAGACAGGGAGAACCAACTCTGTTGAGTTGGTACATGGTGGTGTGTACATCCCTCCTCTGAATAGGTTTTGGGTTTGTATTTTTTTTTTAGTTTTTAAGAGTGAATGTGTTGGAGCTAATATTTGGAATACCACTGGATCAATTTCCTGAATTGCCAGAAGATTTTCTTGAGACAGAACCTCATGGTCCCCATCACTTGGAATCAAATGTCACAGAATGGATGTAACTCTGTTTTGTGATTTGTACAAGGACGGTATCTCATAAAGTCTAGGGAGTGGCCTTCCCTAACAAAATGACACACAGCCCACCTCAATTTCCTTTGTTCTTTCTGGATCTTCCACCTCAGTTCTTTCATTCATTCATTCATTCATTCATTCATTCATTCATTCATTCATTCAAGAAAATACCATCTGGAGAGGAATGTTTGTGGATAAAGCCCTATTCTCCCTGCTCTCACCCCTGTATAACTTGTCTTTAGACCCAGGGGCTGGTGCTTTGTGTGAAGTTACTTGGGTTTAAATAAAGCACTTGCCCTGTTGTTCACGGGTTGTGCAATCCTCTGGGTTACACCCATCGCCACCTCAGCCTGGCCGTGTGGGGAAGAGCAGCCCGCGGCCACAGGGATTCGAACCACAATCCATCTGCCTAGGCGGAGCCGACTCGGAAAAAGCGGTGGCGTGGAGAGCAGCGGCCCAGAGTGGGCGGGGCCGACAGGCGACCTCCCTAGATGGGCGGGGCGTTAGAGACCCGCCCCCGCGCAGAGCAGAGAGCTGCGCTGCGCGGCTCCGCCCCTCTTCGGCCCCGCCCCCCGCGGCTCCCCGCAGCTCCTCCCCTCTCCCATTGGCTGAGACGTAGACCCTCCCTTTTACCCAATGGCCGCCGCCGCTGAGCGGCAGTCCGCGACTCGATTGGACAGCTGCCGTTAGAGTGGCGGCTAGTGGACCAATGGGAAGAGGCGGCTCGATGAATGGCTGGTCCGGGTGGGGAAGGCAGGAGGCGGCGATCCCGGCGGAGGGGGCCGTTCGCCAGCTCCGAGGCAGAAAGTGCCACGACTCCACACGCGCGCACGCAGCCAGCGAGCGGCCGGAGCGGACGGCGGACGGGGCGGACGGCGCCGGGGTCGCGGTGTGTGCAGCTGCTCAGGGGTGGCTTCTCGGCGGAGGCTCGGCCGGCTCCTCTCTCGCGGTTCCGCGGCGGCGGCGGCGGCTGCTCTTGCCCTCTCGCTCTCCCTCTCGCGTCTCCCGCTGCAGGTAAGAAACTTGGCCGGGCCCTGCAGCCGCGGCGGCGGTGGAGGCGCGCGGGCCAGGCCGTCGGTGCGCCGGGCCGGTCGCGCCGCGCCGCGAGTGACACGTCTCCTTGGCGGCCCCTCCCCCGGCGGCGCCGGCCCGCCCGCCCTGGCGGTGGCCGCGGCCCCTCGGGTGGGACGGAGCTGCGTGTGCCAGGCCGAGCCCGTGCAGGGGCGTCGGCCGAGCGCGCCCCTCGGGTTAGACCCCCTGGCCGGTCGGCCGGCTGGGAGCTGCGGTGGCCCCGCGGCGCGACGTGGCGACCCCTCCCTCCTGGCCCGGCCGTCGGGCCGGCCCGCGCGCTGCGAAGTTGGGCTAAGAAAGTTGGCGGCGGGGCGGGGCGGCGCACAGCTGGCGGAGGAAGGGGTTAAGTTTCGGGAAGCCACCGGATGACGTTGCCGGGCCGGAGTCCGGGCCGGAGGGGGTTGGGGGGGGCGGAAGGCGGTGGGCCGGCCTGGGACGAGGGCTGAGACCCGATGGGCGACGTGGGGCCCAGAGCCCAGCGCTGCGGGCCGCGGCCACCGGACACGTCGGCGGCCCCGACGGGGCGGGCGGGGGCCATGGGGTTCGCCTCGGGTGCAGTCCGGGACTGGCCTTAGCAACTTCCCGGAGTGCGGAATGAGGTTCCCTGCTCCCCCTGGCGGCGGGGCCGTAGCACCGTTTCCCGGCGGGGCCGCGCGCAGCCCGGCGCGAGGGTGCCGGACCCCGCCGGAGTTGGGGCCACCCGGGGTCCTGCCTGGCCTCTCCCTCCCGCGGCCACGATGAATGGACCCGTGGTGCCAGGCCCGAGCGGAAGCAGACACCTCCGGCCAGGCCGGCCAAGCGCGCTGGCACTGGGCCCGCCGTCTGTCCCGGCCCGCCAGGCTTCCCGGCTGTGCCCGGGGCAGAGAGGCCAGCCGGCCCGCGCTTCCAGCGGTATGGGATGCTATAGCGTCTCCTACCCGTACTGTAAGCCACCAGCTGGAGTTCTGTTGGTGTCACTCTTCGTGGACGGTAGTTAACCAAGTGTTTTCGCTCAAACGTTTCCCATTTCCCCGTCTGAATAAACAAGGTTCCTGCTTGTCCCTCAAACTGAGACCTAGGGAGTAGCCAGCTGGTATTGACTGTTCTTGTGGGATGTGTGTTGAGGGACGTGGGAGACAAGGTGCTGCCTGGCTCACTCTGTGGACCACGCAGGGCTGCTGAAGTCACACACCTGGATTCCACCCCCTTAACCACCTGAGGCTCATGTCTCCTAACCTCTGAACCTGGGTTTCCTTATCTCTAGCCTGAAGATAGTACCACCTACTCATCCCTGGGGTTGGGGAACTGGGCAGGAAGTGTGGGACCTTGTGCTAAACAGAGAGCAGTTTGGTAATAACTCCTGAGGTCAGAGGTCAGGACTGGGAAACACCAAGGAAATGAAACTTTGGAGGATCCTGGAACCTCCCACATCTCTATTTGCTAAGTTGGTCTTCTGGTGGGGGTGGGAGGTCCTGAGTGGAATCTTGCGTACAGTCTCACGTTGTAGGCCAAAGTCCATACACTGGACACGGCCTTTTACAATCGAGTATGCCCTCACCGGTCACACCACTTCTTACCTTTCCCCAACTGTTCTTGCTTGTCTTAACTTCCTGCACCCAGAGAAATTTCTGTGATCCATGCTGCCTGCCTGAGAGCTGTCTTAATGTGTTAGTGAACTTTGCAAGGTCAGCCCACTATGGTCTGCCAGCCTGTTTCTCTTGAGAAGCAGCTTCCTGTTCTGAGGGCCTGAGATGCCACTTCCCTTCTGTTTGAGTGCAGGAGAGGTCAGGGCAGACCTCTCAGTCAGTTTTCCACTTAGAGACCAAGGCAAGCTTGGATTGTCGGGCTCCTGGGCTCGTTGAGTCCTGGAGAAGGCCAAGATTGGGGGATGAAGGCAAAAAAGGAGCTTGAGGTTTGGAATCAGCAAGTTTGTGTGAAGTCGTGGCATGTTAGAACTCTTGGATTTCATGTATAGGACTTGAACTCTGACCCTCTACCGTGTCTAAGGAGTTAGAATGATATTATAATATATGGGTTTGTTGTTGTTGTTGATAGGAAACATTTTTCTTTCTTCCCCTTGCCTGTCCTCTCCTTTTCTTCTCTTTCCTCCTCTTCCTCTCATCCTTCCCTCCTCCCTCCTTCCTCCTCTCCTTCCTTCCTTTCTTACAGTTTTCAGAACGGAGTCTTAGTCCCGATTGCCATGTCAGCTTAGACTGACCTTGAACTCCTGGTCCTCTTGCCTCTACCTCTTAAGTGCAGAGATTACAGGTGTGCACCCCAACACCCGGCTTGATGGGAGAGTTTTAAATACATCCTGAATCGAGTCACATTTGAGCAATTAAGCTCTTTGCTGAAATGAGCCTTAACTCTACATGCTACAATAATTATAGAGCACCAAACTCGGTTTAAATGGTTGCATGCAAATGATTTAATTGGAATATTGGATTATTGTTTAGCAGGGATACCTTTTAAAAGCACAGGAGCCCAGATCCTTGCTTGTGCCTTTATCACGAGGGCTTTAACTAATAGACACATGACAGACAGATCGAGCCAACAGTGCTTGCCCAAATCTTTTTTCCAGAAGGGGAAATGTCCCTTGTGGGACATTTATACATCCCAGGTTGTTCCTTTATACATCCCACGTCTGCAGTGGTGAAGGCCTTGTAAGCCCCTTTCCACTGAGTAGTATAAACATGGGCTGTCTGGCTCCTGGAAGAGGCCAAGATCGGGGCTCTTAGAATTTTGAAGCCCAGGGTGTCCATAGTTCATATCGATGAGAGAGACTACCATCTCATGGTTTAAAGTATCTGAATCCAACTTTAAAAGGCTTGCAATTCAGAATCAGATACCACACTGCTGTGGTTGTAGGCATCATAATAGACCCATGTTTAGGGTAGGTGTGGGTGTCACCCATTCAGTAGATGAGAACCTGGAAGCCCAGAGGATAAGAAGGCTTTGGGACCTGTTCCTGTTGCCAGCTGCTAAGTGACATCATTTCTGCTTTTTGAACAGGACCACATAATTCTATCCTGCTGGGACAGTAATTACCCAAGAGAGGATACAGAACAACTAGAAGAGTAAAATGAGTTTCAGTGGCAAGGTGTAGAGACAGTGAAAATTTTTGGCAGTCCAGGAAGGCACTTGGCATTTCATTCCTTTATGAAGAGTCTTTGCTCTGGGCTTTCAAACTCTGTACATACAAATGCATGACACATGAATTTGTGTGATGAAGCTGTTGTCCACAACAGCATTGTCCGTACCATCATGTATGGCTGGAGCCACTTGCAGCTGTGTAAGTTTAAAGGATGTAAGTTAAGGGGCAGTAACATTTTAACATTACATTTCTTAGTCAATTTGCAAGTGCTGAGTAGTTGCTTATAGAGTTACATCATTCCCATCGTCTTGGCAAGTTTGACCAAGGCCAAGGTAGCTGTTTTCTAAAGGTTCAAGTCCCTGTTCCTCCTGATCACATGAAAACATAATGTTGAACCAGGTGAAATGTTCCGTTTGTCTGTCAGAACAGACGACTGATAGCAGTTTGCACACCCAGCTCAGTAAATTGTGACCTTTGGGAAACATTAGTCTTGGGGGCTGGAGAGTTGAGAGCTTTTGATGTTCCTAACAGCACCAACATTGTGGATCATAACTGCTCGTTTCTCCAGCTCCAGGGGATCTGACGTCTACTTCTAGTCTCTATAGATACCAGACATGTACATGATTCACATACATACATGCAGGCAATCATGTATAAAATAAAAATAAATCTTAAAGAAAGATGCCCATTCTCAATTCTATGAGGGAAGGGAGTGGATAGGGCAGGGAGGGACAGGCACTTTTACCTAAAACTAATAGCATGAAGATGGCCAAATGTACCAAATGCAGAAAAAATAAGTAGGCATTAGATGGAAAGTATGCAGCTTGCAAGGAAAGTAAATATTTAATTCTAAGTGAGAAAGCCTGGGTGATGGAGTCTGCTTAGCGTTATAGAATATTAACTTGGGGACTTCCTAGGAGATTGTTTTCTTAGGCAGGCGAATTCTGAATGAGTCTCCTGAAACAGGCAGGCACACACCCAAGTTTAAAACCAGACTCACCTTCTGCTTTTCTTTTAAATTTTAGTAATACATATCTCTCAACTTTTCGAAATGAACAGCAACTTTATAAAGGGTGCTATATAAATGATGTGTTTCCTGGTTGTTTTGACTGGTCCCCAGCACTCTTGCATTCTCTCTGGCTGATAGAAGTTATTTCCTGAGCACTACAGAGACTGCTTGCAGCGCCTATTATACTCTGTATGACTTTGCAAGCTCTTTGGGACTTGGGAAGACTTTTTAAATTCTTGGTTGTACTCATGTCAATGCTCAGTAGATTGACAAGTTCAAAAGAAACCTCCAGTGATGGGCAAGTCGTTATTTTCTGGCTGGTCAGTGAGAGGGTCCACTGAGATGGTTCCGGAATTGATCAGCTTTATTTATAGTGACAAGGAGCATCACCTGACTCAGAAGTTGGATTAAACAACCCTCTTGAATTCAAATCTTTAATTCTGTGCCTTAAGCCTGGACAGGCTGGGAGCTGACAAGGCCTTTGTTAGTGTCTCCAGACTCCAAGCCAGTGAGTGTCCTGTGTGCATTTATTTCTTGGAACAAAAGTGACATCTGTTTGGCCAGCCCCTTGTTACTAAACAACAAAACCAACCTTTTGAAAATAAAGGTTTTTTTTTCATTAAATTTTAGGTTTTTAAAGTTTTTACAAGAAAAGTGAGAATTTGGTTTGCTTCTTGCTTGCCATTTGTGAGCCTTCTGCGCAGCTCTGCCCTGACGTGTGTGGCAAGTCCTTGAGGGCCTGTGGGCTGGGTGGGGTCTAATCCCAGGAACAGGGAGCACAACTGCTTTTCCTTGGGCTTCAGTGTACCTTCCCTGTAAAATGAGAGCTGACCAGGAGGTTCCGTCTCTCAGGCCATGATCCTTGGTTTATCTCTGATCCTTGTTCTCTCTCCTTGCAAATCCTATCAGCTCTGCTTTCTAAGTGGAGCCCCAGTTCGGCCCTTCTCACCAACTCTGCTGGTTCCGCCGTCCTTGGGTCACTTTCACCTCTAGCCTGTTTTATTTAGTCTTTGAAGTGGTTTCCCAGCTGTAACTTCACTCCTGCCCTCTAGATGGTTGCTACAGTTGATGGCATCACCGCTCTGTCTGCTCCTTGGTCTGTCTTGCCTGTGGTCTCCTGGGCTCCAGTTATCTTGGGCCTTAATCCTGTCTCTTTCCTTCCCACTTCTTTAGTCCTCAGGCTTGTGTCTGCGGTAGGGCTTGGCATGTGTCCTTCTACCTGGGGGAGCTTTTCCCAGATAGATTACACGGTTGCTCCTCCACCTTCCTCACATCTGTTGATCATCTTATTTAAAGTGACAGACACCCTCCCATCCTGTCCAACCTGTGTATAGCTTTCTCCTCATTCCTGCCACTTGATATGTCCTATGTTTGACCTGCCTGTCATTGTCTCCACTGGAGGACGAACTGTGTCAACACATGGTTATTATCTGATTCCTTTTCCTAGGTCTAGAACAGTGATGACACCTAGCAGATGTCCATGCTCACTAGGCTAATGAAGAGGCTTTTCTAGTGCAAGACCATAATGATTTAACTTAAAGTAGTCTGAATTGCTGGAGCATAAAATAGAAACACAAAACATCCCAGAGCCAATGGGAGTGAGTTTTGGATTCCCTCCAGCCCAGCTCCAGTTGAGAAATTGACAAGAATGTTGAATGGTACTGTCACACTTCGTCAGTTAGCCCTTTGCTGCCTGTGGAGCCAGAGGTGTAAAGGAGCCTTGGGGCAGGGGCGTGGGCTTAGATGCTGGCTCTGTCCTGGGCTCCTGGTTCTGCAGGACAGTTTCACAATTCTGGACTGAGCTTGTGTCTTCACTGCTGCTCTGGTCCCAGGAGGAGTATTAGCAGGGGTCACCCACGTTTCCCATGGTACAGAAGGTCCTGGATCAGGCCTGCAGAGGAGCTAGTCTGTCTAGGAAACCAAATGTTATTTTTGGTTCAAACAGTGTGGTGGCTTTTTCTAAAATGAGTTGAATTTTGTGCTTGGAGAATAAAAGTGTGCCATAGTGGCAGTGGGGAGAATTACTATCTTGTAGTTGGTTGGCGTGGCGTTTTCCTTTCTCTTGGTCAGACTTTTTGTCAGGCTAAGAAGTGAGAGGAGGTTTTGGCTTCCCACATGGCAGTGTCTCCTCTGAGGAACTTTTCATGGAAGCTAGCTGAGGTGAAGGAAACTTGCTGAGGCAAGGTGGCCTGCTCGGTAAGATCAGAGTCCAGACCCTTCTTTCTCTTCCACTTTTCTACTGTAGGCAAAGAAATGGCAAGTGTGTCCTGGAGTTCCTGTCCTCTGTGGTGAGTGAGAACATGGGAATGAGTTATCTTATGTAGAAGGGCAAAAGACCCTTGTCCATACCCAGGCAGTATGTTTTCTAGAACTTCTCATATAATACAGTTCATCTGTGTTAAAGCCAACCTTGTTTTCCATGAAGACTGTTCCTGGATAGGAATTAGACATAGCTTTATTTCTGTTGGCTATGTTATTTCCTGTAGTTAATATTCGTTTGTAGTTAGAAAGTCACTTCATAGTAATCACAGTGATTGAGAAAAGGAAGGAGACGAAGAATAAATGAATTATTAAAACCTTTAATGAAGGGGGCTGGAGAGATGGCTCAGCGGTTAAGAGCACTGCTTGCTCTTCCAAAGGTCCTGAGTTCAATTCCCAGCAACCACATGGTGGCTCACAACCATCTGTAAGGAGGTCTGGTGCCCTCTTCTGACCTGCATACATGCACACAGACAGAATATTGTATACATAATAAATAAATAAATATTTAAAAAACAAACAAACAAAAAACCTTTAATGAAAAGTCTTATTAGTGGCGTGCCGAGGGACTTCTCAAAGATGTGTGCCTTTGAAGCCCAGCTACTCCTCATCATTATAAGTCACTTCCCAGGTAAGTTGGATGATCCAGGGCTACCTTTTGTACTATTTCCTTTTTTCTCCCCCAAGACAAGGTTTCTCTATAGCTTTGGAGCCTGTCCTGGAACTAGCTCTTGTAGACCAGGTTGGCCTCGAACTCACAGAGATCTGCCTGCCTCTGCCTCCTGAGTACTGGGATTAAAGGCATGTACCACCACCACCTGGCTACTATTTCCATTTTTAAAGACAGGAAGAGAACAGAATATTAACAATGCTAATGAGAAGCCCTGGCCACTTTGGGAAGGGGACACCCTCCTTGACTAAGGTCCCATTAATTTCTCTCTGGAGAGAGCGATGTCCTATATGCTTGTTAGAGCTGGAAGGTGAGGGTACACTGTATGACAGTCCTTAAAGGGTGCCCCCTTTCTTCAGGATGCAAGTTGTGCATATTTTTAATTCTTTACTGAAATGAATGTGTGTGTACTTGAGTCCTGGTAAAATACACTTATTTAAACTGCACACCCTTGTTTAACTCTTTCTTTTTGTATTCCTGTGTCCCTTTATTGCCTTCTTCAAGGATACCTGCTTTCCTGTTCATAACATCACAATCTCTTTGCTGGTGTCTGAACATAATGGAAGTGGATCACGTGACATATGCTCATTTGTCTTTCCCTTGGTGTGTATGTAAGATTCATCCATGTGGTTGAGATAGCTGTGGTCCGCTTATTTGCTCTTGTATCTTCCAGTGTGTGACTGTAACACAGTATCTGGCTAGCTTCCAGGGAGGAGCTGTTGTGGATAAATAACCCTGGCATAATTGGTCTCGCCCTGACTTTTGGTTAGCATGCGCACATATTTCTATTGGGTCTGCTATCTAAATCTGGAATTGTAGGCTATAAAGAGGCATATGCTCAGCTATAGAGAAAAGTGCCAGGCTTTTCTTTCAAAGTGCTTGTAGTAATTTATACTCTCACCGCAGTATTTGAGAGCTTGGGGTGTATTATAAAATGGCTGACTTAAAAAAAAAGCTAAAGTGAAGTTTGAATCACATTGATAATAAAAAGAGTTAATTCCCACATGCTAGAAGAAGGTCTGTGTTATTGGGGGTGGGACTGTCGGGCTAGTAGGATTTGTTGATCAGGGCGGGCTGTGGAGTGAGGACCAGACCACTGACGTTCTTCGCAGCAAAGCCAAGCGGGAAAGCAGTGGGCAGTGAAGGTAGAAGCTGAGCAGTCCTTCCTGGATGAGCCTTCTACCTGTGGATTTTATAAAAATGAAGTTATAGACATTTCTAGTTAGATATCCCTCCAGGATTTTCTACTCCTACCTCCTAACCTGCTGTGGAATACAGTGCTCCCCTATCTGTGGGGGATACTTCCCTAGATCCCCATTAGATGCCTAAAACTGCAAATAGCCAAACCCTCAATATATACTTTGTTTTGCCTTTAAATACTTACGATAATCTTGAATTTACAAATTAGGTAGGCACTGTGAAATTAAGAAGAAAAACAAATGAAGTTTAAGAATTGTAACAATATACGGTAATAAAAGTTATCTGATTGTCCTACATAAATCACTCTAACTGAACCCACATTTCTGGTAAGAAGATGAGGTTAGCCATGCTTACATGGTGGTAAGTCCAGTGACTGTCCGGGGGTTATTGAACCCTCCAGAAGTAAAGCTGTGGACTAGGATGTGCTTTCCCTGGCCCAGCCGGCCTTCTTGTCATGTAGCAGTAGTCTTTCTTCTTTAAATCTAAGATGCAGTGAGCTGTGATTTGGCTTAGCTGAGAGTGGCAGCAGTGGCAGATATCACGGCAGGGGCACTGGTTTTGGCAATAGAGGTTGTCTTGATCAGTCTTCTGATTTGGATACACTCTAAAAAGATGTAAAAATGCCTTTTGAAAAGCATAGGATAGCTCAGAAGATTCCAAGGAAGTCAAAACAGCCCCGTAGAGCTTTTAGCAAACTGAACAAACTGTAGTATTTCCAGGGTCAAAGGGTAGAGGTCAGTGTGGGCAACATGCTAAAAAGTGATCCTTTAAGAGCTGGTATCACTGAGGGCAATGGAACCTCCAGGGAGGGCAGTGGAACCTCCAGGGAGGACAGTGGAACCTCCAGGGGAAGACAGGGGCATTAAACCCTTCTGTGGCTGGAGTGTAGTTTAATGGTTGGTTCCTACTTAGCATTGAGGAGGCCTTGGATTCCAGACTCAGTTCCTTGGAAAAGAAACCAAAACAAACAAAAAAAAAACCAGAACATTTTTCCTACTGTAGAACTACTAGGGTAGGGGGACACAGCCTGAATGTGGGCGTCACAAGTTGTCCCTCATGAAGGTCATAGGACATGCTAGGAAGTTTAAGATTCTGTACTTGAGGTGACTGAACAGTGCTCCTGGGCTAGTCTTTGACTATTTGAAGGACTGCACCCATTTCCTGGACTTGGAGAATCCCCAAGGCATGATTATAACAGGAACATGGACAGTGGATGGTTATGAAACACAAGGAATAAACACAAAGTTTGCAAAGTGCTGTGGATGAAGACAAGTAGGAACAGCTCTGTGAGCATGAGGTAGAGTTGTTGACCCGGTTTAAACACCATCGCCTGCTGAGCTGAAAGTAATAGAAAGGGTTTAAAATATCTACAAGTGATAGAAACTATACAGTGACCTAGCACATTTGAAAGGGACTAAGTACAGCTTGGACAAATAGTCCAATAATTGTAACAAAAACACAACAGGTGGGTCCAGTAGCAGGTTAGACGGGACTGATCAGAACTGGAGGGTAAGGCAGAGCAGAAGAAAGTATGCAGAATTCACTATGAAGAACCACAGACAGGTGCTTTGTGGGAGCAATGGAGAACCAAGGGGAACAAACTGAGACGTGTGTCAAGTTACAGTTCCAGAGGGGGGAGAAAGAACCAGTGTTCAAAGAGATAGTAGCTGATAATCTTACATAATGGGTGAGATACCTGAGATACCCATCTTTTTAAAGATCCCAACAACACAAACAGAATAAAAGTAAATCTACATGGAGATAATTCATGATGTAACTAGAGAAGAATTCAGCAGTGGGAGAAACTGTTTTATATATTTTATTTTATTTTTATGTGGATTGGTATTTTGCCTACATTTATGTCTGTGTGATGGTAGGGTGTTGGATCCCCTCAAATTACAGTTACAGACTTTATTGAGCTGCTATCTGGGTGCTGGGAATTGAACCCAGTTCCTCTGGAAGAGCAGCCAGTGCTCTTAACCACTGAGCCATCTCTCCAGCCCCTGTGGGGTTGGGGGAAGGACTATTTTAAGGCAGAAGCAAACTGTTAGTAGCAGATCATCAGGAAACTCTAGGGTGTTCCTGAAAGGAAAGTAAGGCCAGGAGGAAAAGAGTGAAAAGTGAAGAAGGTGCTTAATATTTGGATAATTTTTAATAATGCCATATGTTGATGAGACTGAAAAACTGTAAGAGCAAACGCATAAAAACAATATCTAGGGAGAGTGGAGGAATTAGTGGGACAGAATAAAATTTTTGTTTAACTTTTATGATCACTGAGTATTGATCCCCCCCCCCCACCCCGCCAAAGGTTACTGCTAAAGAATTAAAGAGTGGGTTAGTTCTGTAATACTAGAAGGGGAAACAAAACATTCAAAAGTAATCAAGAAGGATAAAGACAAAAAGCAGCCCAGGACAGATGGGAGACTAATGTTAGAGAAAACACAGGTTTAAACCCAGTGCATTAGCATTCATATTAAATGCCAATTACCTAAATACTCCAGTAAAAGCCAAAGACACTGCTCATGCTGCATTCTTAAAAAATACAGCTGTTGCACTGTCATAGGTAGAATGGATGGAGAAAGCCAGTTTACATGTGCTGGTGCTGTATGCTGGTCTAGGGCAGCCTGGGCTATATGGAAAAGCTCTCATCTTAAAAGCAGAAAGAGGTGGGCAGTGGTGGTGCACACCTTTGGTCCCAGCACTTGGGAAGAAGAGTTTCTGTGAGTTCAAGGCCAACCTGGTTTACTGAGCAAGTTCAAGGACAGCCAGGGGTGTTACACAAAGAGCGGAAAGAAAACTGATGTTGTGTCAGTATTTGAGAATAGACTTTAAGGCAGAAAAAAAGCACATCGTGATTGCTTAGCAGCGTTTGGCTGAGATCAAGTGTGAAAGCATTGTAGAGGGAGGTGAATTAAACAATTTAAGCATTTTTAGCTTAAAAAATTGTGTGTGTGTGTGTATGTACACGGTCAGAGGACAACTTGTGGGAGTCAGTTCTCTCCTCCTGCTGTGGGTTCTAGGAATCAAACTTAGGTACCAGTCAGGTTTGCACAACAAATACTTTACATGCTGAGCCATTTCTCTGGCCCCATTTTAACTTTCTGAGTTAACATAATCTCAATATATAAAGTAAAATGGTCAGAAGTTTTAGGAAATGGCCTAATTTATAGCCACAATAGAGAAATTTTAGTGATCATATAACTAATGAACAGCTTTAGACAAAACAGTAAATAAAAGATTTGGTCTATATGTGACTATAAAAAAATCCCACAGCCACCTAACACACTTTATAGTATTCAGATGGCTGTGTCAAGGGCAAAAAACAGTCCAGGACAGGTGGGACACTAATGTTAGACAGAATACTGATCGAAACCCAAGTGTCACTCCAAGTAAATTAGAAATATGAATTAAAAAAATAGAAAAATCATGTATTTAGAAATTTAAAAGTACCTCTAATGTTTATAAGTCATAAAGTAGGGAAATATAAAATGTTTTGACAGCAATAAAGAAAATGGTACATATTAAATTTATAGTGTGTAGATGAAACATTTCTGACAGATTAATAACTTTAAACACATTCAAAAGGGGAAGAAGGAAATTATTGAGCAAAGCATCTATCTTGATGCAGTTTATGCTAACTAGGATAAAAGAAATTTCTTTAACCTGATAAAAGTCATAGTTAGCCCAACTTGATCATGAAGTAGTGGAAGGAAGAACAAAGGAGACAGAAAACAAGGAGCAGCAGCCAAGCCACAGGGCCTCCTTAGAAAAGACGGTGCGATTGGCAGCTCTCAGGCAAAACCATGAACAGGGAACAAGTAAGCAACATGAAGTATATGGATTGGGACCTCACTGCAGATGGCAGACACTGAAAAGGCAAGTGGCATTTATGAAAAGCTCATGTTAAATCAGCTTTTTAAAAATTAATAACATTGGTGCTTATCTAAAACAGTCAGCTATGATGGCATACTGCTCTGACCTGAGTGCTCTGAAGGCTGAGGTAGGATCTTGGGCCACTCTAGGATATGTAGCTGGGCAGTCTTAAAAAATTTAATTTCAGTACAGCCAGGCAGTGGTTGGTACACACCTTTAATCCCAGCACTTCGGAGGCAGAGGTCAGCAGATTTCTGTGAGTTTGAGGCCAGCCTGGTCTACAAAAGCTAGTTCCAGGACAAGGTCCAAAGCTACAGAGAAACCCTGTCTTGAGAAAGAAATATTTAATAGAAAGTGGAGGAAAAAGATACATCACTTATGATACATAGCTTGTTTTTTACAGATTAACATGACAAAACTTTTGCAAGTTTTGACAATCCTGATACATTTAAATCAAACTTATCAGTACTAAACTTAGGGAAGAAAGAAAACTGCATGTTCCTGTAATCATGAGGAAATGGATCCCTGCCAAGCATGTAAAGAATGCATATTCCAATTCTCAAACTTAGAAGAGAGGAAGAAATGGATGTATGTATCCACTCACGCTGCTGTCAGCTAATATCTTGTTCCATAGAAATAGTAGGAGGAGGAGATCACCAGTCATCTCATACCTAGGAATGAAAGCCAGACCCAGCAGTACATGTAATGACAAAGTGATGTTTGTCCTAGGAATGCAAACTTTAGTGTTGAAGATTAAGTGTATGTTCATTTGCCATACTGACAGGTTACAAGAGTAGAATGATATTATTATCTTAACAGATACAGAGAAAATATGTGATAAAACTTACCATGCATACTATATAGGCATCTATATTGTCCCCTTTGACATGAGGAAAGACTGTCTGCAGTCCTTCCCTTTAGCATTGTATCAGAGGTCCCACTCCACAAAAACTAAAGAAAGTAAAATGGGTCAAGATTGGGAAAAAAAGGAACACTGATTTATATGCTTACAGATACAGGAAAGTTAAAAAAACAAAACAAAAAAACAAAAAACTAAAGGCTTATCACTAGAATTAGGCAGAGTTGCTTAGGAAAGTAGTAGACGTGAGAATCATTCACACTTTCCCATGCCAGCAACAGACAGACAGCAGGACCTTAGTGACCATTTGCAAGAGTATAAAACGGAAGAACCAAGAAACATCTCTCCAGCAACATGCAAGACATTTTTCTCTGTCCCAGATAACTGTATTTTTCTCTTTGGATTTATTCATATGAGTGCTGGTTATCGAACACTCTGATAGAATATTTAGTGGTCCTTTCACAGCTAATACTACTGAGAACTGATATTTGGTCGGATGCCGTGCCAACTGGCCTCTGCTTTCTGGGGATGAATGTCTATTACAGTAAGAAAACTTTTGACCAATTGTCTATTTTGAAGATCCTTTATCATGCCGTATAGGCCTGTCTTTTTTAATAAAGTGGAAACTGGTAGCTTCTTGTAAACCCCCAGAGGATTTAGGTCTTTTTTTCAAAGACTTTTTTTTTTTTTTTTAAAGGAAACAAAAGCTTGTTAATTCTCTATTTTTTTCCTCAGGCATAGAAATTGAATCCGAAATGGCTGATGATTAAGCAAAGCTTATAATAGAATATATTTCTATTTTTAGTGTCTCAACTCTTTAAAATGAATGGCATTGTTTCTTTAAAGTAGGAAGTTACTTTTAACACATGAAATAAGTTATTTCAAAATTCTACTTTTAGTTGCTACATTTTCTTCAGTTACTCTGTTTTTAAAAAAACCAACATTGCTTAAATTTTTAGATGAGAGGTTCTGATGCTTCTTTGGAAATAGTACTTAAATGTTGATAAGCCTTGTGCTTCAAAGATAGCAAAGAGGTTGTCGGGGGAAAGTGAGGGGAGTGACAGAGACCCAACCTGAGCGGACTTTGGGATACTGTCGGGTGGGGTTTGGGCAGCTGATGTCATCTTAGGCTTCAGTGTTCAGATGGAACAGGGATTTGAGATAGGAAGTGGGGACTAACACCCAGTGTGTCCTGAACTTTTGAAGGGCTGCACCATCCACGAAAGGACAGGCAGTTTCCTAGTTAGTAGCAAGAAGAGATGACAAGACAGCCACACTGTTGGGTCAAAAGCTGCAATTTTTCCGTCAGAGGTCCCTGCCACAGGTAACAATCAGCCCACGGCTGGTGACTCCCTCCAAGGCCTGGTTGAAGCAAAGATCAAGTGATTTTAAGGGAGTCCCTAAAGAACTGCCACCAATAAAGCCCAACAGAAATGCCATAGAAAGTGACAAGTGAAGGTAGAACAGAAGGCAGGAAAGCTAGCAGAGGTTAAGACGGTGCCGGGAAAGGAGTGGGCAGACTTGAGAAGGACAGAACAACTCGAAGACTCCATTAAGGAGCTGTTTGGATCCAGCCTAAGAGAGAGTGGTGAGTGGACCGTAGGTCTGAAGTCTGCCCTAATGGCTGCACAAGAGAATTACTAAGGTCTAATTAGAGGTGATACCTTGAAGGAACACGAGGAACGAGACAGTTGTCAAAGGAATTCAGTGATGATGAGTTTTCTAGAATTGATGTCAATATGATGACTCCTCAAACTTGGAAAACACAGTAAACCTAAATAAGATTAAATACACATATGTATTTTGTGAACTCCTCAGAACTCTGAAAATAGAACTTGAATGTGATAAGAAGGGCTGGGGAGAGCACAAGTTCCTGTGTTCAGACCCCCATATAAAGGTCCACCTGTAACCCCAACATTTGGGAAGCAGAGGCAGGATCTCTGAGCAAGCTGGCTAGTAAGACTTAGCCCATCAGTAAGCTCTAGGTTCAACTGAGAGACCCTGCCTCAACAGAGTACTCAAGAATGACACATAAGTCAACTTGGGGCCTCTCTATGCATGTTAATATGTTCGTTCACATCTGACATTCACACACGTGCACACACCACACACACATGTGGAAGATGGTGAGAGGTCAAAGGTTGCAGTAGGTTGGTAGCCTGTTTTTAGTAGTAACCTTGCACCAAAGAAAAGCTAGGAGGTAGAATCGGATCTTTGGAGTAGGGAAAGAGAGCCTTTGTATGGGTTCTGTGCAGTCGTTCACTCATGAAGACTGAAGGTGAACCAAAGGTCTTCCAGGGAATGAGGGCCATAAAAGCCGAGTAGAAAGCTGTACTTGTCCAGAGAATTGACCGGCAGAGTTTTTGGCAAGATCCTAGTGGGATGAAATAGAAGCAATGATGAACAAATGACAAACTCCTGAGTAGTTAAATGAGCGTTAGCTGTCTGTCAGGGCAGCAGTGATTAGGAGAGGTGGTGCAGGGCTCCTGCTGGGTGGACAGCAACAGACTTAAGGCCTTTTAGGTTCTCCTGTTGGAGCAGGGGGTGGAGGAGTAAAACTGAGTTGAATATGTAGGAAAATGTGGGTGAACATCACAGCTAAAAATTTTAAAGGAGCTGAGCATGCTAGTGCGTCCCTCCTTTTTATCCCAGCACTCGGGGGGGGGGGGGGGGCAGAGCCAGCTTGGTCTGCCTAGAGAGTTTCAGGCCAGCCAGGGATACATAGTGAGACCCTGTCTCAACAAACAAATATTAAAGGGAACTCATTTTAAAAGAAGTACAATGTTTAACACCCAAGCTATAAAGCAAGAAAGAATGGTGCTTGAATAGTCAAACACTGCAAAAGGGATGAGGGTGTAAGCAAAAAGCCACTGTTGTTAATAGATACCACAACATAAAGAGCACAGACGAGAGTGCATTGTGCAGAAATCACCGTACATGTTGGTGGACTAAACCTAAAACAAATTGCCACTGGGATTAAAATAAAATCCCACCATATGCTGTTTTTAAGAGTAACACTTAAAACATGAACACAGGAAGGTTGAAAAAGAAAAAAATGCCAGTCTAATACTAATCCCACAAGAGTTAGAGAAGCTTTGAAAATAATTGAACAAACTAGAACTTAATGAAAAAAATCACTATATTGAAGAGGATCATTCTCAAATGGGAAGAGAAATAGCAGGTACTTAACCAGGAAGATCTATTACTTGTGATTTTATATTCTAACAAGATGGTCTCAAGTAAAACACAAATTGATAGATTCCAAGAAGCAACTGAAAAGTGTGTGAGCATATATTGAGAGCTCTCAATAACTGTTGGATTAGACAAAATGGCAACAGAGAGAGTGATTGAGTTTTAGATCAGTTAAAATTGTGGAAGTTTACAGCAGTTAAAATTAGAATTTATCTCTGATAATTGAAACCTTTCTGTATGTTAGGAAAGTTAAATACATTGCCACACCACAAGTCAAAGAAGAAATACATGGGGATTTGGAGATTGAGCTCTAATGGAAATGTTCATTATAGCTTTAGGATGAAGCTATATGAGTACTTAGAAGAAATTTATTTTCTTAAATATTTGCTACCAGAAGAGGATCAAAAAATAATATACATTCATGTCAAGAAGTTGTTAAAACAATGTAAACCAATGGAAGATGAAGGGAATAATGAGACTTAGTTGGATCATCAACCCAGAAGTTGGATATACAGTCATCGTCAGTGGTTATTATCTTCTCTCTCAAAGGTGAGATCTAAGGCTTCCTCCTTGGCAGTTGATCTCATCCTATAGTCTTCTAAACCTGCACAAACTGTCCCAGTGAACCGGAGTACAGGGCTGATCCTAAGCCCATTCGATGAGACTCCAGTGGTTCTGCCGCCAGGGTGAGAACAGTGAGGATGACCTGATTTCTCTCACTTTGAAGACAAAGGCCACCAAAAGAAAAAAAAAACATGGACAGATCAAATCTAGAGATGTTATTTAAAAAAAATTTCTGTCAAATATTTCTGTTACCCAGTTAACCATGGTCTAAAAATATTAAATGGAAAATTCCAGAAATAATGAATCACTTTTACATTTTATGTTGTTCTTACACTATTGAATGTCATCCCAGGACATGAATTGTCCTGTTATTCAGTGCATGCACATCATATATACTAGCTACCCATTAGTCTAGATTATCAGATGGACTGTTGTAGAATTATATGACTAATCTTTATTTAATTATGGCCCTTAAACACAAGAGTAGTGATGCTGCCAGTGGTATTATTCTAATTGTTTTATTTGATTGTTGTTGTTTTGCCTTTTACTGTGTCTAGTTTACAAACTAAACTTTCTCATAGGTATGTATATAAGGGTATGTATGTGTATAGTATATACACATAGGCTCCAGTACTATGTCAGGATTCCCTTGGAATCTTGAGATTTAGCCCTAGTAGATAAAAGGGAGCTACTGTATTATAATTCAGTATATTTCACATTAAAGGAGAAAATGTCAGATGTTGTAAAAAACAGTTGCTCAAATTTAGTGTTCATTTTGTTAACAGTAACTGAGAGGATAGGATACACTACATAACCTGAGGAAAGTGTTTCACCAAAAATGTGCATCGATTCTCTATGTGATAGTTTAACCTGAGCTGTGGGGATGCAGGGACCCAGCAAGGAGACTCCTGCTACCAGTTCAGGAAATGAGGTAATGTAGCCCAGAGAGCAAAAAACAGGGCTTTCTTTTTCCTGCATAGATAGTTTTTTGCCAAGAAAATCAAAGCAAATCTGTAAACTCCAGTTGGACAAAGGTTTAGCATAATAAAAGCTAAATGAATGATACATATATAAACATCATGGCTTTACTGGCTGTATGTAGCTGAGAGAATAGAAAAATAATTCACAATATATGCTTTTTCTCTAGGACTTTACAAAAAGCAATAATCTTGACAACATCACAAAGATATGGAAGTCCTTCACAGAGAAGACTCATGAGAATTTTTAAGGCTTGAAGTGAACGCTGGTGTCAGTGTAGTGCTGTTGCATAGCTGCTTGTTGATGGGAGTCAGTGCCAGTTCTTGTGATTATCTGGAACTTCAGCATGATTCAAATTAAAAGCTCTGTAAAAATTCTGAAGGGAATGGTGATAAGCTAAAAACCTGAAATTGATACAGGACTTGAGTAATTCCCCAGTGGAGTACAGTATAGAACCCATCAGAAAGAAGGGGGAGGCCAGACAGGGTGTGGTGCTGGTGATAAAGCCAGTGTGACTCTTGTCTGTCATCCACCAAAGGAAGCACCCAATGAAGGAACCTATCTCTTTGCAAAAAGCGTGACTGAAGTTGGCCAGTGAGTGCATCTAGGGCTCCCTGCAGGTGAGTGTGCTACCTCTGAGCTCTCTCTGCAGTTCTTGTACTTCAGTCTGTAGAAGAAAGGAACTGAACAGCGAGTTTGTCACAGTGGTTACCTCTAGGAACTGACTTCAAATGTCAAGAGTCAGGAGCATGAAATAGGCCCTGTAAGACTCTGGTAAACACATCGCTCCAGTTCCGTGTGAGTAGCATAGAGTTTAAAACATGAGCATGTAAAGAGTGGTTGTTAGCATGTCATAGGAGTTAAAAGTTAAAATAGCCAGAGCTATTCTTATCTGTATGAATTTCAAAATGAAGGTTAGTTAAAAATTGCCAGATGTCACCCAGAATAATACCTTTACATAGCAGTTACAGCATTGGATGCGCGCACGTCCGTGCAGATTCACACACACACACACACACACACACACACACACACACACACACACTATCTGAAGTTAGTGTGCACAATGTTAGTATTTGACATACCTGTATTTCAAGTGTATGTGGTTGGGAAATAATCATACTTCTCAAACCTCTGTATATCTGAACTATCATAATACAAGTTTACTGTCCCTTTTCCAAAGTGCTAAGACTAAAAGTGTTTCAGATTTGGGCTTTTGTTTTTGTTTTTCTCTTTGGTATGTATCTGTGGATATTTTAGGGATGAACCCAAATCTCAATGCTAGCTTCATTTATGTTTCCTATGTACATTATGTACTCAAGTAAGTTTATGTATTTTAAAATACTTTTAAAAAATAAATTTATTAGTTTTATATGTGTGTTTGTATCCCTGTATGAGTTCACAAGTACAATGGTCACTCAGGAACTCATGGAGAATGTCAGATACCCTAAAACTGGAGTTAGAGTTTTGAGTCGCCAGGTACACATGTGTGCTGAGAACCAAATCTTGCTCCTCTGTAAGAGCAGTAAGCATTGACACTGAGTCAGCTCTCCAGCTCCCAGTTTTAACCATTGAACCGTCTCTAGCACCCAGGTTTATATATTTTTAATGTATCTGATTTAATTTTTCTTTTTTTCTTTTTTTTTCTTTTTTTTTTTTTTTGAGATTTGGTCATGTTCTGTAGCTCAGGTTTGCCCTGAACTCAGAATTCTCCCACATGGGTCTCCTGAGTGCCCCTGGGATTATAGGGATGTGTTCCCACACCTGGTTCCTGTGTTTTAACTGAGACCATCACATAAGGTTTGATGGAGAATTTTCCGCATGTAGCACCATCTCTTGTTCCCTGGCTTTAAGAATTATGTGAATTTCAGATTTTTGGATTTGGCATACTCAATCTTTATTTTAAAATATTAGGAGATGCCTATCTTGATGTACTTATAGCTATTGCTGCTTTTGATTTTCTTGCTGTTTGGTATCTTTCTGTCAAATCTATATTCCTTGGCTCAGGACTAGGTCTGTAGGCTTGTTATCTTTGTCCATCTTCTACAAGACGGCGTCTCTGAACACCAGCTGTCCACTGTAGAGCAGCTGGGAGTGATAAGACAGACTTCAGGTTCTTGTTGAGAGACATTTCCCAAAACTGACCTAGATCTCAAGCCCTGAATTGGACTGAATTGGCTTTATCATGCCAGTTGAGTTAGTAGATATGGTCCATATTTGACGAGTTGAGAGCCCCCATTTCCTTTTGGCCCCCAAATCCTAAGACCAGAAGAAGCAGCATTCTCCGGGGATTTAAAGATGGTAGTGAATTCCGTCTAGCCAAACTTGGGACTGGTCATTGGCCTTGATTTCCTTCCCTCATTAGCTTCATTTGCAAGTCTTTCACTGAGTACTTTAGCAATAGTAGGTGTGAAAAAATATCAATTTCACACAAGTTTCTGGAAATGACAGAGTAGAGATTCCTGTGGTGAGATAGTATAGAGTACAGGTGGACACACATCTGGCCCAGATCGTAGCCCATGTAGGCACAGCCTAGGGGAAAGAAAGCCTTTGAAGAGATGCACTCTGCAGTCTTAGAACAGTGAGCAAGCTGCAAGCATAGAGGCTCCTGCAAGCATAGGAAAGAGACCCTTCTGCTTTTATTAGTCTGTGAGTCAAGTCTCCAAGATGTGTTTGTATCCCCACCTAAATTCTCTTTGCGGACGGGGCGGGGGGGGGGAGATATTTCAGCTTACAATTGTCGTTCATCTTGAGGTAAGCTCACTTTGAAAGCAGAGGTGATTTTTCTGTTTTCTTGTTTCCATTTCTTTGCTGCTTGCAGAGATACTGCCTTAGCTTTAAATGTTTCATTGTATGGCTAAAGACTGGGCTTTTCATTTTCTTGTGAAAGCTTTCATTTAAAAAAATTCTACCTCAGGAATTAATGGTAGCCATGTAATTTCTTTTTAAAGCAGCTGGTTCTGCAAAAGTTGGGAAGACACATTTATGCTGTTATAAACATACTTTGTGTATGTGAAAAATATTCACTCAAGTTTGTGTGCCTTGATTCTGAACTCCCCACAGAGAATGTATTTTGTGTGTCTTGTTTGCTTATGTGGAGTCAGATTAAAGGTTGATTTTCCAACCTTGGCTTTTCTGTCTAAGCTGAGCAGTTGGAAGGCACGAAGCTGCACAGAACTCCTCAGTCCTCAGCTGTGAACAGGCCCTGTTTTGTTGATAGCCCTTCACTGTGTCAGAGACTGGTGACCAGTGCCAACTGCAACTCTACAAGAGGCCATCCGTTGAGTGCATAGTTGTCTGGAGACCACTTGGTGTTTATAGAACTGTGGCCAGGCTGAACCAGGTTTACTGTAGGTCTTGCTCTGGAGAACTTCTGTCATCTGACTAGACATCTGATTGCACTGTAATTTGTACCTGAGCATGTCTCTGTTGGTAGAGTCTGTGAGGCCCTGGAGGAGCTTCGGTTGGAGATCCCTACCCCGGGAAGGGGTGATCAGCCATATCACACACTTTGTCCCTGCCCTCCTGAACACAGAATGGAGCCAGGAGTGGGCAGGAGCGAGGTTTTTATTTCTACACCTAACCTAGGAGTGTGTTCCTGGAAAGACTTTATTTAACAGCCTTCCTTGACTACCACTTGTGAGAGCACTTGGCCTTGGCTTTGGATCAAATGTCACTAGTGGTCCATAGCTGAAATCAGAATCCATTTGTAATATGAATGCTCCCTTGCCCAGACTTCGAAGGCTTGTGTGGGTTGGCCTCAGCCTTTTTTTTTCCCCTAGAAGCAATGGCAGGAATGGAGTGTTGGGCCTTGGTCCTACACATCCCCAAGTGCAGTTGTTGTGAGCAGTCCAGTTCTTCCTCAAGGGCCTCATCAGAATGAGGCAGAGAAAGGGTTTGTGCTGTGAAGAGACCAAGTGTCCTAAAATGTGATGCTGAGGTGTTTAAACAATGTCCCTTCTTTAAAATGCCCTAATGTCTCTGTTGAAGAGGCACATAAATCTCCCTGCCCAAGCAGCTGGTGTCTAGAGAGCCTGGACACAGTGTCCTCACCTTCCCCACCTTTCCCTCTTATCCTCCCTCCCTCCTAGTCTTTCTCATCCACACTGGAGTTCTGCTTGTTTGTTCTTTGCTGATCCTCTTCAGAGGGAGTAGACTACTTCTCTCTAGCTCAGGGGACTGGGAACTGATGATAGCATTGACGAATTAAAAACTTAGTGAAGTGGAACTGGGCCGGGGCTATCAGCCAGGAAGGGATGAGCCACAAGAATGGTATGCTTCAGTCTCTTGATTTGGGGTATGTTGTCTGACAAAGAGCCTAGTGACACTACTCCCTTCTCCTGTGAAGTCTGCAGATATGAAATTCCAATCCTAGAATCCCATGGGCTTCCCAAGACTTGCTTTCTGTTTCCCAATATGGAAATTGTAGGCTCTGTGACTGACTGGGTATTGCTACAGAAAGGGTGTTGTCCTGAAGCAAGTTCTTGATTACTTTTCAGAATTGCAGTACCAAGGTGTTTGTCTGTGACCCTAGGGGCTTTGCTTAGGGCACTGGCAACAAAGCAGAATATGGTATGCCAGGGGCCTTCCGGGAAAGCCTGCAGACGTGTTGGGGTTGACTGGGCTTTTTGTTGGTTTGTTTGTTTAACTAAAACCAGCCAATTTTACATTGAAGAAAAATACAAAAAATAAAAATTTTGGCCCAACATGAAAAATGAAAAGTTCTCAGATTAGTCAAAATCACATCTTATGTATTTGGCACATGCAGCCATGCTTAGCTTTGGCATCTTTGCCACATTGCCACTACTCCCTGTTGTATCACTTCCAAACAGCACTTGTGCCCATGAGTGGTTTGAATCCTGTAGTGGGGACGATTTAAGGGGCACCTTGAACTTGGGCCATGGTCATGGACTTTGAAGGCTACTGGTTGTAGTAAGGATCTCCCTAGTTAGTTCCCAGCCACTTAGCCCCAAAATAACCACACAGAAGCTGTATTATTTAAATCACTGCTTGGCCCATTAGCTCAAGCTTCTTATTGGCTAACTCTTACATCTTAATTTAACCTATCTCCATTAATCTATATCACCATGAGGTGGTGGCCTACCAGCAAAGTTTCAGCACATCTGACTCTGGCAGAGGCTCCATAGCTTCTCTCTGACTCCGCTCTTCTTTCTCCCAGTATTCAGTTTGGTTTTCCCTGCCTACCTAAGTTCTGCCCTGCTATAGGTCCAAAGCAGTTTCTTTATTCATTAATGGTAATGACAGCATACAGAGGGGATTCCCACATCAACTGGACATTACAAACTCCAGCTGTCCCCTGTACTCTGCCATCTGCCTGTTTGTATCTTTGGGTACTAGAAGAACTGTCCAGACTATAGGTAAAAATTATCCATTTTTGAAGAGGGGGTAAGAACATGGGTTTGCTTCTACTCTTAATTTAGTCTGAAGAAATGTAAGAAACCTTAAGTTTGTGATGGGGTAGAAATTGTCTGGTTCCTCAGTTTCTCCAGAAAGTAATTTACTTGTATGTTTTGGCAGGTGGAAAGCAATCCAGCCAAGATGGATATCTACGACACTCAGACCTTGGGGGTTGTGGTCTTTGGCGGATTTATGGTTGTTTCTGCCATCGGTATCTTCCTGGTGTCAACCTTCTCCATGAAGGAGACATCGTATGAAGAAGCACTTGCCAACCAACGCAAGGAGATGGCAAAAACTCACCACCAGAAAGGCGAGAAGAAAAAGAAGGAGAAGACTGTGGAGAAGAAAGGAAAGACCAAGAAAAAGGAAGAAAAACCTAATGGGAAGATACCCGACCATGACCTGGATCCCAATGTGACCATCATCCTCAAGGAACCAGTGCGTGTACCTGCTATGGCTGTGGCTCCAACTTCAGTCCATTCGTCTATGGTCCATACCCCTGTAGCCACTGTACCAGCTATGCCTCAAGAAAAGCTGGCTTCCTCCCCTAAGGACAAAAAGAAGAAGGAGAAAAAAGTGGCGAAGGTTGAGCCAGCAGTCAGTTCTATTGTGAATTCCATCCAAGTTCTTGCTTCAAAGTCTGCCATCTTGGAAGCAACACCCAAGGAGGTGCCTATGGTGGCTGTACCCCCAGTGGGCTCTAAGGCCAGTGTTCCTGCCACCAGCAGTCAGGGCAAGAAGGGGGAGGGAGCACAGAACCAAACCAAGAAGGGGGATGGGGCCCAGAACCAATCTAAGAAGGGGGATGGGGCCCAGAACCAAGCCAAAAAGGGAGAGGGAGCCCAGAACCAAACTAAGAAGGGGGATGGGGCCCAGAACCAAGCTAAGAAGGGGGAGGGGGCCCAGAATCAGGCCAAGAAGGGAGAAGGGGCACAGAACCAAGCTAAGAAGGGGGAGGGGGCCCAGAACCAGGCCAAGAAGGGGGATGGGGTTCAGAACCAAGCTAAGAAGGGAGAAGGGGCTCAGAACCAGGCCAAGAAGGGAGAAGGGGCCCAGAACCAGGCCAAGAAGATAGACGGGGCCCAGAACCAGACCAAGAAAGGAGAAGGGGCCCAGAACCAGGCCAAGAAAGGGGGAGAAGGGGCCCAAAATCAGGGCAAAAAGGGGGAAACAAGCCAAAATCAATCTAAGAAAGGTGAGGGAGGCCAGAACCAAGCCAAGAAGGGGGAAGGGGCTCAGAACCAGACCAAGAAGGGGGACAGACCCCAGAACCAGGGCAAGAAGGGGGATGCAACTCAAAACCAGGGCAAAAAAATGGAAGGAGCTCAGAACCAAGGCAAGAAGACAGAGGGAACCCCAAACCAAGGCAAGAAGGGAGAAGGTACTCAAAACCAGGCCAAAAAATTAGAAGGCTCTCCTAACCAAGGAAAAAAGGCAGAGGGGGCCCAGAACCAGGGTAAGAAAGGAGAGGGGGCCCAGAACCAGGGCAAGAAAGGAGAGGCGGCTCAGAACCAGGGTAAGAAAGGAGAGGGGGTCCAGAACCAGGGCAAGAAAGGAGAAGAGGCCCAGAACCAGGGTAAGAAAGGAGAGGGAGCTCAGAACCAGGGTAAGAAAGGAGAGGGAGCTCAGAACCAGGGTAAGAAAGGAGAAGGATCTCCCAACCAGAGCACAAAAGTTGAGGTTGTACAAAACCAGGGCAGAAAGGCAGAAGGAACCCCAAATCAGGGCAAGAAGATGGAGGGGGCCCAGAACCAGGGTAAAAAGGGGGAAGGGGCCCAGAATCAGACCAAGAAGGGGGAAGGGGCCCAAAACCAGGGGAAAAAAGGGGAAGGGCCTCAAAACCAGGGCAAAAAGGCAGAAGGGGCCCAAAGTCAAAGTAAGAAAGGGGAGGGCACCCAGAATCAGGGCAAAAAGGGGGATGGAAATCCCAACCAAGGCAAGAAGGGGGAAGGGGCTCCCAACCAGAGTAGAAAGACTGATGCAGTTGCTAATCAGGGCACAAAGACAGAAGGTGTCTCAAACCAAGGAAAAAAGGCAGAGGGGGCCCCCAATCAGGGCAAAAAGGTAGACGAGTCCCCCAATCATGCCAAAAAGGTAGACACAGCTGCCAATCAGGGTAAAAAGTCAGAGTCAGCTCCTGCCCAGGATAAAAATGCAGGAATGGTCCAGAGCCAGGAGGCACCAAAGCAAGAGGCTCCTGCAAAGAAGAAGTCTGGTTCAAAAAGAAAAGGCGAGCCTGGTGAGTGCCCAGACTGTCCTGTGAGCTTGAGGGAAAGCTGCTCCTCTGTGACGGGCCAGTGTCCTCAGTGCTCTGTTGATTCACTTTTCCTGTTCTTACCAGATTGGGTACGGATGACAGACCAGGGAAACAACTCCACACAAGTCCAGCTCCGTGGACTGTTGAGCTTTTGGGCTTTTATACAGGAGCAGGGGTGTGGGTTTACCTACAGGAGCATGGATAAGTCTAAGGCAGCTGTATCACCACCAAAAAGCCCACCACAGCCTCCCTGAGGGTTTAGGAAAGCTGTGCTCCTGGAGCTCTCTATCCCTGTTCGACTTGGAGGCAGCTCCACTAAAGACTCATGTCTCCCCAGTAATTGTGGTGGTCTTGTAACCTTGAGGAGGACCTGTGAGTCTTGGGACTTTCTGAGCTTCCTGAATTTTATGATCCTCAGTCCTTTATAGGAGGGATGTTTGAGTTTGGAGGATGTAGCTACATAACTGCCTTCCGTGTCAGTCAGCTGCTGCTATAGTAAGGCTGTGTAACAAGCACCCCAAGTTCTACCGCCTTGTAACAGCAGTCCTTTGTCTTTGCTCCCGTGTCTGTGGTTGGCTAAGGTTGGCTGATGTAGGTCCTGTCTGCTGGGAGGCTCTGCTTCATGCTGTGTCTTAACTAGGTAGGCTCAGGGCTACTCCACATGCATGAGTTCATTTGGGGGCCTGAGCTGAAGTGCCTGTGTCTCACTAGGGCAGAAGTCCTCTTAGGGTGTAGCAGAGGCATAAGACATTTTGAGCGGGCACCTTCAAGCTGCATCTCATTCTTCAGGGCAAGTCATGTGAATGGTACTGAGTCCCCTCTGAGGGACTGCATGAAGCGGTGTGAGAAACAGTCTAGATAGGGTAGTCTTGGCAGATATTCTCAAGGGTCTGCTGTGTCTTACCAGTCTGCTTTGTGTTGATGCCCCACCTAATTTTAGCTTTATTCATTTAGTATTTTTAGGAAATAGTTTTCTTCATATTATCCTACCATTCTTCCCTAGTTATTTAATAAAGCATTATAGAACATTAATGTAGATTCCATATTATATATAGAGAAAATAGATAATACAGAACACTGATTTGCCTTGGTGTTTTTAGTGGGTTACAGTAGCTATACAGATTCAGCCAGGGTTTAAAAAGTGGTTGAATTTATGTGACTTGTGAAAAGCACTTTAGCAAACAGGGTTTTTTGAGGCAGTTGTTCTCCCAGGTCTCTCCTGAGGAAACTGAACTGTGGCACACAGGTGCTTAGTGGACCTGATGCCCCCAGACTGCCTGGGGGCCCTGCATCTGCTTATGCAGGCACAGCACAGCTACCAGCTTCAACGGTGATGGATGTTAGGACACCAAAGAGAAGTACAGAGATGACACAGGAAAAGTAGGCTACCAGATTCTTGAAAGGTGATACCGAACGAAGACAAAGACATTAAATATGAGATAATACAAATGAAAGCAACTTTAAAAATTAGTATTTCTTCATATTTCAGGGGATTGATTCCAAGCCCCACCCCTGCCCTGTGTATTCCAAAATCTGCAGATGTTGAAGTCTCATAAATGGCTTCATGTTTTCATATAAGTAACTCCCTAAATCCCATATACTTCATATCCCTTTTTTAGAAAAATTCTATTATCCACCCCCTATAGGGTTGGGGATCAAGCCCAGAGCCCTTATGTGTGTTAGACAAGTTTTATACCAATGAGCTATGTTTGTAGCCTGCCCCACATACTTTACATCACCTATAGACTACCGAAGATGCCTACTACAAAGCAGATGCTGTGTAAATAGTTGTTATGTTATATTGTTTAAGGAATAATTACAAAGAAAAGAACTGCATATGTTAAGTAGAGACACATTTTTTTTCTCTTTTTGTTTTGTTTTTTAATGTTTTTGATCCGAGGTTGGTTGGATCTGGATGGGAAGCCTATGGAGGCAAGAGTGCTGGCTGTCCCCCAGCGAGAGTCCAGTTGTTCTTTGACTTTTTTTTTTATGCAGTGTGCTGAAATTTTATTCTTCAAAAGTTGGAAGCAATCCTGAAGAAGGCATTGGCTCTTGTGGCTGTGACAGCACCCCCTGAAGTTGGAAACACCTGTGTGGAAGGCCTTCGATATCAGTCATTCGCCTTGGTGCAAGGCCACATGGGACATGAATCCTAATGAGATGTTGCAGTAGAAAATTTCCCATTAAAACTCTTCTTATTTGATGGCCTTTTGAAATTAGGGGCATAAAATTGGGTCTTGATATATTATCTTTAAATGCTGTATTCCTCATCCCCAAAAGAATAAAGCAATAATGCTAACTACCAAATGCTGAAACAATCCAGAAAGAATCCTGCAGGATTGGGCAGGGGTGAAGTGGGGGGTGGAATTCCTTTCCTTGTGCTTGGCAAGCTCTCTGGATGTGGATAGCATGTCAGGCCTCTGCAGTACGGGTTGATTCCCATCAGGGACTCTGTTGAAAAGTAGAGCAGACTCACTCACAGAGTCGCAGAGCCAAGGTGCTTCATAGAAGCCCAGGGCTGTCACTAAGGGAGTATGGTCTCTCAGAAAGGCTGGAACTCCAGCCATGGGGAAGAGCTGTAAAAGTTCAGGACAGGTGATGGGAAGCACTCATAAGCATGTGAAGGGTGTTCCTGCCTAGCACTTGGCTGTGCACTTGGTCCTAAGATTACAGGTATTGCCCAAGTGACAGGTCTATGTGTTTAGCCCTCTGCCCCAGGATCTCTCACTGTAGCACAGGCTGACCTCAAAATGATGGCTTTCTTGTCTCAGCCTTCCAAATCCTGGGATGTAGGTATGAACTGTCATGCCCAGAGTTAGCCACCTCTTTTTCCTAAATAATCAGGAGAGTGTATTGGTGAGGCTCCCCGGTGAGCTCAGAAAACTCTTATGTCCTTGGGGGCATGTGAAGGTCTGTGAGAGTTCTTGTTTTTGCTGTTCATAACTCTGTTCCCACTTAGTACCCTTAGGTAAGTGAGCCCCTACCTCGTCTCTGCGATGTCAAGACTCCCCTCAGCTTCCTGTTACACTCAGGATGTAGGGGATTTTGAGTACCTCATGCTTGCAGTGATGTGGACAGGGTGAGCATGCCTTATGTGGAGGTTGTCCATTCCACTCCATGACTAGTTTTGTGAAAGGTGATGGAGATAAAAGAATCATGTCTTCTCATTGTGTCTTTTACTGCAGTGGCCAGACCTTGTGTGGCATTGTCAGACCCAAACAGGCAAGAACGTGTTCGTGAGTTACTGTTTTTATAGTTGTACTGTATACAGCTCTGCTCTGTGCTAGGATTATCTAAGAATGACCCAGTCGGTATGGCCCCTGATGATTGTGGGTTGAGGACAGCTTGCTGTTTGCATTTATATATACTCTCTCTGGTTCCTTGGGGTCTGGCTGCCCTTGGCTAGACCACCCATTTGGCTTTGCCTAATGGATTCTGTCACAGTCTGCTTATTCTCCAGCAAAATATATTTCCCATTCTTTCTGGTTCACGGGCTCTAAAGATATTTATTTCTTATTCCTGTGGCCAAGATTCTCCTGATTGATGGTAGCACGGGAGGGTGACGCAACCCGAGCCATGGCTAAGCAGTGATGGGGAGAGTAAGACAAATAGCTACATAGAACCTGCAGTGTCTCACTGCCTCTGTGGGTGGGGGGTCAGCATGAGGCAGAGGCCCCAGGGTGGGCTCAGTAAGATACAAGCCATTTTCCTCGTTGTGCTGGTGTTTGCAAGTACAGCATGTGAATGGATGTATATAATCTTTATGAATACGTTCAGACTTGCTTCTCTTTCTTGTCTGCTCACCTGGCAACACTGTCACAGCTGCTGGACAGAGAAAACTACAGGGAAATGGGGGGGGGGGGCAAAGTAGAGCCCTCACTTCCAACAGTGGAGGATTCTGATTTTGGGTCTCATGTGTGAAATGCCAGTACAAACAACAAAAGAACAGTACAAAGCCAGGTATCAGTGAAGTGCTTGGGATCACTGGCCATCTTGCTTCAGAAGGTAACTGCAGTGGGAACTCAGATTCACCTTGTCTGGCAGTTTCTTGAACTTTGCACATGATTTTCATCACTGAACTGAAGCATAAACTGTAGTAACTGCAAGTTGGGGCATGAAATCTAACGGTATGGATACTTACCAGAGGGTCATGGAGTCGTCTTTAGTCTGGTACATGAAGTGTACTAGAATTCGCCTGATTTAATATTGAACATTGCAGCTGGTACAGTGTTGTCAGGTGAGCAGGCATGAATGAGAAGCAGACCTGAATGTTTTCACACAGCTAGACCTGTGTTCTAATTCTTTGGTTGGTCTGTGGTTGACCCCCGTTGACCTACTTTTAGCCACCTTGCAACCTAGCCACAACTAAGTGTTTGTCTGTCCAGAACTGCTTTCACTCTGGGGACTGCATGTGCCCAATACAAGAGTTATGGCAGAACTGCAGGTGGGTGCTAGGTATCTGACAGGGAAGGGCTGGGCAGATGAAGTGGCCTGAGATGATGCTATGAGGATCCAGGAAATGCTTGAGGGGTGGGTCCCATCAATGGTCTAGAACAGGCTGGGAAGGGAAGTCTTTCCACAAATGCAGGAGACCTAGACTTGGGCAGGGGATGAGGAGGATGAAGAGGACCGTTGTACCATGAGATTCAAACAGCTGACTGCAGATCCTGAGGGTTGAGAGGTGTGCTGTCCACTAAGAGCTACTGGTCACCCTTCATTTAAATTAGCCCAAGATAAGACTCAGTTCTTTGATCAGACTTTCTGTCTTTAATGATCTGTAAGTAGTCACATGTCGCCAGTGGCTACCTTTTAGAACAGCTCAGAGATAAAATGTCACCATCAGAAAGTTTTGTTGCACACCCCTGCTGTAAGTAGCAGCCATTTATGGCCACGGGTCACCTTGCAGGTAGGAATCCACATGAAGAAGACATGGCTTTGCAGCCAAGTATTGGCATCATGCGCAGTTACTCCCCTACTTGGTTCTAACAGTTCATCTATTGTTCCTCACATAGAGAGGCACTGAGAATGCCATCACAGCGCATTCTCACTGGGCTGGGGTTGCATGGCCAGTCTCACTCTGTTCGTGGTTGGTACAGGTACCGTAGAGGTGACAAGCCAGGCGTGGAAGCAAGCCTGGGCACGTTTCTGCAGACCAGCTGGAGCTCTTTCAGAATTTGTTCTTTGATGTGACTTTAAGGGACTGATCAGGACCATGCCATAGGTATTAACCACTTGTCTGTGGCAGTGTTTGACAATGAACACCCGATCCCAATTGCTTTTGAAAATGTATCATTACATAAAAAAGCATGTTTCTAGCAAGCAATTTAAATAGAGAAGTATGGATAGGGTGAAAATTTAAAGTTGTCCCATTCTGTCCCTGTCACTGTTCACTTCTGGGGACCCTGGAGACACTGCTGTCACATGCAAGCTATGGTATATAACCAGTTAGAAATTACTGTTTGCTTAACAGTGTATTGGTGACATCTTCCCACATCAGGCTTGCAAAGTTGCTGCATTCAGCTGTCTAACATTCCGTAACGTGAATGTATCGTGATTTATTTAAATGACACTTAAATAGTGTGCAGACTTTTTTGGATGCTGAAATTGATGCTGCAGTGATGTACATATATTGCTGTGAGTATCTCTTAAAGTAAATTCCTAGGTCTGTAATTGCAAGTCAGAAGGTGGGTACGGTTTTCATTTAGGAAGAGTGCTCTCTTGCTCTCCAAAAATGGTTGGTGTTTTACAGAGGCCTGCTTGGTTGTGTCAGATTAACCCCGTGTGGTTCTTCTGTAGGACTGAGAAGGGTTTGTGTTACAAAAGGGTGTTAGAAGCCTTTGCATGGAAAGAGGAGACAACACTGGTATATGAAATAAAAGCAGGGATTCTTTTCTGAATGTTTAGGGACTGGGAAGTGGTAGAATCCTAGAGAAGTAAAAACTCTATGAGCTAAAGTGCCACTGTTTGGATAACACTGCTAGCCCGGTGGGTAGTCCAGCACCTGTGTCCAGCATACTTTAGGATGCATGGTAAACATGTGTGTGGTGGTAGTGGTAGTGGTTTTTAAAATCTGTTTTTATCCTTGGATTTAGTCTGTGCCTTCTTAATTATGCCCGCCTGCCTCCCACCCTGAGCCGAGGGCCGCACTGATTACTTGGAATGGCCTCGTGGTGGTGTGCTGTCAGGAGCTCTGCACTGGAAGTGAGTTTGCCTGGATCCCATATGGGTCCGGGATGTGGGAAATACACTATATGTTATGTGACCCTGTAGATAGTGTGAGTTCCAGAATGGGCAGCTGTTAACCGGAGTGAGCCTGTTTCCTGTTGCTGGTAGGAGGGGCTGAGACCTGGGTCCAAGTGAGGAGTCTACCACAGGGCACATGGCCTCTTTGCTCAGTGGGACAGGGGGTGCACCAAGGGGCTCTGGCACTTTTGTCATAATCCATGGATTGGCTTTTTGAAGGACCCCTCCCTTCTCCCCTCTCCCTCATCTCCTTCCCCAGCTGGCAGGTTGGTATCATTCTGGGGCTAGGTGATCCTGATGTTGTGACTAGGAGAATCTCGCCAGCCTCCATAATGTAGAAAACAGAAATAGGCTTTTATGAGTCTCTCATGGCTACACGAGAAAGGACACCACTGGGAGATAAGATTGTGGGTAATTTTTTGTATCTTTCATTCACCCTCTTACTTTTTTCTAGTTTTTCTTTTTGTATATATTTTTAAAAACTGGAAAAGAAACAAAAACTCCACTATGGAACTCCTGTCTGTGTGTTCCTGGAGCGTCTCTGGATGATGGAAAGGGAGGCCTGTTAGTCCTTCGGGAGAGTTAGGGTGGAGGGAGGCGGCAGCCAGTTCTCAGGCCTCCCACAAGATGCCAGTGCCCACCCAGCCCCTGGTACCTGTTGCCTGGTAAGTGCTCGTAAGCCGAGGTAAGATGAATGTCAAAGGTGCTTCTGTACCCTGAAGCTAGCAGTGTCCTGTGGGTGCTGGTGGCGGTGTCTGAGCTTTTTGTACGCACAGCCCTGCGGGGTCTCCTCTCCACCTGCAGATCAGGCAGGAACACGATGTAAGAAAAGTGTAGCTTAATGGGCATGAGACAGAAGAGGTGAAGAAGGGCTATCTGACCTATTCAGGGTGTCCACAGAGCGGGTTGGAGCTTTCTTGAAACTAATGGGCCATGATTGTGCCCTTCCTTTCCTCTACCAATCTACCTGTTCACACATGCTTCAAGTGCCCGTCCTGCCTTGTCCTTGTCCTGCCGTGTCCTGGTGCTGTTACACAGTATGGCAATCATCCTGTGTAGCCAGGGTTTGTAGAGGTGCTTGCTGGTGCTTTCCCTGCGTTTATACCCCTCACTGCCCAGCTCTATCTGTTTACATGGCCACTGCTCAGACTTGGTAGAAGTCATGTGGCCAGCAGATGGCAGTACAGGGTCTCCATGGTAACGCTCCTGGCGCTCCTTCCCACCATACAGTTAACCCCTCACCCTGTTTACAGGCTGGAGACACACCAGGTGTGCACTCAGAACAAGCCTTGGTGACCTTTATTTCTTTGTCAGGGTTTGAGTCTCCAAACAAAACCCTTGGGGCATTTGAGCCATTCATTTTCTTCCTTTCTTTTTTTGTTTTTTTTGTTTTTGTTTTTTTGAGACAGGATTTCTCTGTGTAACAGTCCTGGCTGTCCTGGAACTCACTTTGTAGACCAGGCTGATCTCAAACTCATTGAGACCACCTGCCTCAGCCTCCCAAGTGCTGGGTTTAAAGGTGTGCACCACTACTGCCCAGCGGAGCCATTCACTTTCTCTGTGAGTTCTTCAAAGTCCAGGCCCTCATTTTCTTCCCCTCTCCCCTCTTCTCTATTCCTCTGTTCTTCTCTTCCTCTCTCTCCAAAAAGAATGTAAAGCGATGCCCCAGGGAAGCAAGTTGAGTGAGAAGCATCTAGATGGCATTCTTCTGGACATCTCCATGTGGTGACTGTTGGATATGGCAGTGCTGAGACTTCAGGTACTGTCCAGGCCTCTGTGCTTGCCTTCCCGATAAAGCTGTGGTCTTCCTCTGTAGGCACCAAGGAATCGTGCCTGCCGCTGAGACTCTATGGTCTTCAGCCTTTCTGCCCGCAAACCCAAGCTGGGGCTTGCGCAAGGCCTTCCCATGGTTGTCTTTAAAACTATTGTGATGCTGGATTTGTTCTCCAGGTATAAAACTGTTGGTGTGGAAGTCTGAAGAGAAAGACTCTGACACGCAAAGAGGAAAATAATCATTCAGTCTGTAGGAAGCCATTTAATGCACACGTCTTCCAGCTTAGTAGATTATTCTCCTCCAGCCAAAGGGAAGCCTTTAATAAGCTGCTCTCCACAGCTTCTGTGCTTGGAGCCAGGGCATTGGAAACTCCAGATGTGAGTGTTTGTGGCCATCTAGGGGTCAAGTGTAGCTGTTCATCTTTGGCCTGTGTGCTCTGGGAAGGGATGACCAGGGCTGAGCTGCTTGGTCTGGGAGTGGAGTCTCCACTTAACATGCTGCCCGCGGCCTGTCTTGGCTGTGGCTGGAAGAGCACTAAGCGGTGGTGGGACCAGTCAAGTTGTATTTTATTTCTTTGAGGACCTTGGCCTTCCCCATAGACTCCTGGCCACAATGTATAGGTACACAGTTGAGGGGAGGCTGCAGTGATGTTGGTATGTTCTCCTTGTTATTAGAAAAAGTGTTACCTGCCAGCTTGGCTAGGCCCTGAGGATAACTGGCCTCCTGATAGGAGAAGGGATGCCTCCCTGAGATGAGCAGGATGGAGTTTGCCTTTGGTCTCTGAACCTTTGGTGGTTAGTGTAGATGACGTCGTAGAACTGGTCAGGGCTTGACTGCTCTGTAGCACAGCCCACTTTGCCTGGGGTGGTTGGGGTAGACTGGGCTTGGACTCTGCTTCCGGTTGGGACGTAGCTTCCTTCCTGTGGGGATGCTGCCATGCCGCAGACCTGCACCATCCATGTCATGCCCTGTGAGGGTTCAGGTCTGGTCTTTGCATTTGAGGGGAAGGCCTTCAGGATGGGTTTGGACAGTCCCTAAGAAAATGAATGTCCTTGCCATCGGATTCTCATTAGTCCCTAGCCATGTCCCCGTCGGGCCCCACTGTGAGGGGTCCCTGAATTATCACTTGGGCTTCTCACACTTAGGCTCCTGAATACTCTTGGACTTGAGTGAGCTCTCTAACTTGGGCTCTTACCTGAGTTGCCTGCCCTCAGCCTTGTCCCTTTTGGCATCCCAAACAATGCTCCCTTTTAGTCACTGCGTTTTGTCTGTGGGATAAAATCCAGATCTCTGGGACCCATGAAATCTTGCCCTGTTCCAGGCTTATCTCCCTCTACTCCTCTGGGAATCCAAAGTCCTGGATCCTGTAGACTTGTGCCTTTCTGGGCTGTTCCCCTTTCTGCAGGCGTCTGCCGTGTAGCTTTTGCTTGCATTGCTGCCAGGCTGCCTCTCTAGACCCCAGCGTGTTGGTCTGTTGGATGACCTCCCTGTGCCTGCTATGTGGCGAAGCAGTGGTCTTCCTCTCTTCTTACCCCTTCAAGCTTAGTATTTGGCAGTAGTAAGGGATGGTGAGTACATCCACTGTGTTTGGAAGTAAGCTGGGTCTGCTTATCCCGGGCAGAGATTTTGGGAACCTACAGTAATACTCAGCTCCCTTTAATGTCTAGCTGTCCACAGGTACTCAGAGGGCAAGTCCTGGAGTGGGCTGATCCCCTCCCTGCTGGTTGAGAAAGTGGAGCATGGGCAGGACAGGCTTGTCCTGTAGCTGGACACGGGCTAGCTGCTGCTGGAACAGTGGGCTGCTGAGTCCCCGAAGTCCCCTTATGTTAACATCTTCCTCCTAATGCTGAGCTGTTCATTGGGGAGCTGGTGGTTATGTAGGCAAAGAACAAATTTTCCTAAAGGACCCCACAGTTGACAGAGAAGAGACTCCTAAGTGCCTCTTTACAAGTTTCATTTTCTAGGTGATAAAGTATTTCTGTAGCAAACCACATCATAGTTTTGAAGTCTGAGGTGTTAGGCACACTGACTGACGCTCTTCAGGCTTCTTGGCAGTGGAGACATAATCTTCCCTCAAGCCTTGCGGCTTAGCAGCATGAGTAAGAACAGTCTGCCCTTTTTGAGTCTCTATGTCACCCTTGACCTCAGAGAGGCCATCCTCAGAGCCTCACCCTCGCCTGACTTCTTCACTATTGAGCTTGGAAGGGGCAGGTGTTTCGCTGTCCAAGGAGGGGTCTGAATGGTTGGGCATCCAAAGTTGGCCCTGGGGGTTAGTTTTCAATGCTTTTCCCCCATGCCTCATTCCACACTGTAAGTTAATTTTTGCAGCCAGACTGTGAAGGAGGAACAGTTATTACTGACTTTACAGACAGGGAAATAAAGACGGGAGGTAATTAAGCCAGTTGTCCAAGGACATAAAGTTGTCAGAGGAGCTGAGTCGGAAGTTGACATTTTAGCCTAGGCCATTGGAAACCATAGATACTGTATGTATGTATGTGTATGTATATGTATATACATACATACACATACATACAGACATACACACACACACACACACACACACACACACACACACACATCTCCAAGGCCAGAGGTGACCTATAGGCTGGCCCCTGACCCACATATATTTGTTTAACCTCCTTGGTGCCTTTATCCATTTATTTTTTATTTTTATTTTTTATGGAGTTAGCTGTCAGTGTTGCCAGCCTAATCTGTTAGTCTGCAAGCTGTAGGGGTTCTATACTGTCTCCTGTGTGAAAGTGAAGCCCTGTACCTCAGGCCCCTCCATGCAGGACAGGCCTGTCCTGGGTCTGTATAGCTCTGCATTCCTGAAGGGCCTGGCCCACGGTGAGTGTTGCTGTGTCCCCCAAAGACAGGATCTGGTTGTTTCCCTCTCGTAGCTGCTCTTTGCCATCTGTCTGCCTCATTCCAGAGCATACTTACCAAAGCCAACCAGACCCAAGCTGCCAGTGCAGCAGTGCAGGGAGCTGACCTCCTCTGGAATTCCCTAACCCTTGCTCTTTTTAAAGACTGTGGTTAACAGATTAGATATGGAGTCTTTGGCAAGTTTATTCTAATACCTTAAGATTTCGCAATACCAAGGATTAGGAGAATCCTCAAACATTTGCTAGAGGCGCGAGTGGGGTGCTGTGAGTGGGTTGCGGGGCTCCTGTGGGCAAGCTTTGTGGAGGTGCCTCATCCAGGGACCCAGGTTTTCTGTCAGTTTTACTCCCTCTGATTCAGAGACAGTGGAGATACTGCCTTTTCCCCCCCTTTTAAATAGACCTCAAATTTCAATGAAAAATATTTTGTGAAGTTCTTACTCTCTAAAAGTAATGTAAAGGAGGGTATGTATGTGGGGAAGGCCGTGGAAGTTTCTGTGGTGGAGAAGGGGGTAGGCAGAGAAGGCACAATTCTACTTTACATTACTTTGGGTTGTTTGAATTGTTACAACTGTTTACTTTTAATTGAAACATTTAACAAAAATTCATATTTACCCTAGAGGAAGCTTAATAAGGATTCATTAGAATGCTACTTTTTAAAAAAACTTGACAGAAAAATGTCTTCAAGATGATTTTATTTTGGTTTTTATTGTATTTTAAATGCTTTCTTTTTCTTTTTTCTTTTTAAATCTTTGCGATTTTATAAAATATATGTATATATACAACATTTTTCCCTTTCCTCCAAACTCTCCCATATACTCCTCCTTCAAATTCATGGCCTTTTTTTATTATTTGTAATTTCATGCATATATGTATTTGTAGATGCAAATATATTTCTAAATGTAACCTACTCAGTCTGTATAATATTACTTGTTTGTGTATGTTTTCAGGGATGATGACCATTTGGTACTAGACAACCAATTGGTGTCCTTTTTCCCTGGGAAAGGCCACACCGTCTACTCCCAGCATTCCTCAATTGTCTATACATTCTTTGTGTAGGGTTGACGTCTTGCGGGCTTCTCCCCACATCTGGCTTGGCAAGGCTACTGATGTAGTCCTAGTTCAGCTCACATTTGGGCAGTCATGTGGTGTAGCTATCTACTTTAGATATTCTAGTAGCTTCTGACATTACTAGTAGACAAAACCTTGCTGCAAATTCTTCTGGCTTTTACACTTTTTCTGCCCCTTCTTCCACCATGTTCCCTGAGCCTTAGGTGCTTTGTAGATGTGTCTGTTGGGACTGGGCTCTATAGCTCTGCATTTTGATTGGTCAAGGTTTTCTGTAATGGTCTCTGTGGCATAGAGAAGTTTCCTTGTTGAGGGGTGAAGACTACTTATGAGGCTAGACCCTGAAGGAGGATGTAGGAAGTCTAGAGTGCCTCTTTGAAAGAATAGCCTCAGAAACCCTCTGAACGTAGGAGGGAGCTTTTGGACAGTGCTGGAAGCATCTTGAAGCCTCTCATAGCTGATGCCTGTACCTGTGTTGATGTTCAGTAGCAAGGTCTCCTCCAGCAGTGATAGACAAATGTTTCACTCCCGTGGTAAAGGGTGAGGCTCAATGGATAGGGTCTGAAGGGCAGTGTCTTTATTTGGATCCCCACCCCTCCTTCTTTGAGACAGGGTCTCATATATCCCAAGCTAGCCTTAAATACTCTTGTTCTCTACTTCCTAAGTGCTGGAATTATAGGCATATACCAACATGCCCACTAGAAGAGTGTCTCCTAGTGGAGAATTGAGATTTCAACCACTCAGGGACTTCTAGAGGATAGGACCTTCTAAGATCACGGGGTTGGAAGGGCATAGAACAGCCAGTCCAAGAGGAATATGGTGTGAACCACATCTGTAGCTTAACAGTCCTGGCTAGCCATTTTAGAATAGGCCAAGAAGAAACAGTTGGAATGAGTATTAACAACATACTTCATCCAACTTACCAATTGACATCCAGTATGTCAGGTTACTGGTTTATGTTCTTGTCTACATTGAGTTTTGAAACCCCATGTAAACTTTCTGCTTGAAGCACATCGCAGGCTGCAGGAGTCACGTACGAGTTCTCAGGGAGCACTGTGTCTAGACTGTTCTGAATCGGGAAAGGAATGTCTCTACAGCCTTCCACTCCACAGAGTCTTAAGAGGACATCATGCCTCCTCGCCTGTGGTTTTTAAACCTTGGGCAATGAATATCCACCCAAGGTTGGAGCTGCATGGGAAAACATACAACAAAAACGGTGTCAGTGGGGGTTTCTCCTGAGAGTGAGCTCATGGGGTGTTTTGTTTTATTTTGGCTCTGTAGCATTCAGGATTACGTCTAGTATGTAAGTCCACCATTAGTTGTGTGCGCATACATATTTCAGTGAAATTAAGGAGGTGCCCACACACACACTCTTCCACTTTCTTGGCAATACAAACTCTTAGGCCTTTAGTGCTCATGTGGTTATTTTTAAATCTACTGAGCTTTCCCAAGGTAAGAAGTTATAAAATAAGGTGCTCATAGCAACCAGCTCGCCCACATCCCACCTTCCCTTTATTACGGTATCGTGCTAAGTGCTTTCACTTGTGATGAAAATATTGTGACTAGAAGTAGGAATATTGTGACAAGTCAGAGGATTCAAGGTTGCTGGAGGAACCCTCCCTTTCCTTGTCCTTGGAAGGTAGGCTTAGCTGAATTTGCCGTGGCAGGCCTCTCTTGTCTGTCTGTTGTAGTGCATTTGGCCTTCTGTTTCAACTGTGGGGCAAATTTAGATATCAGCAGAAGGAATTCCCTAGTCATTTTAGGTGAGCTATCTCTGTTCACTCATTTCTTGCCTGTAGGCAGCATGAGTATCAACAAGGGGACTGGGGATGGGGATGTTTAGGAGGATTTTGTTGGGTTTTGGCAGTGATAGTTGTGATGGGGGTGAACAAGCTTGTTCTGGGAGACCTGTCTCAGCCATTCCTCTCCTGAAGCCAGTCACTAGTTAAGCTCCATTCAGGGAGACTAGAGATAGAGTGCTTGTTCCTGAGTTTGGGGAGCAGACTCCTGGTACCCGCCAGCCTTTTCCAAGGTTTTGCATGTGTGGTAGTGATCACCCTTGTTAGTCACGGGCAGTCAGTGCCCATGGAGATGCTGAGGTAGAAAAGGGAATTTCACTGAGCCATGGAAGGTGAGATGAACCAAATGTTTACTAGAAAAAGAAGAAAGGGAAAAAATCCTCAGAGGAAAATGTATTGTGCGTAGTTTTGCACATCCTTTTTGTTGTTTGTTTAAGACATGGTCTAATGTAACTCAGGCTGGCCTCATTCACTGTGGAGTGCAGTGTGACCTTGATCTCCCTTCCTCCTTTCTGGAGCTCCCAGTTTGTGCAGTGCCAAGGATCGAACCAGGGCTTTGTGTGTGCTAGCAGCTCTGTCAACAAAGCTACCTCATCCCCGCATCCGCACACAGCTTCAGTCTTGATAATTTAAAGAAGGAAGTTGTAGCCCGGTGACAAAGCATCTGCCTAGCACGCACCGAATCCTGAATATGATTCTTACTACCAATATAAAATAAGGAGGATGTTTCTCCTAGTCTTGCTGGGACTCTATGCAATGATGTGGACCCATCATTTAGAAAGAAGCCCACTGTACCAGCCTGCTGTTCTAAAGCTGTGGAACAGTTCCCTTTGGCTCCGACCAGGGCTACCTTTTGAGGGATATTGTTGTACATCCCTTGTTTTGGGGTGGAATGTAAGCCCCTGCTCCTTCTTTCCTCTTCAGGAACCCAAGACTGCGACAGCCCTCTCTTCTTGCCCTATACGACGCTGGTCTCCACAGTTGGAAGCATGGTGTTCAATGAGGGTGAGGCCCAACGGCTTATTGAGATCCTCTCTGAGAAGACTGGAGTTACTCAGGACACCTGGCATAAGGTAGGTCACTGCAGGGCTGGCTTGACTCATGCCTTTCCCCCTGAGATCAGCATCTTGCTCAGTCCTGCCCCTGCCCAGGAGCTGTCTACCAAGGCATACCTTGCTTGTCAAACTGCAAAAAGAATGTCCCTGGAAGGGTTGGAAGGGCTTCCACATCCTAGAGAATCCTGCCATTGCTGCCTGTGCTCAGGATGTGGCATCAGCTCTCAGTGATCTACTACTGCTTGTCTGCCCGGAAGGCAGAGCAGGGATCTGGCCCAGCTGGTTTGGGCCAGAGTATAAGGAAAAAAATCCAGACATAGTGTGTGGCAGAGTCCTGTGACATGTCCCTTGTGCTACCATGGCAAACTCAAAGACTGATTCCTACTCTAGTGCCTCTGTTCTAGGGAGTGAGGTATGCATGGGTTTGTCTCTAACTAGTTGGGTAGTAACTCTGCTGGTCAGTTCAGTGGCTGGAGGTGTTGGGGCTAAGTCATTTCTTGGCTCTCACTGGAGGATGACAGGCTCTGTATGTTCTCGCTGATGCAGGAGCTCCTCAGCAAGTAAGCACTGGGGGTGTTTCCTGGGTATGAGTGTTGAAGTCAAGGTAACTACAGTCCCTGCTTATCTCAGACCATGTCCTTAGAATACAGACTTCCTGTTCTAGCTCCCATACTGCAGCCAGTGGCCTCCAGGCTGCATATACTGGCTTTAAGACCGGAAATCCTATGGTTATGAAAACTACAGCAAGCATCCATGTGCACAAGGTCTAGGAGTTTCTGAAGGCTGGACCGTCTGTTCCTCATGGCTGTGTCTAGGGTCAGATGGTACTTAGCTACCTACCCACTGTGCTCTTGTTTCACTGCCAGAGTCGGGGGAACTATGTCTCTTTCTGTTCCCCTTTAACATGGCTTTGTCAATATTTTCAGGCCACGCAGAAGGGTGACCCTGTAGCAATTCTGAAACGCCAGCTAGAAGAGAAAGAAAAGCTGCTAGCCACGGAGCAAGAGGATGCGGCTGTCGCCAAGAGCAAACTAAGGGAACTCAACAAGGTACTGTCTAAGCTCAGAAGTGAGGCAGCCCCTTCTCTTTCTGTTCTCTGAGAATCCCCCTGCCCCATGGCCACAGTTGCCCTTTGGGCATCAGGATAGGGGCTTGTCTGTCTTAGCAAGCCAAGAATATTTTGACTGAAGATTCTGTGCTGTCTAAAGAGCTGATGGTGTGTATTGGGGTCCCTCCTCTGAGGTCTGAGAATACATGCAGCTCAGCGGAGACCAGAACCTCAGATTGTGGTGGTTCCCAGGATGACAAGTCATCTTCTGAGTTAGTGCATTGAGGAAGGAGGAGGTGCACACTTAATCCAGTTTGGTTTTCCTGAGAACTGGGGCAGAGGTTGATCTTCCTCTCTGTTTCTGATGTTAGTGGAGTGTTGTACAAGGTAGCTCTTGGCTGCCTGTGGCTGCTCAGAAGGTTTTTACTCTGAATGACAGGTAGCAGTGAGCCAGGGATGCTAAGGGGGCAGGTTTGGGGCATTGTTCAGGATATACCAGGTCCGCAGGCTTGGACAGTCACTCACTGCTGAGCTCACTGGAGCTTCTCTCCCTTGCCTCTGCTTCTGAGGTGGATCCTGGTGTCCCAGAATCCCCAGAGGACATAGAGGGCAGGACTAGGGGAATGCCCATGGGCCTGGTATCCTCTCAGTTAGGGAGTTGTCTCTTGTGCCAGGTGCTGTGGGTTTTCTCTTGCCATCTCCCTGCGTCTTGCCTTCCCTGTCCCAGGCAGCAGACTCAGGGGAATGGCCTGGGCCATTAAATATCTGACCCCATCGAGGCATAGCCCTTCCCTTAGGTACTTCCCATCTGTTTTACTTGAGACAAACTAGAAATGAGGCAAATTGAGTTTGTTCTTAAATTCAGTGACTGCACCTCTGAGCCAGACAGAAAATTTGGTTGATAGACAAGTTGGTCATCCACCAGAGACCTCTTCTTAGGGTTCAGTGACCTTCTGTCCTGCCTCTTAAGATGTCACCACATGGCCTACTTGAGCTATCTGGGGTTCCTGGAAATGCAGGCCTTCAGCTTACGACAATTGGATGCACCATCTCCTCCTAACTCTATGCACATTTCATGTTAGGATTTAGGCCTAGGCTGCAGGAAGGGTGAGAGTTTATACCATGGAACTTGGCAGAGTCCTCTAACTTCTTAGATCAGATGACTAGAGTCCGCAGTTCTGGGGAGCTGTTCTAATACCTTCTGCCCTAGTTAGAGTTTCTGTTGCTGTAATAAACAGCACAGCCAACTTGAGAGGAAAGGATTTGTTCATGTTAACTCTCGGTTCACATTCCATCACTGAGGGAAGTCAGGGCAGAAACTCAAGACAGGAACAGGAACTGAAGTGGAAGCCGTGGAGGACAGCTGCTTACTGGCTTGCTTACTACCTGCCCAGGGCCAGCATAACAACAGTCTTTTCAGATGGCCCCAGCTTCTGTCAGTGATCAAAAAACAAGCAACAACAACAAACACACAAAAACAAAATACCTTCTTTCTAAATAGACAGAGGAGTCCTGATGGAAATTTGCTGACTCCCAAATTGAAGTACAGATGAGAGGCTGCAGGAGTGCCTGCCCTTGTAGCAGGCTGTATGTTCCTTGACTAGTCAGTTGTGTCTGTACCCTTTAATTTAGAAAGGGCTTAAGACATGATAGATGAGGAGGTTGTAACCTCTGATAGAGTGGGCTCTTTCCCATTCTGAAGTCATATTTACCAAGGACAGGGTGGCAAGTTTGAAGGAAGTAAGGCTTCTTAGATATTACCTCTGTGTTGGCCTCTCAGTGTCCATGCTCTCCCTCAAAGGTGGCTGTGTGGCATGGTTTCCACATGGCACCTAATTACCAAACATGTTCATGTCCTACCCTCCTTTGGTTGTGGCAGTAGAATCTGTTCCTGGTATGGACTGTAGGTCCAGAAGCCTTGATTTTTGTTACCCACCTCATCTTCCAGAGTGTGGGCCTTGGCTCTGATCCAGATTTAATGCCAGTGTCCAGCAGTGTCCAGCTATGATCCTCTATCCCTACCCACGTCCAGTTTCCTATAAGCTCAGGAGATCCAGCGCTGATCTCTACTTAAACCTCTTTCATGCTTTGTCACTAGCTCCCAGTCTCCATCTCCAAATCTGCACCCTGAGTGCTAGGCCTCTGCATCTTACCTTCCCCTCTTTGGATGCTGCCTGCTCCCAGGACGCTCTACTCTTTCCTGCGTCTACTGAGGTTCTCCTGTACTTCCCTGGTGGGTTGGACATTTTCTCAATATCCTAAATGACTTAGTTGTGTAACCAGCACTGAGGAATCTTATGAAAGTCTCATGGAGGTGATCATTATAATTGCCACAGACCTGTATCTGGTTGCTGGTAGACTGTGAGCCTTGTAGAGCAAATACTCTGACCTTGCTTGGCCCAGCCTAACAGACTGTTTGTAAGCAAGTGGCCACTGAGGCCCGGGCTGGCTTGCAGCTGAGGGAGGAGCTTTTGTTGGTATTTGTATCTTCCCTTTGTAAATAGTTGAATGTTTATTATTTTGTCTGCTTTTATCATCCTTGTGACCTTGCAATTGTGGACCATCATATCCCAACAGAGCCAGCGTGTGTATGTCATGCCGGTGTTATATCTCCTAGTCCCAAACCATTGAGAAAGTATATGAGAAAATGTTTGAGAAAGGGTCTTGCTTGGTGATATCATTCTTGGAGTCATGCCAAAAGGCCTTTCCTGGATGCACTGAGAATGCCAGTCATCTGCAGAGTTTGTGCCACTCTCACCTGGAAGGGCCTGTCAGAGTTGGGCCCGTGACCAGTGTCTAAAGGAGCTTATGGGCTTGAGCACTCCTGGGAGCTCTGTGATTTGGCAGCGCTCCCTTTTAAGTGTTCAGGGCCCAGGTGTAGCTTTGAAGACTCCAGGCCGAGGAAGGCAAAACCTTCTGGAAACCGTTCCAGCTGTTGTCTTTCCAGGCACCACACTCTGGACAAGACCATTGTGTGTCTACTCCAGTGCCAAAGTGTGTGGCCTTGTAAGATAGGGCTCTGCTCAGCAAAGGAGTCTGAGGCCTGCAGACACCAGCCAGACACTACTGAGAAAGTCAGGATGGGAGGTGGTATGATTCCAGGCTCTATATGGAGGCCAGTCTGTGGACACCTTCTGGGCCCTGCCAGTCTATGCAGTACCCCACTAATCTGGGAATGGGAACAGATCCCAGAAGAATGTGCTAACAGAGCACCAGTGGGTGCTGGTAACAATATTTGTCTTCTAGGCTACATAGAACAAACTCCACTTAGAACATTATCCTTTCAGTGCTTTTCACAAAAGTAATCTGGCCCTGTTTCTGCCTGCCTGGTCAAGTTCCCTCACCCCTACCTGCCGTTTCTTCTTAGGAGATGGCTTCGGAGAAGGCCAAAGCTGCAGCTGGGGAGGCCAAGGTGAAGAAGCAGCTGGTAGCTCGGGAGCAGGAGATCGCAGCTGTGCAGGCACGAATGCAGGCCAGCTACCAGGACCATGTGAAGGAGGTGCAGCAGCTGCAGGGCAAGGTGGGCACAGGGGAAGGAGTAGGCTTGGGTGAGTCATGGGGACACAGAGGGTGAGGCTTGAGCAGAGACTGAGGAAGTCTGGTGGGATCTGAATCTGACTGGGCATTTCTGTACGTCTGATGTTATTAACCAGGAAGGTTTAAAATATATTTTAAAGAGCACCGTTTCAAAAGAGCCTTGCATCAGGTGAGGCTGCAGTGATGCTCATTACACTTTCTCTAGGTGGTTGGGAGGATCCTGTAAAGTAGGAAACCTGAACATACCTTTACCTGGATCGGGAGACCAGCACTGGTGACTCCCTGTCTTGACTGACATTTATCTTCTAAAACCTATGCTTGGCTCATTGTGGGCATGACTGCTTCCCTGCCACATGTCTCAGGGATGCCATGTGGACTCAGGAGGCAAGAGATGAGTCCTCCTTGAGGTAGTTGTGCTCTGTGGCCCTGTGCTTTTTTTCTCTCAGAATAGTATACCTGTGTGACCTCAGGTACCTGTGCATCTGTCTGAGGCGTTGGCTAGAGAGATGGGTGATGGTGAAGGAGGTCTACACTTGTCCCTGAGACCCTGACACTGGAGTGGCACAGTGCTTGTACCTCTTGCTTTATGCACACTCCTGACTTGTCTTGGAGCAGATGTAGTCTCCAGACCTTCCACTCTGAGCTATGTGACCTTGCCAATGCTGTGTGTGGCTGACCAGCCCTGATGATCTTGTTGGTAACTTTTCAGATACGGACTCTTCAGGAGCAGCTGGAAAATGGCCCCAACACCCAGCTGGCCCGCCTACAGCAGGAGAACTCCATCTTGAGGGATGCGTTGAACCAGGCCACCAGCCAGGTGGAAAGCAAGTAAGCTGAGTGTCCCATGTAGAGACCATGGTAACATGTTTCCTAGGACTGAGAACCTGGGTGGACTTAGTGGGTCTCTTGTGGGCTATAGCAGATGCAGTCAAGCGTCTTTCTGGGTGTGGGGCTGGTGTGGGGCTGGTGTGGCAGCCATACACAGGACTTCCTGTGAGTTCCTACTTGGCCACATCCAGCATCTATGCGGGTTCTGAGCAGTTGCGTCTTTTAACAGCTGGCCCAGAGCCCCTCATGTCATTGATGCTTCAGAAAGATCTGATGTGTGCCAACCTGCTGCTCATCCTTGCTGGCATACATGGTATATGGAGGGGGTTGTCACAGAGTATCAAAGCCAGATTTATTCTGGTTGAGAGTATAGGTGTTTCAAGAACCTGCTGTGGTCTCAGTCCTCCACTGTGAGGATATTGAGGACTGAGAAACTCTGGCGTTCTCTGTCATGTGGAATCTCTGTCACTTTCTTTCTGAAGAAAGTTCTGAAGCTTGAGGAATTGTCACCAAGTAGTGGCTGCTGCCTCCCCTCAGTCCAGAAACCCTGCCTGGTTGGGAGTCCACAGCAGCCAAGTGGGTTTTACCAGCCCTGTTTCCATCCACAAGTCCTAAGCAGTCCCGAGAAGGCACCACACCACCCTTACCAGGTCATTTGGATCTCTGCACTGTACAGTGCTTGAGTTAAAGGTTCTGTGGTTTGGTCTCTGGTATAGTTTGTCAGAGTGGAGGGACCCCATCTGTCAGTGAAGCACAGCTGCTCACAGCTGGGTTTTCACTTCTTTTTGTCCCTTTGTCTTATGCTTTTTCTAGCTAGTGACAGAGGTAGACATTTGATTAGTCTCAAACTTTCCTTCAGTAAGTTTCCTGAAATTCCAGAATATTCTTGTGGCCTGACACCCACTTTAAAGTGCCACACTGAAGCACTTTTTCTAAGTGTCTTGATCTCTAGCCTTGAACGGCCTCTCTGGTCATCTGGTGGAACAAGGAGCCAGGACGAGGACCATCAATGCCTTCAAGAGGCACTCCCTAAGCTGGCCATCCTCTCTTCTGCAGTGAAGTGAGACACACATGTGGGGAGTGAGGGGATGCTCCTTGCACCTGTATTGTCTTTGTTCTGTCTGCTTCCAGTGGTGTCTGAGAGAGGCCTTTTGCTCCACATACTATATTGGCAACCCATTTTCAATAAAATCCACACCAAAAGCCACATGGTTTACTCTTAGATAATGAACCTAAGAGTTGGGCACTAAACTAGAAAAGGGCAGATATGCCTGAGAGAGGGATCAGTTGCCAGTCTCTATCCCCTTCCTCAACTGGGGCTGGGAACTGTCTTACAGGCAGAACACAGAACTGGCAAAGCTCAGACAGGAGCTTAGCAAGGTCAGCAAGGAGCTAGTGGAGAAGTCAGAGGCCTCCCGGCAGGAGGAGCAACAACGGAAAGCTCTGGAAGCCAAAGCAGCCACCTTTGAGAAGCAGGTCCTACAACTGCAGGTGAGTAGCCGTGGTAGCCAGCTCAATGTCTGTTCACTGCACACTGAACCTGACTGTATAGTCCTGTGGGTGTGCTGTGTGAGCATAGCCGTCCCTTTCCAGGCAGGGTGAATAGCTGGAAGTTTAGTCAGTGTTTGGGGCTCGAACTCTTGAACTTTGCCTTGTTAGAGCAGTAGCATACAGGAAATGCTGTGTGCTAAGCATCAGAGTGCTTGGTACCAATAAGTACCAATGTTATACCCTAAATGTTATGCCCTATTTTACAAGGTAGGAACTGTTGACATCTGCCATTCACTCACAAGGATGCTTGTGGCCCAGAGAAGTGAAACAACTACCCAAAGTTTGCATGGCAAGGGGCATGGCAGAGTCAGACTCTGGGTCCGAGTCTGGCTACTGCAGCTCCGGAGTGACAGTGAGCTTCTGGCTGGAGATGCTGTGGCTTGGAAGATGTTTCCCAGTCTCTTTCAGAGGGAGGGAGGTTGTCCTTGTAGCATGCTAGGTAACACCCACGGGCTTCAGTCAGCCCCGGGACTTACGACTTCTGATGCTCCTACTAGCTTGTGTGAAGACGGATTGGCCTAAGCTGAGCCTAGCTTCCTCTCTGCTCCTGGACATGACAGTAGTGCCTGTCTGCAGTGCAACTGAAGATTAGCCGTGCGAGACTGCAGCTTGCTTTTTAGAAAGAAAGGGCTTTTTCATCCTGCCTTTCTAACTCTTTGGGGACCAGGGCGGGCAAGGCCCTACTGGCTTAGTTCCCAAAGCATAGCATCAGGAGGTGGCCCTAACTCTAACCCTAGAGCCATCTTCCAGGCAGTAAATGGAACCTGTCCCGACTCCTTGTCCCAGGATAGACTGAACTTAAGTCCCCGCAGTGTTTGTTTATGGAAGTCCATGGCCTGTTGGCATAGCATATAACTAGCCTGGCTATGTTGATGACCTTCTTCCGGACTAAAAGGCTTGTTGTCTCCTAAGGTGTATGTATATGCTTTCTGTTAAAGTTTTGAAGTTTTTAATTTCTGTAGATGAATGGATTCCTGTGATTGTTTATTGAAATCAGTACTTTAGTTAATATTGACCACGAGAAGAAAAATGAGCAGTCTCTCATTTTTCAGTGAGAAGAAAAATGAGACAGGTTGGTTCTCCTACTTAATGAAAAGAGAGACACAGGTGGGCTGGTGGTATTCTTGCACAGGTGATGTCTCTGTCCTGTTCTTCTCAGTACTGACAGAGCGGTGAGGATATTATGTATGCTATGATGGATGGGCAGAGGAGAAGCATGCCTGCCCACTGGGAGACATTGGACCATTCTTTACTTTTGTGCCTTTTATTTGGAGCTGAGCCAACCTTTTGACACATTTGAATGTAGAGAAAATATTACCCACCCTAAAGCTACCCCAACTTTCCCTTGTATAGTGCACACTTTTCTACAGCCAAGGGGCACATCCTTAGTAGAGCTGCTTAGTAGAGCTGCTCCATTACTGGATTCAGCTTTGTCTCCATGCCATTAAAATGGTTGACTTAGCACCCCTGTGCAGACATTGCCCTGGAAGAGAAGGAAATTGGTGTTTTCAATCTGTCAGCCCCTTAAAATGTTTGAGGCATGTCTTGGAATACCACTTTAGCTGACTAGAGTTACTTGTTGACTGTCCCCTCTCACTCGTCCGTGATCCAGACAAACTTGGGTTCTGAAGAGATCTGGTCCTTTGCAGAATTTGGCCTGTAAAGTACCCCACTCGCCAGGAGGCCAGTGTTTAGGAATGATTGACAGATGCCCTGAGGAGGATTGATTGACATCACCAGAGATGATAAAGGCCTTTTTGCCACTGAGTGGGCAACAGTTGTGTTGCTCTGCACAAGGATGAGGTGGACCTGTCTGTGTTGACATGGAAGTCCTTGAGATGCAGACTGAAAATAGGAGAAATGGCCGTTTGATGGATCAAGCATGGTTGAACACCGATGGTTTTGTGTGACTGAACTTTGAAGTAAAAAGGCTAGCAGTGCTATATGTCTTAACTGTGTGCCTTGCTTGTGTGCAGCTACTTCAAGGAAGAGAATTGACACCAATGGGGAAGCTATCTCCCCCCAAACAAGAACTCTAGCAGCTGTCCTCACATTGAAGGGGTGCTAGCTGGGGGAATATTTATACAGATTCAGAATTATCCAGAAATGGACTTTCTTCCTTGTTGAAATTACATCGTAAGAGTATTCTCTCCTATTGTGTGGGTCCCAAGGACTAAATTCAGATGATCATGCTGGCGGCAAGCACCTTTACCAGCTGAACCGTGTCACTGGCCCTGAACTTGTTCTTTGCCCACCATCCAGAGACCACAGTGACTAGGATAACCATGTAAAGAGCTGTGTTCTCTGCAGCCCCTTAGCTTACAGGAGCTAGGCCTCTTCTGCTTCTCACAGCCCTCTTCCTGTCTGTTCCTCCTCAGGCATCCCATAAAGAGAGTGAAGAAGCTCTGCAGAAGCGCCTTGAGGAGGTCACCCAGGAGCTGTGCAGGGCACAGACTAGCCACGCCAGCCTCCGGGCAGATGCTGAGAAGGCCCAGGAACAGCAGCAGCGGGTAGCAGGTGAGTGCAGTGTCTATGGCTCTTTCTGGATGACTCTCCCAGATGAGTCTTCCCAGTAACCTTGTCTCATTGTGGGAACCATAGCATAGTGGACCCAAACTGTCCACCACTGGCTACAGAGTAGAACCTGGAAGTGTTAAACATGAGGTGAGGACAGTAGAGCGGGGGCAGGGCCTGCAAGGACTGGATGAGGCCTAGGTGGTGCTGGTGGATGAGAATGTGGTGATCAGTCACTTACCCACCATTCCTCCTGAACCCCTGACATGGGTGCTAGGCTGGCAGCAGTGCTAGCCACAAGGACTAGTCACAACAATGCCTCTGGACAGAAAGTTTGTGGTGGGACAGACGTAAATGCTTGACTTTCTGAGATAGATGATTTTTGTTACAACCACACTGCTCTGCTACTGGGGGCAAAGCAGCCATTGATATCCTGTAGTCGACAATCCTGGCATTGAAACAAAACTCTTTTTACAATGGGTGGGGGTGAGCAGCCTTGGGCCAGCTTCCTGGCCTCTTCTCTAGAAGGCCAGGTGTGCCTTTGGCCACTGTGTGCCCTCTGAGGTAGAAGGTGGGATCTTAAAACTAGGTCAGAAGAAGGAGAGCCCAGGCAGCACAAAGCCCAGAGAAAGGAGTGGACTTGCCCCTACTATGTACTGGGATGAGAAAAGCTGACTACATGGGAAGATGTGGGGTAGGGCCATGACTCAGCTCCACTGGCACTCCTCAGAGTCGTGGTGCAGGCTCAGATGGGCAGTGGGAGAAGGGGTGACAGGAACAGCTGCCATTGTCCAGACAAGAAAGAGAGTGGCCTGGTAGAGGCAGACTTTGAGATGGTGGGTGCAGAGCCCTCATGCTGCAGATGGGGAGAGAGGTGATCCCATCCCTGGGAAGCTGGGACTCAGTTTCTCTTGCCTTGTTCAGGCTTCATCTGGAAGCATCACCTAGGGTTGAGCCTGAAGATCAGCCTCAGGGAGAGGAAGCATCAGAGGCACTGGGCTAACTTAGCTGTGGGACTTGTGAGCTGACCGTAGCGGGAGGATGTCTCCCACAGAAGGGCCAGGGCAGGTCCTTGGGAGGGCACAGCCGCTGGATGTCTCACTTCTGCTCTCAGTCTCACTCCTATAAGCCAGTATTTTATAGAGTGACTTGTGTGTAGCTTGCACTGAATGTGCTTTGCTTGCTGTTCATTTTCCTTCACTGGTTTATTTTACCTGTGGTGCTCACAGATGTCGCTGCCACAGAACGCCTTTCCTTACCAGTCCATAAGCAGCTCCATGCGGAAGTGAGGTTTCTGGGCACACAGTGCAAGAGGGAGCCCTTGGCGTTCTATGTGTGTTGGAGGAGGTGCCCAGCCAGGCATTTCCAGACCCTGACTTCTCTCCTTGTCCTTCTACAGAGCTGCACAGCAAATTACAGTCCTCTGAGGTAGAAGTGAAAAGAAAGTGTGAGGAGCTGAGTAATCTCCACGGGCAGCTCCAGGATGCCAAGGCAGAGAACTTACAGCTCACAGAGAGAATCCGTTCCATCGAGACGCTTCTGGGAGCAGGCCAGGCCCAAATCACCCAGGTCAGTCATTTCTCAGGCCAGTCCGAGGAGAGGGTGGACTCTGCTGAGCAAAGGGCCTCCAGCCTTGCCCAGTTCCTGTACTTGTGAGCCTTGTGGAACCAAGGAGCTTTCTGTGTTTTTTTCAGGCCGGCCAAGCTGAGGTGGACCAGCAGCAGACTCGGTAAGTTTCACGGAGGGCTGCAGAGCTGTTGCTCCAGCTACAGCCCAGGTTGGCTATGGGTCCCTGGAAGCTGGAGCTTTCACTGGAATGCTTGGTTCTCCTGGGGGGGAAAAATCCTCCTTCAGAATTTTTAGATTTTAGAGTCCACTTGTTTAACCTGTCCCTCCGGTGACTTAGAGGATAGAAGACAGACTTGATAGGGAACAAAGCCTCCTTGCAAGAGTTTTGCACTAGTCTGCTTTCCATAGTTACAGCAGAGTACATGAGGCTGGGCACCCTTCAAAAGAAAAGATACTTCCTCAGCTGTCAGGTTTGGTATCTGGACTCTGGTGAGGGCCCTCCTTGGCTCTCACATCCCGGTGTGTAGCACAATGACAGGAATCCATAAGTTGCTCGTGGTGTGGCAGGAGGCCAAGGTCAGACTTACTGTTTACAACAGCTTGCCTTTATAGAAATAATTCCTTTTTTAGGGCAGCACTCCCATGACCGAACTACCTCCCCCTAGGCCCTGCCTCTTAGAGGTCTCACGCCTTCTTAACACTTGAAGCTTAACCCAAATCCCTGGATGAACATAACAGCGAAACTCAGAGTAAGCTGTGCTGCCCCTCTCCAGTGCTTCGTAAAGGCTCTTGGTTTCTGCAAGGTGTGGGGTTTTTAAGGATTGAGATCCATAAGTCAAATGAGGAAGTGTCCCTTTCTGTTGAAGTAGTCCAGAGCATATTATAGAGTCATTTCATTTGTGAGGTGACTTCCTGCTGGCCAAACTATTTCCCCTCAGTGTCAGTTGCATACAGACTCATACCAATCATTCTCATGGCTGTTTGTTTGCTGTTGGCTAAGGCCAAAGTGTCTGGATGGCCTGCTCAGATCAGGCTCAAGTCTTTCTCACCAGCGCCTCTGGGGCAGATGCCCACAGGCTTGGGAGGTGAGTCCTGCTGCCATGGTCTAGGCCCCCAAAGCAGCCATGTGAAGGAGGGGTACGAAGAATGGTCTTCATCTCCCTGCATCCTGGCAGTGTCCTAGGATAGCAGCCACCAGGATCCCTCATTCTGACTGTTACTGCCAAAGAGTTGTTTCTCCATGTGCTTTGCAGTAATGCAGCTTCCTAGTCACAGCCTGAGTGTCCCCTGGCATCCTCCGGGCTCTGTAACTGGGAGGAGGGGCATGCTAAGAATAAACTAGAAACTCACTTGAAGACCCAGAAGTCAGCCTCTCAGAATGCATGGATGACCCTCTTGTCTCCTGATGATATTTATAAGGTGGAGAGGTTGTATTCGTTTACGGCTTTCTCTTGTGTTTTAAGATCATAGTTTTGAAGCCTGGCATGATAAGACACACCTGTAATTTTAATATTTTAAAGATTGAGGCAAGAGGATTACAAGATTAAGGACAGACAGACCTACCAGACCTTGTATCAAAACAAACAACCTCAGGTTTTTGTGTCACACAGTAAAATTACTAAGATAACTAAGTCACACTCTGAATAAGACCTGCTAAAGTCTGGTGTTGGTATGTTCAGCAGGAACTGGTTGATTTCCTTCTGAAACAGTGTATCTGTAAGTTGCCTGGGTGGAGCCACCCTGTTCTGAGCTGGAGTACCAAACCAAATGTTCTAGAACTTTATAGCCACTGCCAAGGAGGTTATGGTCAGTATGTCCTTGCCACTGGTGTGCATGCTCCTTCCTCAGGGTCTTACCCTGGACATGCTCAGGGTGTTCTGCCAGAAGAGACGATTGTGTAATGCTGGCCTCAGAGGGAGTAACTGAGGGATCCCAGTAGAGCTTTAAGGGTGGATTCAAGGTTTCGTGGGCCTAAAACCCATAGCCACAAAGCCCACTAGGCCAGGTCTGCCATATTCAGACTGAAAACAGAAGCTGTGCCAGACTGAATCCATTATTAGTCATGGTGGTCACGATGGCCATGTGTTCAGCCCATGCTGACTTTATAGTTCATGTTAGTGTGAATTAGAATGCTGGTTTAAAAAGCTTTTGACCATGGCCTCCTGAAAGAAACCTGTGTGTGTGTTCCCTTCTAGCTGACATTGGCAGTCAGATCCCTGCATCAGACTGGTAGCAGCTACTCTGTGCCAGGCTTCTTTTGGCATCTCAGAGTTGCTCAAGCTGCTGGTTTAGAATATCATTGATATCTTATGATTTTGTTGCTGTGAAGAGACACCATGACCACAGCAAGTCTTAAAAAGGAAAACATTTAATTGGGGATGACTTACAGTTCAGAGGTTTAGTTCATTATCATGATGGGAAACTCGGTGGCATGCAGGCAGGCATGGTGCTAGAGAGGTAGCTGAGCATTTACATCTGGATCTGCAGGCAGCAGGAAGTGACAGTGACACACTAACCAGGCTCAAACTTCCGAGACCTCAGAGCCTAACGGCACACTTCCTCCAACAAAACCACACCTATTTCAGCAAAGCCGCACCTTCTGATAGTGCCGCTCCCTATGGGCCTGTGGGGGCCATTTTTATTTAAACCACCACAGTTGACCACTTCTGGACTTTGGGTTTCCTATGTCTGGCTCGGGCCATCTGTTCTACATTCAGTGCAGAAGGTATCACATTAAGATGTCCATTTGAGGCTCATCCCTAAGAGCCTTGAGTATAGCTTTTATTTCTCTATGGTTAAGGTCACTGGAGAGCACTGGAAAGATGGGGACTTGACCATCCTATAGTGTGATAGGTTGTCTTCAGCTAATTCCTCAAACTCAGTCCCAAAACTAGGGAGAAGGAGCTTGTAAGTCTCCGAAGCGCTAGAAGTCAGTGGGCTCTTGAGAGCTGCTAAGAACCGTGGTTCCAGGAGTTCCAGCTGGCGGGACGGCCGCACTGCCCTGAGTTTCAGCGCTAAGGGCCAGGTGTGACCACAGGGAAGGGTCAGCTGACATTGGCTGTGGTGCCCAGAAAGGACCTAGGCTAGAAGAACGTCTTAAAAACCTTACTTCTAACTCTGACTCCTGGCGCTTAAGGTGAGTGGAGAAAGAGGCTAGGCAGCTAGATAGGCTTTTTAAAGGCAGGCAGATGGGAGGGACCTCAAGCTGGGCCAGGTGCCCAAGCAGAGAAGAAATGAGTTCTTGGAGCCAAGACTGAAACCTCACCATCCCCCTCCTCGCCCCCAGTCTCAAGGAGCTGGAGTCACAGGTGTCGTGTCTGGAGAAGGAGACCGGTGAGCTCAAGGAGGCCGTGGAGCAGCAGAAAGGGAAGAACAATGTGAGTAGAGGGGCAGAGAGGAGCCTGTGGGCCAAGTCACCTGAAGACCCTCTGTGGACCACCCAGGCCGCAGGGGACCTGGCTCGCTCCCAGCTCCTTTCCCCGTTGTTTGTGCTGGAAGTTTACAGTGTGTGCTGAGCCGCTCTTCAGCCTCTCCATTCCCACACGGCCCACAGCTATCCCACAGCAGACTGCCCAAGCACGGGGCCACCTCTGGGCTGGGATTGCAGTGGTTGGCCTGGCTCAGGACTTATGCTCCCTTTGAACAGTTCAGGGTAGGGAGGGTGACACTAGAAGCCATGAAGAAGTCATGCTGCGCAGGTGGCATACCTCTCCACTGAGGCTGTACTTGCACGTGCCTTGTTACAGTGCCCCCGTAGAGAACAAAGCTTCCCAAGGACTGTCCAGGCCAGAACTGTGCCAGGGGCCACGTTTCTATTTTGGGGTTAGGAAACTTCCCTCTGAAGAGATAAGCTAGCTCTTCACTTCTCTTTCCTGAAAATGACAGGCCATTTTACCTTGTGCCTTGACCATTCCTACTTCTGGCCACAGCATCTATCTTCGTATATGAGCCACCTGCCCTGAGAGGCCATGTGTACATAGACCAAGGAAAGGATACTTGGTTCCTAGCAGGTCCTAGGAGATTCCCTGGTGTGGACTAAAGGAGGCTCTGTGAGCTCTGCTTTTGCTGAGACCAGCTTGAGGCAGCCAGTGGGGACTGTGCTATAATTGCCCCAAGCTGATTTTCTCTGGTTCCCTCTAGGACCTCCGAGAAAAGAACTGGAAGGCCATGGAGGCACTGGCCTTAGCTGAGCGGGCCTGTGAGGAGAAGTTGCGCTCCCTGACCCAAGCTAAGGTAAGAGCCCCTGTCCATCCTGAGCCCTTTGGTAAGGCCAAGGGTGAAGCACCAATACCCGTCTGCTTTAGCAAACACCATGAGACTCAAAAGCCATGGACGGGCTAGCCTTGGCTTTAGAACATTTCCTGTATCTAACTCTGCCCCCCACCCCCAAAGCTCCATGGCCTCTTCTTTCCTTCTCTCCCTCCTTCCTTCCTTGTCATTTTCCTTAAGATGGAGCGAATAAATCTGTGCCCTGACGCTTTCCTCTGTTGAGAGGAGCGCAGACCCTGAGCAAACCCAGGGTTATGCAGCTTACAGATTTTGTGCATTTTTCATCCTGGACTAAGTCGAAAATTATATTGTATCTCAGGGAAATGTCCTTAGCAGTGAGCATCTGGGCAGTGAAGTCCTCTAGGGCCCTTGGTTGGCCAGGAGCCAGCATGGCATCTCATCCCCAACAGTGGTGACACCTAGAGCTCCCTGCACCTGCGCCCCTCACACATGAAAGGCTATCTCTTGCCAGCATCACTTACACAGGAGTGTCCATCTCCATAGGACAAGCTTTGTAGTAACTCTCTCAGGGTTCTCCAAAGAAAGACCCGGGGAAGGCTAGCCTTAGCCACACTGCATTCTTAGAGCTGAAGTCAGATTCCTGGAATATTGGACTTTTAGTCCTAGAAATGACCCATGAATCTGGCCCACGTTTGTGGCAAATGTGGAAATTGTGGTCTAAGCTGTTACTTTACTTGATTGTCGCTACACAGGCAGATAGAGGTAGAGGGTGACCTCAAATGTCATGTTGTTTGCCTTCATGTATCAGGGATAGATAGCCAGAGTGCTGCTCACAAGGTTTGGGTCCTTGCCACGCCAAGCCTTAAGCCATACACAGCAGTATGGAACTGAAAGTGGGTTCTGTCTGTCTCAGGTTTAGACAAAACTTTTAGGCCAAAGTTCCCTGGAGCCATTCCACAGACTTGTGTCCTCAGGGGATGCAGTTGTCCTGGGCTTTGTTTTATGGCTCCTTTAGGTCTTCTCTGCCTCTTTTCCTGGTGCTGTGCCTTGCGTAGGGGCCTGCTGACTCCCTCTGGAGGACCAATGAGGAGTGTCAGGCTTGGCACAGCTTGGGATGAGTCAAGCTTGGGTCACGTTCACTGTGTTCTTTAAGTTGGTTTAGCTCTGTCTGGTGGGAATTTGGTCCCCTTCTCCTCCTCTAGCTGGAGCTGACCCTCTTCAGCCTCTGTCTCTGTCTCCTACTGGCCCTGACCCTGGTGGCTGCTGGATATGCCCTGCTTCCACCTTCAATTTCCACCTGTTCTGACACCATGCACCTTCTAGCCTGTTCCTGCCCCCACCTCGCCCTAACTGTGCACCTCAGCTTGGTTATTATACATACACGTGTGTATATCCTTGCACACACAAGCTGGAAAGGGAAAGTGTTTGGGACCTGAGTATCTGCTGGTTTACACAAATAACCTGGGCCATAGACCAAACATCCTAGCCTCCTCTGACTTGTCCCTCCCATGCAGTGCTGAGGATGTGCTCTTCGGGGGCATAGGCTGAGTGCTGCCCTTTTCTCTCCATCATCCAGGAGGAATCAGAAAAGCAGCTCCATTTGGCTGAGGCCCAGACCAAGGAGGTTCTGCTGGCTTTGCTCCCAGACCTCTCCATCTCAGCACACCAGGTAGGGAGAAAGATGACTCCCCAGGTCCCCATTGTTAGGGAGCAACCTGGACCCACCATGCCTGTTTCTTTGCAGAACTATGCTGAGTGGCTGCGGGAAGTCAAAGAGAAGGGCTCTGAGCTGCTAAAGAAACCGCCTGCCTCCCTAGAGCCCTCCTTGGTAAGTGACACTGCTGGGCTGGGTCCTCCTCTGGCTCCTGGGAATCAGGAGTCCAGTTTGTTCAGTGAGTCATCAAGAGGAAGGACTAACCAGACTCCTGATTGTCCCTCTGCCCTCAGGACATAGCTTCCAAGTTGAGGGAGGCCGAAGAGACCCAGAACTCCTTGCAGGCTGAGTGTGACCAGTACCGCACCATCCTGGCAGAGACGGTGAGCAGCCAGGGCTAACTTTGGTAGTGACTTAGTGGTAACTGTAGCTTGGTGTTCCTAGGGCATTGCCAGGAATAAGAGCCTGGAGTCTTTGGGGCAGATGACATGGTTCTGTGTGCCCTCGTGTAGCCACCTTGCCCTCATTTCTTTAGCTGGATGGTATTAAGTCAAGAACAAGCATGGATTTAAGGTTTGGGACTAGGAAAGATAGTTACAATAGGGATGCTTGGGCGGGCAGGCAGGGAGGACAAGGTAGGCCTGGAGTAAATGGGGTTGAGCCCTTTAATTCCAAGAATAGTAGGAGTTCTGGCAGCTTTACAGGGCCTGTAGACCTCATTTCCTGATAAAGCCCTGCCAGGGCCAGCTTCTTTCCCCTGTGACACTCAGTTCAACAGTCAGTGGAGAAGAGTAGTGCTGCAGAGGGTGAAGAAGATGTGGTTTGTGTTTGCGGGGTCAAACTAAGGAGGGAGGGGCCTGCCTCAGTGTTGCCTCCCCTCCAGGAGGGTATGCTCAAAGACCTGCAGAAGAGTGTGGAGGAGGAAGAGCGTGTGTGGAAGGCCAAGGTGGGGGCTGCTGAAGAGGAGCTCCAGAAGGTATGGCTGGCCTGCATATTTCCCAGAGCTTGATGGCCACAGCACTGTGGGCACCTAAGCTAGTGGGCCCAGGATGCTTCTCCCAGAGTCTCGTGCCTTATGGGTCTTGTCTTCCCCCTTGTAGTCACGGGTCACAGTGAAACATCTGGAAGACATTGTAGAGAAGCTAAAAGGAGAACTTGAAAACTCAGATCAGGTATGTTTCTCCGTTCTGATGATTGCTTTTTGTTGTTCTATAAATTTGCTGGTCATGTTCTGACACTCATGCCAAGATTGTATGCATCCTTGTTATTTTTTTCCTCACAGACCACATGTCCAAGGAGGCCATCGCTCTTCTGAGCAAGGGCTTTGTCTTGTTGAGCCTAAGTGATAAGGTTTTATAGCCACACTGGCCTGGGAGCCATGAGCTGTGTAGTCTGCCCAGTAGTGGCTTACTTGTAGACCTTAGAATTCAGGGATGTGCTTCCTGGGGGGCCTGCTGCTCTTCAAGCTACTGCAGCAAGCCTTGGCCTTTGGAAAAGTGCCCTCTGTCCTAAGCTTTGCCAGTATATAAGCTTTGCTCTACCCACCCTGAAGCCTGAGGACTTTTCAGGACCTGTTCGATGTTCAATGAGGGGTTCTCTTGCTAGGGACTGTTTCTTTCTGACCTCAGTGTACCTGGTAGTATATTTATCCTTGCTTATTTTGGGGCCAGCCAGACTCGATAGCTGTCGTTCCCACTCGTATAATGAGGGCCCCTGCTGGCCACTGAGAGGTTCTGACCAGTGTCCATGTCCGTCCCTGTTTAGGTGAGGGAGCACACTTCACTTCTGGAAGCGGAGCTGGAGAAGCACATGGCAGCTGCCAGTGCAGAGTGCCAGAATTATGCCCAGGAGGTGGCAGGGGTGAGTGAATCCACCATTCCTAGATTCTGGTCCTGAGTGGCCTCTGCCCCATGAAGCCTAGGTTTTTCTGAGTGGTTCCCTCTTCACTGTGGAGAACTTGTCAACAGGAGCCTTAAAAGCTAGGTTTTCAGGTTTCACCCGAAGCCCTGCTGATGCCCCTTTGCACTGACAGCCCTGAGGTGTCTTTGGGCAGATTTCGGAAAGGCGGCCCCGAGGCAGGGCAGGGCCAGAGCAGCACGTCCTGCTCCAGCTGGCCTTTCAGCATGCGGCCTCTCCGCAGGTTTGCTGCTGTCATTTTTAGCTGCCACTAGATTTCAGTCTGCTACAGTCTCCTGATTTCAGGAGATCTCCCAAGCCCACACCCTCATCTGGTTTTGGTTGCAAATTTTTGCTCTTTAACAAGAGATGGTGGGCAGGTGTTTCTAAAGCCTGGGTGTGCCTTCCTAAGTCAACTGACAGGAAATGGTAGCTGGAGGACACTTGCCCCTTCTATGTCAATCTTCCGGGCTTGGGTTCCATCCCATGGTTAGATATGGACTTACTGGAACCGATTTTCTTTTCTTTTTTTCTCTCCTCTACCTCTCACCTGGCTGTTTCCCCTGAAGTTGAGGCAGCTTCTGTTAGACTCTCAGTGTCAGCTGGATGAAGCCAAGAGTGAAGCTCAGAAACAAAGCGCTGAGCTTGCCCTGGTAGGTTGGCTTATGTCCTGGGCTGGGGAGTATGGCATTGGGGTGTGTGTGTGTAATATGACATTGGTGTGTGTGTGTGTTGTATATATGTGTATGTGTGTGATTAACTGGGTGGTGGTGTTTTAACATCCATGCAGAGACTCTGAAGCTTAGCAGGTTCTGCCATGCTTTAGTCCTGTTACATAGACTTGGTTGGGACTTTGGCAGGATGCCTAAAACTCGGAGCTGGGCTTGTAGTTGCCAGGGGCCAAGATATTCGCATTCTGTTTCCCATCTTCGGGAAGACCTGTCCACTGCTCAAAACTGAGAGCTCAAACAAACAAACAAACAAACAAACAAATGAGAGCTGTGAGACGACAGCCCTGTTAGCCTGTCTCGTCACCTGCCCAGTCCAGGACATCACAAAGGGTCCCTTGGTGCCTTTTGGTGGCATGCCTTTGCTTTCTGTAGGTTTTCCTGCTTCAGTGGTGGCTCAGGCCCTGCCACTACAGTTACACAAGGCAGCCTGCCCCCTCTGGCCCTCTGTCAGGCACTGGGAGCAGATAATCCTGCAGAGATGTGAGGGGCTGCACTGTGCCTTGGAGGCCATTCCGTTTTCCCGGTTTGCAGCTGCAGTGTCTGATTGCATGCCCCAGCCGCTTGGCCAGTTGAGCTCCTTCTTCACTGGGCTGCCTCCCCCACCCCACCCCCCAGCTCTGGCTATTGGCAGCAACCCACTCAGCCAGAGCTGTGGTCTGTTGGATCTGCACAGTCATTTTGAAAACCTTGAAGTAGCTGTCAGCTTCTGAAATTTGGAGATGGAACATGGGGAGCTCTGGCCAAGAGACCACGTCTGCTATGTTAGGCTAGCATCCTCCACGCTGTCTTCTAAGTCCATCGTGGGCGCCTAGCTCACTGGATCCCATTCTTAGGCCTTGCTCAGACTACCACACCAGAAGTGGCTGTTGTCTAGGCCAAGTTACCTGAATGAATCTAAAGCTTTTTCTCAGCCATTTGCTAGGTTGAGTCTGGGTGAGAGGCCTCCACCCCACACCACCCCCAGGCAGTATATGCACACAGAGTATGCCTGCCGGGGGTTCTTGTTATCTTTTAACTGTGCCCTTTGGTTTCTGCCTGTTGGGACTTTTGGAAAGGAAGACTTGGGGTGGCCTTCCAAGTAAAACTTAAGTGGAGTCTGAGGCTGCCCATATTTCCTGAAGAACTTGTACTTGAGTTCTAACCACAGGCCTCTGACTGGGACCTTTCTCAGGTGACTGTGTGGTCCTGACACCTTTCAGATGGGAGGCCTAGAGAGGCTAGTGACCTCCAGGCCTCCTCTATATTGTACATCTTGGCCCCAGCAACAGAACTCAGAGGAATGAGGCATTACAAGGCAATAATACCATCTTTTCTGAGCCCCCCAAAGGCCATGAACAGGAGACTACATCATTAAACTGGAGTGTGGCATGTCGTTAGCTCTGTCTGTTCCATGAAGACTCCTTGGCTTTGTGAGGTCTACATCCATTGAAGTCACTTTGCTCCAGGGACTGGAGGGTGGCGTCAGCTGACTTCAATAAGCACCATGGCTCTCATTGGCCTGGAGGCTTGTTGGCTCAGAGTGGAATGCGTGGTTCTGGCCTATCCCTCCTCCCACAAGGGTTCTCTCTCTCTCTCTCTCTCTCTCTCTCTCTCTCTCTCTCTCTCTCTCTCCCTCCCTCTCCCTCTCCCTCCTTCTCCCTTTCCCCGTGTGTGTGTGTGTGTGTGTGCGTGTACATGTGTACCTGCATGCCTTTAGCTGTTTATTTGCACAAATGCACCCCTCCCTGTTTCAGGTCAGGCAGCAGTTGAGTGACATGAAGAGCCACGTAGAGGATGGTGACGTGGCTGGGTCTCCAGCTGTCCCTCCAGCCGAGCAGGACCCTATGAAGGTTAGGGTGATGAGCTGTCCTAAGATGTGTCCCTAACTCCCCAGGTAGTACTTAGGGTGGGCAGCCTCTGTGCTGACTAAACTGTGCATAGTAGGTGTTTCCAATCCCCACTGCTAGCCACCCTCTCTACCCTGCTTGTAGAGTCAAGAGCAGGTAACCAGGGCCTTTAGTCCTCATAACACCAGGGGCTCCTGGACAGGCCTGCAGCTTGGGTTTGGGTCTGTAGCACAAAGGGGATTTGCCTTTAGCTATGGCCATTTCCTGGGTCATTGCTAGCAGGATATCTTCTAGTGTTTTGACCAAAGGAACAGCTGCCAAGAACAGTTGGCCAGAGGCAGGGACCTGTTGTTGGGCTCCCATTGTGAACCTGGGATCAGACTCATGGCTTTGGGGTCTTTCTTATCCTGTGTGTCCTGTGAAAGGCTCCTGGAATGGTAATGTTTCCTCAGCTTCTCTTCAACTTCTCTGCTTCTCTCTTGAGTCTGAGGCACTGTTTCTCCATGAGGAAAGTGCTAAGTGTGACTCCCCAGGGCAGGGAAAAGCCCAAGGAGTCCTAGAAGCAGCTAGAAGGTGGAGCTTCAGTTTGGGTCTGTCCCCAGACTGCAGTCACATTTGTTGTGTCTCCATACAGCTGAAAACACAGCTGGAGCAGACAGAGGCCATCCTGGAGGATGAGCAAACACGGCGGCAGAAGCTCACAGCTGAGTTTGAAGAGGTTAGCCCCTGCCAAGTGGCCCTCAGTCCCTACACGCTTTCAGGGCTTCCCAGCTTAACCACCAGGTGGCACCTGGACTAAGAAGCTCTAGGGCCCCAGTGAGTGGGCACTAGTACTGAGTCTACCCGAGGAACATTGTGGGTATCCACATCTTTGGGGGATCCTGAAGGCCTGGGTGCTTGTAGATTATGTCCAAGCTTCTTGCCCATGTGGATCCAGGCATGTGGATTAACCTGAGCTATTGCCTTCTTTGGCTGGGGTTGCCCCCTACCCCAACCCCTAGGTGAATTTAACCAGGTTTGACCTACTAGGCCTCTGACTCAGACCTTTCTCCTCTCTGACAAGGCTCAGAGCACAGCCTATCGGTTACAGGAAGAGCTGGAGAAGCTCCGCTCTGCTGGCCCCCTGGAGTCTTCAGGAGTAGAAGAGGTTACACAGCTGAAGGTAGAGGATGGAACTGGGGTACCGGTTGGACTTGTAGGTCTTCAAGGCTTTGGTCTTAGTCACTGTTCTATTGTGAAGAGACACCATGACCAAAACAACTCTTATAAAATTAAATATTCCCTGTCTCGAAAAAAGAAAAAAAAAATTAAACATTTTGCTGGACGGTGGTGGTACATGCCTTTAATTCCAGTCCTCAGGAGGCAGAGGCAGGCAGATCTCTTGTGAGTTTGAGACCAGCCTGGGCTACAAAGTGAGTTCAGGACAACCAGAAATGCTACATGGATAAACCCTATCTTGAGAAACAAAACAAAAAAAGTAAGAATTGAATTGAGGACTTGTTTACGGTTTCTAAGGTTTATTCCATTATCATAGCAGCACACGTGGGTTTGAAACAGTAGCTGAGGGCTACATCCTAATCCACAGGCCAAGAAAGAAGTGGACTTTGCATGGGCTTTTGATACCTCGGTTCTCACCCCCAGAGACACATTTCCTCCAAAGCCACACCTGTTCCAGTAGGCCACACCTCTTAATCCTTCTCAAAAGTGCTACTTCCTTATGACTAAGCAGTCATATATGAGCCTAGGGAGGACGGTCATTCTTACTCAAATCACCACAGTCATTCATGGCCTTGGACAGGGGCCAGTCCAGAGAACCACCGAGGCACTGGCTTCCCTGGCCACACCTAGTGGAGGGCACTTGACAGCACTCAGTCACGGCTCAGTCACAAGTTAGTTGTCAATTAAATGTAAGCTCTATACAGCTTGAAGTCATGTTTTAGGTACACATGTAGTGACCTTCACACTGGGCAGTGCACAGTAAACCATCAGGCCAGGAAACTGTCCTGGCAGCAGCTGAAGTTGGCAGGACACAGGCAGCATTGTCATTAAAGGCTTTCCTCCCAGCCAGCACTGTCTGCCTGAATAACCAGATACCTGCCTTGTGCTCTTGGAGGTCCTCATAGCTCTCTTCTTCCGGTATATCACATGGGGCCTGACTTCTCTCAACCCTCTGGCCCACAGGAGAGACTAGAAAAAGAGAAGAGGTTAACAAATGACCTGGGGCGTGCCGCCACCAAGCTTCAAGAACTTTTGAAGACGACCCAGGGGCAGCTGACAAAAGAGAGAGACACAGTGAAGAAGTTGCAAGAACAGCTGGAAAAAGCAGTAAGTACTTGGTGCAGGTTGGACTGCAGGGCTAGCCTCCATACCTCCAGAGGTTTTGGTCCATGCTGTTTAGGGCCCCATGGAGTCGACACCTGCATCGCTAACTTGTCTTCACTCTACGGCCTGTGTGGGCCTCTTGGGGCAGGACCAGACTCTCAGCCACACTCACCTCACCTTCCTCTCATCATAGGGTCCCATCAGTCCCTCTGCATGCACCCCCCAGCCCCTGGAGTCAGCTCTGTGCCTCTCAGAAGGTCTGGAGGTTATCTGTGGAACTGTCCCAGGAAAAGCTTTGAGGGTCCTGGGCATGGGACAAGAGGGGGTGCCTTGACTCCTGACTTGGCTTTTCCTTCATATCTCCACTTTGTTTGCAGGAGAATGGTAGCAGCTCAAAGGAGGGAACCTCTGTCTGAGTCTCCTCGGCAAACTGTTCAACTTACCAAAATGCCTTACACATTCCTTACAAATAAACCAACCAACACAGCGTTATCCAGGCCCAACTTCCAGTGAAGCCATTGGAGACAAGTCTCAGAACCACAGAAATAAATCTTCCAGACCCCAGTCTGTAAAAGAACTTTTGTCACATTTGATAAACACTATTCCCGGGAGCAGCCCTGGACCACCTCGAGCAGACGCCAAAGCCCTCATCAACGCTGACAGACCGGGGTGTGCTGGGAGTCCAGAACGCTCGGGATTTATGTCAATCAGTGCAATTGTCTGTATTTCTCAGTGGGGCCGGGTCGGGGAGCAACAGGCCAGGTGGTGAGTTCTCAGAGGCCGCTGAGCAGACTGGAGGGCTTTAGCCCAGCCCAGCAAAGCTGCAGCCCTCACCCCTGGAAGTTGCCAAGCAGAACTGACATGTGACTGCCTGGATGTCAATGCCATTAAAACCAACGTGTTGCCCGGCACTGGGGTCTTGTCTAATCTTCTGACACTACACACCTGAGACCACACGGCCAAGCCCCTATGAGCCACCAAGGCATGGCATGTGTCAGTGTTGATGAACAAGAAGGTGCTGGAGGGCTGTCCTGAAAGACGGCGCTCAGCTGTGGGGGAGAGGGTAAGGCTGAGACGGAGACTGTCAGCAAGGAACAATTACACCTGTTATGAACCCCTCAGAGGCCATTGGGGGAGAGGGGCCACTGAAACCCAAGAGTTTGGTTTCCCACTGGGAGGCCGAATAAGAAGTAACAGGAAAATCAATACATGCATGAGTCCAGCTATGGATAACTCACGGGAACTCTAGTCAGTGGTTCTCAACCTTCCTAATGCTGCAGCCCTTTAACACAATCATGTTGTGGTGACTCCAGCCATAAAATTACTTTCATTGCTACTTCATAACTGTAATTTTGCTACTGTTAGGAGTCGTAATGGAAATAGGTTTTCTCCTGGTTTCAGGAGACTCCTGTGAAAGGGTCACAACTCACAAGTTGACAATTACTGCTTCTAGTAGTCTGAGGGGAACTGAACCTTACAGGAATAAATTTCATGAAGCCCAGATGGGTTAGTAATGGGGGAAGACCTGGAACTAACGGCCCACATACTTAGGGAGATTTCCTCTGAAGACGCAGGAGTCGGGAGAGTGCTATTAACAACCCCTGTGCTTAGGAAGATGCTGTCTGATGGCACAGGACTGGGTCTCTCTGTGTAACAGTCCTGGAACCAGGCTGGCCTTGAACTCACAGAGATCCTCACGCCTCTGCCTCCTGAGTGCTGGGATTTAAAGGCATGCACTAGGACACCCATCTTGAAAGAGGGACTGAGGAAAGGTGGCAAGATCCTGGAGTTACCCAAGCTAGGTCTGTAGTCCCTGGCTTTTGCTTACTGTCAACAGTGGGAACCATCTTCCCCTTGGAGACAGTGGGAAGATAAGCCAGCGATGGTGCAGGGTGAGGCCTGTTTGGGAGCTGGCCTGGGTAGCTTGTGGACAACACAGTATCTCTGGCTCAAAGAGCCCATCAGTCCTCCAAACTGGTCCAGCAGCACCACCTCCCAGGCCAGCAGAGGGAGCCTGAGTTTGTCAGGCAGCGAATGGTAGCAGCAGTGTGCTGCATCTCGCTTCAACTGCCCAGCTGTTCCTAAACAAGGTTCTAACCATAGGACTCTGGAGCAGAGAAGAACAACTCAGACACTAGACTAGCAGTGGCCTTTTGCAGAACGTGAAAGAGGTTCAATACGGTAACCACCACAGAAGCCTGGTCAGTCACTGCTCCCTGGCCACCAAGACTAAATGCTTAAGCAGTTCAGGCTTCCAGTCACTTGGCCGAGGAGGTGGGAAAACTCTCTCTGGAGATACTGCTCTCCTGGGGTGCCACATTTCTTTCAGTACCAGAGCTGCCCAAATGCTTCCTTTTAGGAAGATCCCACCTTGCCACCAGAGATGTCCGTGGTGGCCTCTACCTCCGAGCTGGAAGCTGTACCGCACAGACCACTGCTGTGACAAGCATGTTCTCATCTTTCACAACTCACATTAAGAGTGTGGTCCACAGGCAGGATGCTGGCCTGCAGAAGCTGTGCAGTAAGGACAGGAACAATAGGCCACCTTAGCAAAGACCCTGGTGGGCAAGAGGCTAACACACCCTCCACAAACGCCTTCTCCCTGAGCTCTCTTCAGGTTTCGATCTAACAAGTTCTGAAGCCAAAGGAGGTAGTTTTCCCACCCCTCTCATAGCTCATCTACTAAAAACCCAACCTTTAAATCTTGCTATTAGATTGTCCTATAGGCAAGTCTTTAGGGGCACTGTCTTAATTGACTTAGAAGGGTCCAGCCCACTGTGGGCAGTACCACCCCTGAGTTTATGGTCTTAGGGTAAGAAAACAAACTAAGCAAGCCAGTAAGCAGTATTCCTCCATGTCTGAGTTTGTGTGCTGACTTCCCTCAGTGATGGGTTCTAGGAGTTGTAAAATGAAATAAAAGTATACCCTTCCTTCTCAAGTTGCTTTTGGACATAACCTTTATCACAGCAATAAGAAAACATGCAGAAGACAAGTTCTTTATCTCCAATTCAGACAAATAACCACACAAAAGGTAAGTTACAAATGCTTCCTTTATTACATAAAGCCAGCATTGCTACTTCTAAGTTGAGCTGCTTGTGCATCTCTACACTGTGTGGCGTCGTGCCTGTGATGTTATCACTTCCAAGTGTCGTTAGGCAGGCCCCTGTGAGTGCCATCTGTGGTACTTGTTCCCGTTTCCCACACAGCTGGTAAACTGCTCTAGGGATTTGTGTCCTCCCAGGCCCCAGAGGAAACACTCAATACTCTTCCACATCCTACTATACCAGATGCAGCAGGGTTCCGAAGGAGAAATTAAAGATTGACAGCACCCTGACTTTTTTAAATACACTGCTTTATCATTTTTCATTAATGAAGTAGATTACAATGAAGCCCTAATTTGCAATATAATTAGTTGTTACAAGACACTGAACATTCTCCTGAGGATATACCATGATTTCTAAGACACAAAGTCACTGTAAGCAGTTTCCCAGCCCAGGGAGTCTCTTGCTGCAGGTACAGGGCTGCTTCCTGCATTCCACACTGTGCTCTGGATGGTGTGCTGCAAGGTCAGCGTGATTCTAAGCAGACACAGTTCTGAAGCAGTCTTGTGATGTATCTGATGACTGAAGACTGCCTGGCTTAGTTACTGCTGTTAGTGTATATCAGTGTTGTACACACTAAAGAAAATTATACCTTATTATTTTGTTTAAGTCAAGGAAAAATAGAGAATTTGGATGAAAATTATACATAGATTACAATCAGTTTTCTAAGCAAAGGAAACAAAAGTAACTGCTGAGGTTAGTCAAGATTTAGAGTTCGCTTCACATTGCCTTGTCCTGTTTTGTGAACTGTGTTATTAAAATCCTGAGCTCAACAAAATCTTTGTAAGTCACTTCATGAAAATAGGCATTTGGCCAATAAATTTAATTCCACACCAATGAAACTTTAGAGGCTAGATTTATGTAGGTGTTGGTGTTTGCACACATCTATAGAATTTTTAGTTTACTATAAAGATGACAAGACAAATTCCCCTCAGTGAGATCCTGGCCTAATATATTTGCTTTACTTCTATAGTGAAAGGATAGTGTTAAACATGGAAGCTTTCAATTGTGGCACTGGCTGATGATCTAAATAGGGGATCCTTCAAAAGCTACGATTAAGGAGCCACCAAGCTTTTCTGCAATACTACTCCGATTGAGGTCTTCTGGTCCATTTGCTTGATACTCATGCTTTATGCCTAGAGAGAAAAACAAATTCTATTTAGAATTATGCAGTAGCTTACTATTTCTCTAAAGTAGCAAACTAAAGACCCTTGTGTGTTAACGGACCACAGAATGCTATCCAATTGTAGGAAGAAATAATGTATAAGCACATGAATCAAAATGATGACCTGTCGCAAACATAATGCCGAATGAAAGAAATCAGAAAAACAAGTGCATATCCTGTTATGATTCCATTTATTTAACTCTAAATCAGGCCCAGCTAATGTATGCCATTAGATGCTAGGGTACCAATTAACACTAGGGTTCAGGGAAAGGTAGGAGAAGGGTACAAATTAAAGTGAGCATCAAGAAAGATTTTGTGGGGTTCTATAATAATTTAGAATATATACTTTATTAAAGATGTTGTACTTCAATAAAAAGGCAGGCGTAGTAACTTTTTATTTAAAACAAATGGAAATATGGGGGCTGGAGACATGGTTCGATGGTTAAGATAAGAGTACTTGTACTTCTTGTTCTTGTGGAGAACCAGAGAGATCAGTCTACAGCACTAGAGTGACTTAGAATCAATGGTCTGTGACTCCAAATCCATGGGATCTGGTGCCCTCTTCTGGACTCTGAGAGCACCTGCGCTCACATGTGCACCAACCCATACACTGATGCTCACATATGCACATAACTAAAAACAAAGCAGAAGCCAGGCACACGCTTTTAATCCCAGCATTTTAGAGGCAGAGGCAGGTGAATTTCTGAGCTTGAGGCCAGCCTGATCTACAGACTGATTTCTAGGACAGTCAGGGATACACAGAGAAACCGGGTCCCCCCCAAAAAAAAAACCAAAATAAATGAATGAATGGATGTATGTATGGATGAATAGAATAAATCTAAATAAATAAATTTTAAAAAGCAAGCAAGCATGAACTAAAACACTGCTACGGAAAACAGCTCTGTGGTGGCATTACACACCACACTACCACGCTTAAGGCAGTAAACACGTAAGATGTGGCACTGAGGGGGCCTTAGGACAATTCCATCAGCACACTGTCGAACTAGCTCACCCATGGGCTTGCACACAGCAGTTTCTCTGCACAGAGCTGCATGTTTTAAAACAGCTGCACAGTGAGTGTCTACCATTTGAAGATCATTTCTCGAACGCTACTCAAACAGGTCAGTTTTTAGCCAACTTTGGACTAATTTGAGAAAGCCATTGATGATTCCACTAAAAAATTTTTCAAGGTGTCTATCATTTAATATTCCTAAATCAAGTCTAATGTAGCAATTCCCCTTAACTATTGGATTTCATCACAGTATTGAAGCTGAGAAGTCATTTGAAGCATCAGTTGACAGGTTAGGGAGCCCCAACATCAACCTGAATGCATGAAGAACCCACTTACTTGAGCAGCAGTGGGACTTGGAAAAGGAAACAGGAATTCTTTAACTCATTAAAACAAGCTAGGGCGAACCAGTTCTACTCCAAGAATACAAATGCCAGTCACAGAAAACAAACGATACCAGCACTGGGTAAACCCTTGTAACCTGGGCTCCCTCCACTACTTGGACATCACAGTGGAAGGGAGATGGCAGAAGAAGACTCAGATCAAGCCTCCTGCCCCAGAGCAGAGAGAATTGAGGTCCATGAGGTTATTGATTCGAGCCAAAGGTCACACAGCAGTTAGACAGCAAGCTCAGCCCTGTGCAAGCCTCTGGGGCTTGTGCCTCATGCTCTTCTACCATACCAATGTCTTCTGGCTGGAGTCTGGCCAAGGCCACTTCATCCGGACCCCAGCCACCCAGTGGCAAGTCAAATACAACTGGCCAGCTCAAGGTGAGTGTATTTTCCATTGGACCCAGATGAATCAATTACCTAAAATTATACCATTGAACAATAAAGCAAGAGATAAGAGAATTCTTCCCCACTTATGAACATTTCCTTTCTACAGCCTTATCATGGGCTACATTTAAAAACAGACTGTTATACAAATAACATAAACCACCTGCTATATAAGAACCTGGCTTAAAACCAGCTATAGAGTGATGCACAGCCAATGGGAAAGGCCATGAACGCAGGCCTGCAGATGTAATGTGACCAGTCCAAGACAGAAGATGCTCAGAGGGCATTTCTCCCTTCTCTGTCGCCAAAGCTCACCAAAGAAAATAAGGGCTTTTAGAGACATTCTTATCCCGATTCAGGGATTCACTATACCCGTAAAACTTCATAGGAAAGTCTAGCCCGTACCTTGAAATTTCTTCTTGATGGCGTCCTTCGAGCTCGCATAGATCATTTTGCTTTTCAGAGGCGCATGTTCTGGTGCCCTAGACAGAAAGATGCCAGGGTGAAAAGATGGCTTTAGTGAAAAGTACAGCCTCTACCATGTTAAAAAGTCTCCAACAGAAATGAGACAGGCCTCAGAATCTAGATTTCTATTTCCCACCTCTGAAGGTAAAAGTTACAGATGGTCACATGTACAATAACCATAGTGAAGAAAAAAGGTATGCCAAAAAAAAAAAAAAAAAGACCACTGTCCAACTTAAAAGCCTATTTAGCCAGCATACCTGCCACACAGCTATAACTTCCCCAAAGCCAGGGACTTTACTGATTTTATTCATAGGGCTGTTTCCCCAGCCCCTAACACTATGAGTGATGTATAGGAGAAATAAAGTTTAATTAATGCACCTCATTCAAATCCAAATTCTACTAACTTCAAGGCTTATCAATAATGACCTTTTTAAGTTTTCATTTATGTCCATGAGTGTGGTTACTTGTCTGTGTGTGTACTACATGAGTGTGGTTACTTGTCTGTGTGTGTACTACATGAGTGTGGTTACTTGTCTGTGTATGTACTACATGCAGGTGTCCACAAAGGCCAGAGGAGGAGGGCATACACTCCCTGGAACTGCTTCGGGCTCTTGTGAGCTACCTGACAACAAACCATGGTCCTTTGCAGAGCACAGTGCGTTAGCGCTGAGCCATCTCTCCAGCCCCTCAGTAATTGACTTCATACACTACTCCACAGAGATGGCGGCTGTATGTCTCACACGGACCTTGACCTCACGCTTGCAGTCTCACATCCTGGTTTAACAGGAGAATCTTAGCGGAAAAGAAGTGATGGAATCCACCATTACTTTCCTCCAAATATCAATGCTTTTGACCTGCAGTTCTGCACCTCTTTTACCCTGGCTGGCCTGGAACTCAGAGATCCTCTTGCATCTTCCTCCAAAGTGCTGGGATTAAAGGTATGTGTCACCATACCTGGCCATAAGACTTCTGTCTAAGGCTTAATGTCAAATACTTGAAAAGACAGAATAACTAGAAAAGGCCAATAAATCACTTTAAAATGCTAACTAGAGAACACTGCTCAGCTGAATCTTTTGCAACAATGGAAATGCTGTACATCTATCAGTAATATGTGGCTACAAATTGGAAATAAATATTCATTCTGCTAAACAATGAATTTTAGCTGGGCATGGTAGACTATGCCAGTACTTCTAACACTGGGGAGGGCTATTGCTGAGTAGCCAGCTTGGGCTATACAGTGAGACCCTGTCTCAAAATATAGCAGTATCATTTTTAACCAATTAAAATTTAAATTAAAAATTAAATATCCCTTTGTACATAGTGGTAACCTAACTAGAACATATAGCAAACTACGATAAAGAAGGAACAGCATCAGTGGCCTCAAAAAAATACACACTCCAAATACCTACATGAAGAATATGTGTCCAGTAGAGCAAAGAGGGGCTTTGGTTTACCAATAGGAACATTTGGTAGAAGCTGGGAATTTTGATTTAGAAACAAGTTCTAAGAATCCATAAAATAAACTACCTAAAACGATGTTCTTTCAAGTAGACAACATAGCTAAACTATCAATACAACTAAGACTATGAAAGCTGGGAAACATTCTGACAATGAACTCATAGCTTCAATTCGAGTTATCTTGAGGGTCTGGGAATGCCTAGCACATGCATGGTCCTGGCTCAAACCCCAACATCTCTAGTACCATTCTGGTTCCCACGTTTCTCTAAGAGCTCGATATACAGAAGCTCGGGGTTGATTCTAAGTGCTCACCACAAGAAGAACATCAGCTCTTCTTTTCTGGACTCCTTGGTTTCAAAGCTTGCATCATACAAAGCGTAGCGACAATCTTTCTCAGGAAGCATTCCCACAAAATGCTTGAAAGGATCGGTTATGGTTTCACCAACATCTCCAACCAAGATCTCTTTGCCTTCTTCAACAACTATGCACTTTTTGTCTGCACTGAGACAAAAAATGACAGCCTTCTTTCTTTTCTTGATTTCTTCTGGCGTGGAGCATTTCCGAACTTTCATGTCATAGAAGATGCGACATACTTCATCCGCAACCTGAACTCCTGAGGCCTATGGGGAGAACAGAATGTGCAGAAGGCTGACAACAATTGTAATTTCAAATGTAGAACAAGACATTTTGGCTCTAGATTGGCATCCGCTCACACGACCATCACTGACTTCAGACTTACACATACCATGGAAGCCATTTTCACACTACATGGGAAGGGAATCTGACTGTAACAGCCTCTCCTGTCCTAAGATCTCAGACAGCTGAATGGTGTCATCCCTGCCAACCCCCAAGTCTGTCTCTTGGAGACAGGGTCTCATGGATCCCAGGCTGCATCAAGGTCTCTGTGTAGCCAAGGATGACTATAAACTTCTCCCCTTTCATGTTCTGTGATTACGTCTGACACTGGCTAACGCTGTGTGGGGACTGAACACAAGGTTTCTGGCATGCTGGGCAGGTACTCTACTGACTGAGTCATACGTCAACCCTCAACTGTTTTTTCTCTTTCTTTCTTTTTTTTTTATTGGTTTTTTGAGACAAGATTTCTCTATAGAATAGTCCTGGCTGCCCTAGAACTAGCTCTGCAGACCAGGCTAGCCTTGAACTCTCAGAGATCCACCTGCTTCTGCCTCCTGAGTGCTGGGACTAAGGGCGTGCGCCACCATAGCCTGGCTGAACTGTTTTTTCTTACAGGTTTCTTAGAGCCTTAACTGAGATCATTTTCCAAGTCTGTATATTAATAATACATTATTATATATTAATAATTTCCTTTACATGAAGCAAAACAGATAAATTCAGCTTCATGGCTGGAAAAACTCATCCTATAACATCCCTTTCTCTCACAATAAAAAAAAGCACTATAGCCGGGTGGTGGTGGCACACGCCTTTAACCCCAGCACTCGGGAGGCAGAGACAGGTGGATCTCTGTGAGTTCGAGGCCAGCCTGGTCTACAAAAGCTAGTTCCAGGACAGGAACCAAAAGCTACAGAGAAACCCTGTCTCGAAAATCCAAAAAAAAAAAAAAAAAAGCACTATGTAAAGATTTCAAAGTTCTAATCAATATTTAGTAACATTAATTGCTGCTTTTAATTTCAGTTTACAATGTGGAGGGAAAAGCTTAGTCAGTGAAGTGCTTTCTATGTAAGTCAAAAAGGACCTGGGTTCGATACCTAATACCCACAGCAAACTGGGCATGGTATTACACTTGTAATTTCAATACTAGGAAGGCAGCAACTGGGAACATCTTGGGCTTAGTGGCCTGCCAGTCAAGGGTAATCCATAAACATTAAATGAGGGATCTTATTTCAAAAACAAGATGGACAGTTTCTGAGAAACAATACTCGAGATTGACCTCTGGTCTCCACCCTGACACACACACACACAGTGACACACACACACACTCCACTAACAAATGTTAGTGAGTTTGGACAAGCTGTAATCTCATACTGCAGCAGCAAAATGACACACAGGTCACCCACCTGTACATTTCTCAAAGGACTAATCATGGAGTTAATACAACATCTAAGAACTAGGAAAGAAATAAAAATGTGCCCTCATAAACAACCATATGCAAATGTTCACAGAAATGTTACTCACATAGACAAAAATGGAAGCTACTCCAAAGTTCATTAAGTGAAGGGATTTTTAAGTAGTACATCCACACAAAGCATAAACGAGGATCTGACTCACTGCAACATAAATGAGCCCCAGAAAATATCACACTCAAAAAAGAAGCCAAAGAGAAAGGGCTGTATGCAGCATGATTCTATTTATATAAAATGTCCCCAAAGGCGGATCTATAAGTAGACTAGTGGTTTCCAGGGTCAAGGGAAGAGGAAAGAGATTGTTAACTGGCAATTTTCTTTCAGGGTGATGGAAATGCTCTGCAAAAATCCTACTGCTTAAACACATGTGCAAGAGCTGGCTGTCATGATGCATGCCTTTATCCAAGCAAGCAGTTTGACAGCTATGGCAAGAAGATCAACAGTTCAAGGCCAGCCTGGGCTACACTGGTGAAACCCAGTTACAAAAATATAAAGAGAAAAACATGCCTGTAAGAATGTGGGGGAGTGGGATATTGGGAAACTGGAGTTCATCAAAATTCCATCACCCAACTGTCAAGCTCTGCATACACTATAATGCTATCTAATCTGCATCTATTCACAAACTCCTCCAATCTAGCTAACCAATCCACACATTTTTCTTATAAATGTAATTACTGTAAATGTAATACAATGACAGTCAGAAAATACTAGATAGAAAACTAACAAACTTCACAACCTTACTATATTCAGATTACATTCTTATTACACATGCATAGTTATTATATTTTTAAAAAATCACTTTCATGCCTTTTACTGCTTTAGTAGGATTTTCTGATCTTTGAAGAAATGGAAAATAATGTTCAATTAATATTGTCAAGGTAGAACTAGAAACAGACTCTAATTCCTCTCTAGTCCATAATAATGCTGATATTTAAGTTTTTTAACCAACAACTAAGTCTTACTTTTAAAAATAGTTTATTTAAAATTTATCATTCATATAATGTTTTTGAATCAATCCATCTGCCATTTCCTCCCCTCTAACTCCTCCCCTACCAGCCCACAACTTTTCCTTCCCAGCTTCATGAGCTCTCATTTATTATTATGTTTTAAATACCTACTGAGTCCATTTAGTGCTTGCCCAATTCTTAGAGGGCAACACTGGAAGCTTTGTATTTATTCAACCAATATCTGAGTATGCCTAAAGTACCTAAGTCTCTCAAACAAAACTTGAAACTGATTTAGAAATCAGTCGTGTACTGTAACTGAAAACATAGCAAACACAATTCTGCAGCTGTGGCGGGCAGAGTCCGAGCCTTTTCTATCAGAAACATCACCTATGCAGCTTTTTTATTCCTAGTATGTATGGTAGCACAATGTGATGAGTAGAGCCTAAGAATCTACATTCCTAAGATCCAGGTGACTATTGCGAACATTTAGTCCTGAAACCTGATGAACACGATGACTACTGCTGTATTTACTTTACCTGTCTTTACCCCTTCCCCTGTAGGCTGTGATGAATGAGTAGAGTCCTTTACAAATCCCAGTCGCTCGAGTCCAAGGATCTGTGCCACAGACACCTGGCACAATCTAAGGGCCCCTTCTCAGCTTCTTAAGTCAAAGTACAAAAGGTCACAGAAGAAGCCGGCTGCATTAAAACAGCTCTCCTGGCAGTCTGGACTTCTGTGAGGACTCACCTGAGTGGCTCTGTCATCCTGAGACATCAGGATGAGTCTCGTCATAGGCCCTCACACTGGAGCAGTCACTACACTCTCCTAACAAAAAGGCTGCCTGTTTAGGCCTACCCATCCTAGCCTGAAGGCATTCATCTCAGAAGTAACGCCAGGCAGGGCCTATCTGGTTCCTTCAAGAAAAGCTGAGAAGAAAAAGACCTCTCCTACCAGTTCTGTTTTTCAGCACGCAACATTTAACTGCTCAGCAGTCAAGAGCCTGTAAATTTATTTTAAATAAAATTAAATCAAATTCCATTTTAAATTTAAAGTTCGCACAGCTGAAACAATACAGACCACTGAAAATCTCTGAACCAGGAACACTAAGTTGCTGCAGTTGGAAGGAATTTGAGAGCAAAAATAGACTGCTACCACAAGCGCTCTGACTACCTTAAAAAGCTAGGGAGTCACAGCTGAAATGTCTCCATGTTCCGTACTAGGAACCACTGGAGAATAGGAATCCATGCTCCACCCTGCGTCAGAACAGCTGCTTCAAGCACAGTGGGGCATATGTTTGTCTTGAGTCTCTTCAGATGGAGCGTTTATAAAATTCACCAACTGGAGGACTCAAGAGATGACTCAGTGGCTCAGAGTACCCCTGGCTGCTCTTCCAGAGTCCTGGGTTCTACTTCCAGCAAGCACGTGGTGGCTCACAACCACCTATAGTGGGATCTGATGCCCTCTTCTAATATAAAAGTTGCACATGCAGATAGAGCACCCATGTGCATAAAATAAATCATTTTTAAAAACTCACCAACTGAGATTAAATCAAGATTCATGATTCATGAAGTGCACACTCCTTGAATAGCTCCTAGTCAAACACAGAATTATGCTAACAGTAATACAGACACTGGGCATAATCTTGGAAATGGCAGAATAAGCTGCAAGATCAAGTCTCTCAAGTCTACCACAAGGGTGAGTGACAATCTTTGAAACTTAAAACATCAAGTTTTGAGGCTTTAATTTTTATTAACCAGTGAATCAGTTCAAACCTAAATGTGATGGTCACTAACAACAGGCCACCCGAAACCAGGACACCAAACTGAGGTTCATCCTGACTGCTAAACACAAGCAGGACACCTCCCTCACCTTGGCTCCATTAAAACTCAGTACACTTTAATCCTAATTAAAGAAAACAATTAAAGTCACTGAGCTACCTAAGAAAATTATTAATTTCTAAAACCTTGTTTGTGTAAGGGTCTAAAATGTCTGAAAAGTGAGACTGGTGCAGAGCAGACAGACAGACAACTGTAAGTTAACAACTGACAGCAAACAGTCAGCGGCTCCTTCTGGACCAGTTTCTCAAAGGAGCTGGGGTGTTTCAAACCAGGTTCAGGATTCCCTTTGTTTCCACCTTGCACAGGACCAGCAGAGACAGACAACACAGTGCTGCGGAGCTGACTCGGGGCTGAGTCCCTACCTCTGCCTCCTACAACAGCTCCACTGCAGTTAGGAAGGTGATTAGAAAAAGACCATAATTCCATCAGGGCCAGAAAAGAGAGACGGAATGCAATGGGAGGAGCCAGTGAAATTACTGTGCCCCACCCTGCCATATGTATCCCTCCACCCCTTGACTTTGGATTGCAGAGTTCATTCTCTCCAGAGCTTGCTATCTTTTTCCAGTCGGTCATCCTACTGAAAGGGGGCGATAAGTGACCACAAGAAATGAAGGTAGACTCCTGGTCACCCTCAGGTATGATCCTAAATTACAAAATCCCTATTTCAGCTGTCTAGGGAAACATGTGGGCCAATAACAGCTGTGTTAGCATTTCTTTCCTGCCTTCTACTGTGGTAGCCATCACCACACTGGAAATATATAAGACAATAAGAAAGTAAATTATTACTTTGAGTTTCAAAGAAATTTAAAAAGCAGCAGCACATAAAACTGACCCAATACTAAAATAGTATGTTTTGGGCAAACAAATTTATAAAATGTATTACACAACTTTCTGTCTTGGGAAATAGTACACTGTTTTTGTTAATGACTCACGTCATTTGGAACTTCAGCTATTATACTACGCAAAAAACAGATTAATGCCTCTAAGGGCAAAGATTTCACATTTAGTATTTAATCTATTTATGGTTGACTATTTCTGAGGGCAATGAAGCAATTTTGAGGGGAACAAACTGCTAATACACACATATACACCCCCACACACTGGTGAGGCAGGGTTTCATTATATATCCCAGGATAGCACCAAATTAATAATTATCTTTCCTCAACTTCATAAGTGCTAGATTACAGGTGTGCACCATCAAATCTGGCATTGTTTATGAAAAGTAGGTTATCTTTGTATCAAAGACTCAAAGCAATAAAAATGAAAAGTCAAAGTTTCATGCAAAACACTTTAACTTAAGCAAATTAGGCAGGCTTAATTCTTCCAGGTGGATTAAAAGAGAATATTTTATTTTATCCCTTATGGAAGATGCACTGAATATTGGGAAAGAAGTGAAGAACTGGAAAAGTTTATGGAGACCAGACCAGGAAAAGCAACTTTGGTCATGACCATTCTGACAAATGTGTAATTAACCGAGAATATGGTCTTTAGATGAGTTGAGAAAATTCCTTAAACGAGCAAGCAAACTGGTTACTCTTGTCTCCTAAGCAGAGCTGGAAATGCTCCACTTTAGAAGATTTTTCCCTGCAGAGAAGCAGCAGCCCACAGCAGCCTCTCGCATCCCCCAGGGCGGCCAGAGCTGCTTATTCTTTAACTCAAGAAGACAGGTGGAACCACATACGCCAAACACTGGAATGCAGTGCTGGGCAGTGCCATTTATCAAGTGCACACTAATTATTATTATTAACCAGAAGATCCAGTTAGGGCATCTTCAACTCTTCAATAAGTCATGTTGCCAGTAAGCCTCAGGTTACTGGAAAAGTTAAAACTTGTATTTGGGGGCTGGAGAGATGGTTCAGCAGTTAAAAGCACTGGCTGCTCTTCCACAGAACCTGGGTTCAATTCCCAGTGCCCACATGGCAGCTCAATCCTGTCTGTAACTCCTGTTTCAGGGTACCTGACACCCTCACACCCTCACACAGACAAACATGCAGGAAAAACACCAGTGAACATAAAAATAAATTTAAAAACCTGACTTGCATCTGAAACAACAATTTATTTAATTTTTGGAAAAAAAAAAAAGAGATGAGCTTACTGAGTAACAAGGGGCAGAGGGCAGGGCAATAACAAGAACAGACTATCTCCTCAATCAGAGATTCCCTGCTTCCTGTTCACGACAACTGTGGCATCCGGTAAGTATCCATGCATCAACAGATAAAAAAAAGACACTGAAAAAATGTGATATTTATACAATGGAATTTCATTTTGCCATAAAGAAATTACAATAATTGCAAGAAAAAGGATGGATCTAGAAACTACATATCAAGTGAGGCAACCTGAACTCAAAAACAACAGTGCAGTTCTTGCTCACGTATGAATTTTAGCATGTAATGTCCACAGATCTGTATGTGCATAGCTATGAATTAGAAATGGGATGGTAAGGGGAAGGAAGTGCTGAGGAAGGAGCAGGGCATCAGAACTCATGTGCAATGCAAGCAGAGAGGTTGTTACTGGCAGCAGAAAGTACAAAAACTGGAGACACAATGGAAGGGAGAAAGAAAAATAAAATTTCTTTGAAACTGCCATAATGAAACCTAATACTTTGCAATGCTAACTAAAATAAACAATATATTAGGTGGCTAAACAGCAAAGAAAGGGGCAAAGAGTGCAGTAGTGGCACGCACACCTTGGTAGTAACCCACAGTTCTCTAACTGGACTTGACCTGCTCGGCAAGAGGGAAACCATGTCTGGTCCTGGAAATGCAGCTAGCTACTCAGTGCTAGTGAAGTCATGGATCTGAGGAGAAACTACAACCACCACTTTATTAAAACAGCACAATCTCTAACTACACTCCAAATATTTGTCATTATACGCACAGGTAAATATAGTTCTCACCCTTCATCAAGGAAACTTCTCTTTGTAACAGAGACCTTGACAGAAAACCACAACCAATCATAATGCAGAGCTGTGGAGCCCAGTGATATAGGAGGATCTTCTTTCTATGTGTTACTTTCATTGGTTAATAAAAAAAACTGCCTTGGCTTTTTGACAGGGCAGAATTTAGATAGGTGGAGTGGACCGAACAGGACACTGGGAGAAAGAAAGCAGAGTCAGGCAGACGCCATGAAGCTCCAGCCCGAAATGGATGTAGGTTAGAATCTTCCCAGTAAGCCACGGCCTTGTGGTAAATACAGATTAATAGAAATGGGTTAATCAAGATGTGAGAGTTAGCCAGAAAGAGGTTAGGGCTAATGGGCCAGGCAGTGTTTAAATGAATACAATTTGTGTGTTGTTATTTCGGGGGTAAGCTAGCCGGGATCCGGGCGGGAATGCAGCTGGCCACGCCTTTTACTACAGCCCAATCCCGAAGGACACTTCTACATAACACCCTTGCATCTAAGGCTCCAGGAACTTTGCAGAAGAGTGGATGAAAAGACTGCAAGGGCCAGAGGATCAGGGCATTTGCTGAGATCTTTGTCTTCTAGTCACGTAAGAAGCAATGTTCAAAAGTCTCACCAACGTGGCTGCCCAAATGTGAACTGAACAAGAATGAAACCACATCCAATAGACATGCCAAATAGGTAGCATTTTTGCAGAGCAAAGAAAAAAAGAAAAAAAAATGCAATTCCCACTGCTAAAACAAAGAGCCAGAAACAACAGCAACAGAAAACCCTTCCAAGGGACTGAAGATGCAGCGTAGAGACAGACCGTTAGCTAACAGGTATCCCCCCATCCCTAGTGCTACACCAAAGAAAACAAGAACAGAACAAAACCCCTTAGGCCGGGGGCTGGAGAGATGGCTCAGTGGTTAAGAGCATTGCATGCTCTTCCAAAGGTCCTGAGTTCAATTCCCAGCAACCACATGGTGGCTCACAACCATCTGTAATGAGGTCTGGTGCCCTCTTCTGGCCTGCAGACATACACACAGACAGAATATTGTATACATAATAAATAATTAAAAAAAAAACCCTTAGACCTCCATCTAGCCAAGAGAGTGGATTATTATGCAATGCTAATTACAAAACAAGGAAGAGAGAACAATGGAGACTACACACCAACAGGAGAAGACATCCCAGAAAGGCTAATGGATTGAAGGCCTTGTTAAAATGTCCATACTATCAAAGCGAATTTAGAGTCAATGTGATCTCTACCCACAAAGCACTGGTTTTCTTCACAAAACATAAAAAGGAAGATGGGAATGGTGTCACAGGCCTGCTATTCTAGCACCTGGGAACTGGAAGCAGGAGGATCAGCAGTTCAAATACAGCCTTGGCTACACCCTGTGTATGAAGTCAGCCTAGGTTACACAAGAGAGGAAAGGAAAAGAAAAAAAGTGAAACTTGGGTAGTCAAAGTATTTTAGCAAAAAAAAAAAAAAAAATCATACTATCTCACACCTCAAAACATACTACAGCCGGGCGGTGGTGGCGCACGCCTTTAATCCCAGCACTCGGGAGGCAGAGGCAGGCGGATCACTGGGAGTTCGAGGCCAGCCTGGTCTACAGAGCTAGTTCTGGGTCGGGCACCAAAGCTACAGAGAAACCCTGTCTCGAAAAACCAAAAAAAAAAAAAAACATACTACAAAGAGCAAATAAGCAAAACAATGCAGTGCAAGCATAAAAATACACTCAACAGACCAATGGAACAGAAAACTCAGAAATCATTCCATAATCTACAGCTAACTAATAATCATTGGAAAAAGCACCAAAAACCTACATTAGAGGAAGGACAGAGTCTTTAATGAAGGAAGCTGAGAAATTTGGAAATTCATACACAAAACAATAAATAAGACCCCTATCTCTCATCACATAAAAATCAAGTCAAAGTACATCAAAGGCCTAAAGGTGAGACCCCCAAACCATAAAACTGTCAGGAGACTCAAGGATGACCTGAAAGACATTGAGTAGACAATGGCTTTTGGACAGCTTCCCCAGGGCACAGGCAATAAAAGTAAAAACAGGCAACTGGGGTTTTAATCAAACCAACTGGTTTCTAAACAACAGGATACAAGAGTGAAGAGACATCCAGCAGAGAATGAAAAACATTAGCAAGTTGTTCATCTAACAAGAGATGCGGATCCAAGAGAGACAAGGGATCTAACAGAAAAATATTGCAACTCTGATGGGGCGGGGAGCTGAATAGACCATTCTCAAAGAATAAATGACCAATTATATGAAAAATGACTGTATTAGTTGGAAGGGAAATGCAAAGCACAACCACACACCGTCCATAAATACACCCATGCTGGCAGAGATGCAGAAAAAGGTGAACTACCACATATCATTGGTGGGAATATGAATGAACACAGCATTATGAAAAACAATATGGAGGTTCCTCAGAACACTAAAAACAGAACTCCCACAATCTAGCTATCCAACTAGTTATATATACAAAAGGAATCAAATCAGCCTGTCAAAAAGATGTCTGGTCAACACCCATGTGTACCATGACACTAGTCCCCAAAACAAGACAAGAAATATCTAATATACAATCACTATATTTAATATCACCACCACCCTTTTTAGACCTTCCTGGAACTCACAAAAACCTTCCCCCTTAGCCTCCCAACTGAGGAAATTATAGATGTGTGCCACCATACCCGACACCATTTATTTGCACCTTGTAATCAGATCGTTCGGGACTTTGCTCCTGAGTTAATATATTCTGGACACCTTGTTGGGTGAACAGTCGGCAAATAATCCCTCTTGGTTTTCAAGTTATCAATTTACTGTATTGTTTCTGCTGTATAGAACACTCAAATTGATTTTGACTTGGTAATTTCATAAATCAGACTATTTTGAAAGAAATTGTGCAAATGCATAAAAGTTTTAACACAAGATGACGTTTCTTAAAAAATGAATTTAAACGTAACATGAATCAATGTCATCAGGTGGACCACAGGAGTGAAATAACTGAGGTGTGAGTGCTCCCAAATAGAATCTGAAGACCTGAGAAACTGAAGGAACTGTCCATCTCTGCATACTTCGATGGCTCTTAGGAGGTGGGGATCAGTAGGAGGAAAAAGATTAGACACAGCCCACTCCTCTTTAACCTCTGCTTCCTCGCAGCCATGATGCAAGCAGCTTTTCCCCCACTGTACATTTCTCTCATGACGCTTTTGTCCTACCACGGACCTAAAAGCTATGGGGAAAGCTAATCACAGATAGACACCATTAGCCAAAATAAAACTTTCTTCCTTTAAATTATTAACTCTGCTATCTGTCACAGCAGTAAAAGCTTAGCTACTACAGGCACAGACCAGGCTCATTCTCTTCCCAAGGTCCCTTGAAGAGGCTCTCTGCCTGAAACACTCTTCACACAGATCACTTTTCCTTATTATGAAGGACTAGTTTGCTGGGACCAGCTAGGCAGAAATCCCCCTCCCCCAATTAAATAAGTGGTTTTGGCTTTTTCTATCCATCCAGCAAAAAATAAAAACTGATAAAATAGAGGAACAAAACAGCAACTAACCAGAAGCCATAGAGAAAGTGGCAAACAGACTCCAAAAGCACGCCTCTAACAGCTTGGCAGTATGGCTGAGCAGAACTGGTCACACCTGAAGTGTATAAGGATGGCATGAGCAAGGGAACACACTGCCTGACAGTTGACACATTGTTACCTTCTTTTTCATGTATAAGGTCTTTAAGCTATGATTCAAGATAGCCAATAAGCAAATACCATCCAATTTCCTTTGACAAAAGAGGAGTTTCTGTATGCCAGAATCATTTACAGTGTTACCACAGCAATTCTTGTCTCATCTCTAAGGATTTACATAAAAAGATGCAAACTGAATTGCAGTATGTATACAAAGGTAGGGTCCTATGCAACTGTTTCAATGCTTAAACCTCAGTTCCCAATGCAGTGTTTACAAAAATAACAACAGATATAAAAATTAAATCAGCTGGGCAGCAGTGTCTCACGCCTTTAATCCCAGCACTCAAGAGGCAGGGATCTCTGTGAGTTCCAGGACAGCCTTGGACTACAGAGCGAGTTCCAGGACAGACTCAAAAAATACACAGAGAAACTCTGTCTCAAACACCTCTCCACTAAAATAAATAAATAAATAAATAAATAAAGCGATCCATCTCTATAGGAACTTGTCTGTCAAAATTAAGAACATCCTCTTAATCACATATTATAATTTAGTAGCATCCATGTGCGCTACTATGAGAAAGGGACTGTGTACTGATATGTACAGCCCCATCTTGAAAAAGTGGTACTTTCAAAAACATGTTAGTAAATATTGTAAAAGAAACTGTCTGGAGAGACGGGTCATCAATTAAAGAGTGCTTACTGCTCTTGCAAAGGACTTGGATTGAACCCAAATGGAGGCTTGTAATTATAATTCCAATTCTGGGGGATCAACACTCTTTTGGTCTTTGTGGGCTCCTACATGCATGTGGAAACACAGACTCAAGCAGGCATAGGTGAACACACATACATAAATAATAAATACAGATTGACATTCCTAGCACTGCTTCTTAGATTTAGTGCAAAGCATTAAAGTGTCAGTTATTCAAGCTAACTTCCCACCACGAACTGAATAAACCAATTCATAAAGTATATGGTTGGATCAATAAGGCCACCACTAACCATATACAGTTTAGTGACTTCTTTAAACGTGGCTAAGGAACTGAATTTTAAGTTTTATTTCATTTTAATTAACAACTTTAAAATTCTAAACTCCATTGCTAATAAATTTGTTAGAAGAAACCTGAGTACGTGGGCCTACTTTTTAAACTACAGTCATGGTATGTAAATACAAGTCAAATATGTGCGCCGGGCGGTGGTGGCGCACGCCTTTAATCCCAGCACTCGGGAGGCAGAGGCAGGCGGATCTCTGTGAGTTCGAGACCAGCCTGGTCTACAAGAGCTAGTTCCAGGACAGGCTCCAAAACCACAGAGAAACCCTGTCTCGAAAAACCGTAAAAAAAAAACAAAAAAAACAAAAAAAACAAAACAAAAAAAAAACAAGTCAAATATGTGTAATGAATATTTAAGTGCTTACATTGAGACCATCTTATTTAGTATCCAGGAAGGCTCGAACTCAAGATCCTCCTGCCTCTGTCTCTAATTCCAGAGAGCTAGGATGATAGCTGCACAACACCAAGCCTGAGCGAGTTGTGCTTTAGGTGTAAAATATATACAGAATTTCCAACAATGAAAATACGTAAAAGTTACTAAGTTTTCTATCAGTCAAATGTTGACACAATATTTTAGATAGGGCTAGAGATGGCTTAGTGGAGTGACTGCCAGGCATACACAAAGTCCTGGGTTGATACCTAGCGTCACAAAGAATTATAGATTATACTGGCTTAAATAAATTTCACCTTTGCTGGTTTCTTTCTTTAAGGAGCACTGAGAAATTTTTAAATATATATATACATTCCTGAAGCAAAATTTCCTAACGAGAATTCCTTAATCTGTCCAAAAGTAAGAGATTAATCTTATCTGTGTCAACTTCAGCTCTATAACCATTTGAGAATGCACCAAATCTATGTTGAAAATATTCAAAACTAAACACTAATTACATTGATAAGCCAACAGAAAAATCATGATCAAAAATTCATTGTTCTTTTTCTGTGATCAGGTTAAAAGAGGTACAACCTATAGTACAGTACACAAACGTTGAAAGGAATAGTCTTCCTTCGATGGGGTATTGCTGTAGGAGGCACCGAGGTCCCCGTCTCTCGGGTGCTCATGTATGTCTGACTGGGGTAGACTTCTCGACTTTGCAAGCTTTACAGACAAAGACAATGCATTTATATATACAAGTCATTTTCCCAAGGCTCAGGGTCTGGAGAGATGACTCAGATGTTGAGAGCAGTGGGTGCTCTCCAGAGTTCAATCCCCAGCAACCACAAGGTGGCTCACAACCATCTATGATAAGATCTGGTGCCCTCTTCTGGTATGCAGACATACATGCAGTCAAAACACTATACATAATGAATAAACCTTTAAAAGGAAAAAAAAAAAGAACGATATGATCCATCTCAAAACACTTGGTTACTACCGAAAGGAGGTAAGTTTTAATAGTATAAAAACACAAGAATTTCAGATCCTTTACACAGTTAAAACACTACTTTACTGAAGCAATTCTATTCATGGAAAAACCGTTGTGATATGTCTGAAGTGGCATATGCAAGCAATTCCCACACTCAGGAGGATGGAGTGCTAAAGACCAGCCTGGGCTAGCTACAGGGTGGAGATCCTGTCAGACAGAGGATGAGAATGAATTTGTTGTGCACAGTTACTTTTAAATAGGCTTTGTTTGATTAGTTCACAACAAATGTTTAAGTATGAAGTAAAGTTTCCATACAGTCTCTGGGTATTTGGCTTATTTTATACTCATGTATACTATATGTATGCTTGCTTGCTGTATGTGATACTGTGTGTATGCAGTACCTGCAGGGGCCAGAAGAGGGTGTGGGGTCCTTTGGAATTGGAGTTATAGGTGGTTGTGTACCACCCAAGAAGGGTGCTGGGAACTGAACCTGGGCCCTCTACAAACACAGCAAGTGTTCTTCATTACTGTACCATCTCTCCACTGGTTTTTAATATTCTGTCTGAATGAAATGCCCCAGGAAAAAGAGACGAGTTTAGAATGGAGGAGATGAATCTCTGTAGGTCCCAACAAAGATGAGCTACCTACTCTATGGTCCATCACCCCAGAAGCCTGGAAATGGCAGGTGAAATAAAGAGGAAGCATTTTTCTTCTGTGACTTAACAGCTTAGGACGTCTGGAAAGACACATGTGGAGGAATACCAGTCCTCGGTATGAGGACCCAGCATTGACAAGCATGGTCTTGGGGTTTTTGTTTGGTTTTGGTTGTTGTATTTTGTCAGTGCTTGATTGTGTAGCTCTAAAGTCAGCTCAGATGAAGTCAGGTTCACAGATAAACATCTTATATATAAACATTACATGTAAGCTGATGTGAAGCATGGTGGTACCTTACTTGCCTAGCATTATGTGAGGCTTTGGGGCCCATTTCCAGCATCAATTAAAATAAAAGTACAATATATACAGAAACAGTACTAATAATGAAGCACAGAAACCATTTTCTACACATCAGCTAAGCAAAGGACTTAAGGCTCAAATTAGGTAAAAGAAACAGAAAGGATTCCACTAACTGGGGATCTGGTGTACAAACATATGAGATTGTGAAGGATATTTCTTATTCAAGCCATCAAAAGGCAATATAGATAATGAGATGCAAAGTAAAACATACCAGGAGGAGGAGAAAACACATATGCACGCTCTCCATCCAAGGGTCTCTGTGTTTATACCAAGAGGACACACAGGGACTAGACAAGTAATATATAATAATTTTATATGGAAACCAACTATTATAAAAAGTTTAAATAGATAAGTCAACTGGAGAAATGTCCAAATGTCTACTAATAAAGGGATGAATAAATTTGTGCAGTTTTATAGTGGAATAATACCCAGTAGTTCAATCCAACACCCTGGGCTGGTGAGATGGCTCAGAGTAAAGGCATTTGCCCATAGGCCTGATGACATGAGTTCAATGCCCAAGACCTACATGGTAGAGGATCAACTCCAGCAAGTTGTTCTCTAAGTTCTACATGTAGACCTAGGCAAACATATATAAACAACTCAATAAATTAAGTAAATGTAATAAAAACCAACATCCTCCCCAAAAGAACACAAAAATTAAAAAAAAAAAAAAGGTTGAAAGGGACTAGGCAAGGCACAGCATAACATATATATAAAATTTAACACACTGATGTAGCATGAATTAAGAATGTATATATGTATACTTAAAAGCATGAAAAGTGAAGGAGCTGGAGTTGGCTCAACAATTAAGGGAACTGATTGCTCTTGCAGAAAACCTAGGGTCAGTTCCCACATCGCAACTCACATCTATTTGTTAACTCCAGTTCCAAAGGATCTAACGCCCTCTTCTGACTTCCATGTGTACTGCACCCACATAGCACAGACATGTAGGTAAAGCATCCACACACATAAGTGTATTTTTAAAAAAAGGCATAAAAATGCCAAAGAATGAAATCTATCAACTTCACGTAATTGTGGTGAAATGGACCTGAACCTTGCACTTAAGACACACCCTATCTCTATAGGTTTGAGGCCAGCCTGGGTTACAGTGATATCATCTCAATTATTAGAAAAGAAAAAAAAGAAAGGAAAGGCCTATTATATATTCTTTAACAAGATCTGTTCATATCCTTTCTCAAGACTCCCTGGGTTACCTGCCCAGGTTCACGTTCCTTTTATTGGAGAAGTTTCTCCATCATGAATGTTCTTTGAGTTTACAACATCCTGAATATAATCACTTTCTAATGGGCCAGTGTAAGATCTGACACAGGATTGGTACCCACTAGGGAGGAAGAGAGTAACTAGGAAGCTACAGTAATAACAAATACCTAAAATATGACCTCCTCATCATGATTTTTCTTTTGATAAAAGGGAACTTTATTCTGCACTGATTAAAATGCTTCCAAATTAATCATTTTAAAGATGGGTGTAAAATAAGAAAACGTGATTTGTGGGAGGTAACTGATCCCTTACAGCCTGTTTTTCATGTTAAATGAGCATACAAACGGTCAAGTGTGGTGGTGCATGCCTTTAACTCCATCTAGCACTGGAGAAGCAGAGGCAGATGGATCTAAGTTTGAAGACAACCTGGTCTACAGAGTGAGTTCCAGGACAGCCAGCACCACACAGAAAAATCCTGTCTTGAAAAATCAAGGGGCTGAATTGTTAAAAAATGTTTTTGCTAAGTACCAAGTGCAGAATAAACTGGTAATTCAGTCCAAGCCAAATAGCTCAGTTTGTTGGAGAAGAATTCTGTCTGTGTAAAGATAAGAGTTACATTATCATATATTCTTTGACTGTATTTCAAGGCAAGACTACACCCTACTTTCCAGAGAGCCACAAAACTATGCTGCAAATGCATTCCTTGGTAAAAGAAAAGGCTAGCCAAATCTACATGTGATGTGTCAAGCTGTACCCAATAGAACTGAGCAAATAAAGTCAGGAATTTAATGGTGAGCTGGCAAATAATCTTTGCACATATGAGGAAGCTGACACACCCAGTACACACACAGAAATTTTATTTGACATGTGCAAACAGAGGGTACATTTTCCCCCAGTGGGAGGGGATTTTATAGAGACAGTTATGGTGATATTTTGTAATGAGACATTTGAAAACATGACATCTCATTTTTCTAATTTCAACTTGCTTTATTCCAACCACTTCTAAAAGACTTAGTGAGTACCAGGAAGCAATTCTTCTAAATTAAACCCATAAGGAGTTAAAATTTGATCTCCCCACTACCATCCCCCAAAAAAGGAAATGGGGGAGGCAGGCAATGATGGTACACACCTTTAATCCCAGCACTGGGGAGGCAGAGGCAGGCCAATGTCTTTTGAGTTCAAGGACAGCCTGTTCTACACAGCTAGTTTCAGGACAGCAAGGATTGTTACACAAGAGAAACCCTGTCTCAAAAATCCAAAGGAAAGGGGGAAAAGCTAAGCATATTAGCTGACACCTATAATCCCAGCACTCTGGAGCCTAAGAGAACAGACTGCTAGGCCACCCTGGGCTATAACAAGACCCTAACACCTGTAAGTCTAGTACCTGGAGGCTTAGGCAGGCTTGCCTTAAGTTCAAGTCCAGCCTGGGTTTCACAGTGAGTTCTGTGTCATTCTGGATCACAGAGTGAGATCTTGCCTCAGAAAAGGATACCAAGCAGCTCACCAACAAATCTAAAAGGTTTCAAGTATAGAGAGTGCTAGAATCTGGGATGATTAAGGAGAAACACTCTCTCTCTAATACTCTCTAACGGCTGGACTGAATGGAGATGCTCCATGCTTATAAAATCAAACATAGTAAGAGTCTGTGTTCTGAAACCTTCATGCTGAAAACACACCCAGAACTGGTGAAAAGGCTCAGCAGTGAAGGCACTTGCCAGGCGAGTCTGACAACCTTACCTTAGTTCAGTACCCAGAGTTCGCAGTGAAAGGAGGAGGGACTCACAAGGACTCACAATGTGCCCTGCCGGCAGTGGCAATCCTGCACCCACATCCTCGGACCATAACAAATATATTAGGGCTTGGATGTAAGAATGAACCCACCTTTGGTTTCTCTCTCTCCCCCCATGTACCAGGAAATACAACAGATTCTTCTTTCATTTTGTTTGAACGTACACAGGAAAGTTAAGCTTTAAAACCAAGCATTAAGACATTTAAAATGTTTAGCCCTGTTTTAAATATAAAGTTTGCGTTCTCAACTAAAAGAAAAGGCGTTGTTACATCGGCAGACTGGAGAGCAGGCACCAGTCTGTTAAACAGCACTTCGTTACACTGAGTGCTCAAACTGATCAGAACTCAAAGCCCTAAGAATAAGTCTTTAATAAACCAGTATCTACAGATACATTTCAACTATTGAAGAGGTTCAAAAGACTTCAGGGTCTGATCTATTTGTAGCTGATATAGCATTAAACCCAAAGAAGAACAGGATTTAGTATTAAGACACTATTAAGCAGGGTCAGTTATCAAGAAAACTATCCATTTAATCCAATGAGCTATAGGCACCTGCAAGCCAGTTGTTATATCCTAAGGAAAATCAAAGTTGTTATTTAGTGAAAACAGTGTAGACAGATAAGTGGGTACCAACTGCTTCCAAGCGCACTGATGCAGCAACAGGATAGTATTTCTAGCAGTGTGGCAAGGCCTTGCCAGCAAATCATTGACCAAAAATGGTAACAGTGTATGCCGACTACAGTGACAAAATGTTCTACCTGATCGCCTAGTTGGGATACTGTTGTACAGCAGATTTGAGTAACAGTTTAGAGACAGAGAAGTTCGTAAATTACTCAACATCTCCACCATCTCAACACAAAGAATGTTTCTCTTGTTAACGGGCTGGAATTATTAAACGGACCTCCTGAAAGCTTTTATATTTGCACCAGGAAAGCAACATCATGTTCACCCCTCGCACCCAAAGTTGTGGTAAAGCCATGTTCTCAGGGGAAGGCAAATTTCTAGCTATGGATGGACAACCCGGCAGGGAAGGGTTAAAAGAGACACTGCCAAGCTTGACAAGCCCAACGAGAGTGCCACTGAAGCTGATTGCCAGATACGACAAACAAAGCCACGGCAAGGCCACCCTGTTCTTAATCACGCTAGCTAGCAATCACCCCGCCCTCTAGGGTGTTCAATAAAATCCTTCTTTTCCTTCTCGGTGGAAAAGGCCGAAAAGTCCCACGGGTCCTGAGCTGGCCTTGGGGGAAACCGCGCCCACACGGACAGTCCCCGGGTTCCGCGGCCCACCCCGGGGACCTGCAGACCTCCGGATCGAAGGCATCGAGGCCGGGCCGAAGACGATCCCGGGCGGCGGCCGGGGAACTGCCTTGGAGCCGCGGGACACAGTCCCTCTCTTGGTGGACGCCCGAGCTGCGGGTCACTCACCATGTTCGCCGCGGCGGACTTCGAAACGAGGAGCCTGGCGGCAAAGTATGAGAAGCGTCCTCCGCACGGTAGCAAGACCCGGAGAGCGAGCGCGAGGCAGACGCGACAGCTCGAGCCTCTTAAGGGGCGGACGGCACGGGTTCCAGCGAGACTGCGGCTGCGCGCGCCGCGCTCCGCCCCCCCGTTGCTATGCAACAGTCAGCCCCGCCCCCCGGCCAGGCCCCACCCAGGAGGCCCAGCTGTCCGAAGACTGCCGGAAACCTCGCTCAGGAGCTGGAGTCAGGGGAGCGCGTGGATCCCCCCGGCCCCGTCCTAAGGAGCGCCCGCGGCTCCCTGGCGAAGGGCGGACAAAGGACGCTCCCGGGAGGGTGGCCCTGCCCTAGAGGCGGGGCCAATAGGTGCCCCGCCCACCCCGCGGCCGTTGCCCATACATGGAAGTCGCCACCTGGCCAGGTGTGCGCGCCGCCGGGGGCGGGACCGGGGCAGGGGTGGGCGGAGCGAGCGCCGGTAGGAGGGGCGAGCGCCGGCGGGAGGGTGCTGGGCTTGCCCGGGGGCTAGGGGGCTGGACTTCACTGCACGGCGCTCGGGGCCGCATCTCAAATTTTTTTACCTACTTTGGTGCTGTTCCCACCGTCCTGTGCTGATTGGTCAGCCCGGCACGTCGGCCGTCGCGTGAGAGGAAAAATCTGCACTTTTTTCCTCCTTCCTGAGGCGACAGTGGCTGTTCAAAGTGCTGTGTGAGTCAGCGCTAATTTCAGGGCTGGAAAACTGGAGTGATTTGTTTATCTTCGGAGCGGGCAAGGAGGAGGCTCAATGACCCGCGGGAGTGCGTGGGGGGGGGTACGCCTCGTGGCCGGGGGCTGTGGGCCCGGCTCCTCCGCTGCGCTTGGGGGCTTCTCATTGGGGAATCGTGTTTTCCTAAAGGGTGGTTGCACGGAAACACAACTGACACGGGGCCACCAGGAATCCTAGCGTTGTTTTTTTGTGGCGAATAAAAGGAACCCGTAAGACGTTGGATGATTACCTAACTTTTGGACTTAATTTAAGCGACAATCACGATCTCTACAAAAACTTTTCATTCTCTACATAGGAGGCTTTTGGACAAGATGGTCGTTGTGTTTCTTTGCGTCTATTTTCTGGGCGCTATAATTTTGTTTTGCCTACGTAGCAGAAACGCGATTCCCAGTAGGGTTGTTTTTTTTTTTTCTTTTCCCTCAAAACAAAAGACAAACTGGCAATTCTAAGCCTTTACAGCTTTGCCACAGGGTGTTTAGCAGGCTCCAGCAGTGGCGTCAGGGTCACCTGAAGAGCTTGTTCAAAAGATTTCTGAATTCTGGCTGGGGCACCTAGAACGTAACCTAAGAATTTGCATTTTAAACAATTCTTTGGTGTTACTAGTTGGGGGACCACACTTATGAGAAAGAGCCTACATCCAGCTGCAACTGGAAATCCTTTTGTTTGGTTTTTGTTTTTTCTACCCAGGGCCCTGGCCCCCCACTAAATTAGGCTTCCTCTCCAGTGCAGAATTGAATCTGCTCGTTTAAGGACTGGTGTCTGCGATTCTCACATCTCATTTGTGTTACACCCTCCACAGTGCTACTAGTTATGTCCAAACACAAGAATGGAATCCTTAACTTACTTAAGATTTTCAACGTCTTCTTCCAGAGTCCTAAGCAAGTTCTCTCTGTCCCCTCTGCCTCTGTTAGGCTCACTCCCTCTTCTTGTGCGTCTGCCAAATAACTGAGCCTCCGGTGTTCCTGTCACCTGCCAGCCTGGAAATTTCTCTGACAGCCTTGCAGGGAATGTGTGTGCTGCCATTCCATAATCTTAGACTTCATTCTTGATCTAGCCTTGATAAGCACCTAAGTCACCCGGGAAACTGTTTAAATTGCAGATTTTAGAATTTAGGGTCTCTCATGCCATCATGAGATGTTGCTACCAAAGAGGTCATGATGCAACTGCTCCTTGAGGGACACCTTTCCTGGCTTTCACTGGTGTTTTGTGGCTTTGAACTGTTTTTTTTTTTTTTAAATACTTTTACCACTACTTCCAGAATAGACTGGGAGTCCCGGAAGGAAAGCTGATTTTCGGGGTGTGTTCTACATGAAGTGGCCTTACTCTTCAACATGCTACATGGTTAATAAATGTTTTCCTGAGTAAGCCAGAATCTGAAGACGGTTTGGAATTTACCAGACAAATTAATGTCTGTTCACTGCAGGTTCCAATGAATTCTCACTGAACTTTAACCCCACACATATACATCCAGTTGTTCTGGATATTTTTATTCCTCCTTACCCTCAGAAGGATCAAGTTTTAATAAAATGTTATAGTGACATTGAAAGCTAATTCCCAATGTGATGTAATGATATTTGGAAGTGGGTCTTTGGAGGATAACGGGTCACGTGAAGTCTGAGCTGGCACAAATGGAGAAGATAGCAATCTAAGGAATTTCCTCGGCAAATACTAAATTTGCTGGTCCCTTGATCTTGGACTTCCCAAGCCTACAGAATCATGGGAAGTTTCTTTTCTTAAACCATCCAGCTTATGGTCTATCAGTCTATCATAGGCACTCAGACCACAACATATAAGGGCTCCCTGGATAGGAGACAGGTGCATTCCATTTGTCTCACTTCGAAAGTGGTTCGGGTACTGAATCCGTGAACATATAAGTGAACTCATTTGATACCACCAACGTGAGTAACAGAGAAAAATAAGTTCTACCTTAATGAGACCCGAGAGCTGTGGATTAATGGTCTGGGGAAACTCTCTGCTAGAGGTCATAACCCTATCAGAACCTAAGATAGAAAACTAGTCATCTCTCCTCTACTCCCTGCTTATCTATAACTAGAGTCTTTAAAAATAACACTAGCCACATGGGTAAGATGTATGGGCTCACTACGGAAGAGTCAAACTACAATAAAAGGTACCGTGGATGCCTGTTCTCCTTTACTCTCAGTGCTTTCTGAGTATCCACTAGCATGGATATAGTCTCTGCGTTATGTGGAAATGCCCTGTGTATATTTCATTTACATTGGTGGTCTGAGTGAGGGTTTTATTCTGGATGTTCTATCACTTTATGCAACTAATGATTGTCAAGTGACCTTTTCTTACCATTCCCTGCAACTGCTATAAACATGACTGACCATTTATTGAATCTGTCCCCAGTGATAGTCATCCAGATGGTTCCTGGTGTATCGTCATCACCAACAGTGTGCAGTGAGCAGCCTTTGACTGTCCCTTGCATACATAAGTTAGTACGCATCGCAGAAAGGGCCAAATAAGGGAGTCTGATATTTGGTTTATGACTAGACTAAGTCCAAACTCTACAAAGTGTATATAGAAGTAATTGTACCATTAGTGGTTTTCTTTTTCATATTAAGATAACAACTTGGACAGATCCTCAGTATACAGTGGTGAATGAATGTGTGAGTGTATATGGCGTGTATCTTTTTTAAATGTTCTATATTGCAAAGGCTTCCAAGGCTAATGATGTGGCTTAGTGGTAGGATACATACTTAACTTTCATGAGACCCTGGGTTCAATTCCTAGCATGTGAAAAAAATAGGTGTTTAAGCCACTATTGAATTTTGATATGTGAAACTTACTTCACGTGTCAAAGAAGTACAGAGACAACCAGTATCAATTTGGTATATTAATTTGTTTTGCTGAGTATGTAGATACCTTTCCCAGAGTCTAAAATGTTCTAAAGATGGCTAGGGCGCTGGCTATCACTTCCATGCCATTGGTGGAAAGAAGGAAGAAAATAATGTGAAAAAGCCACCTCTTTCTTTTTAAAGAAATATCCCGGAATTTTTGCCTATGTCAATGAGATGTGTCACCGTCCCCCAGCAGTGTGCTCAGCTTAGAATCAGGTTTCTCTGCTAAGGCACAAAGGAGAAATGGACGTGGGAGACAAGTAGATGTGACTGCCATGGATAGATACTGTGCGGGTCTGCAGAGAAGGTAAGGCGACAAGGTAGTCCTTAAAAGGCCAAAACTCCAACCATCAAGCAAAATGATTGGTCACAAGTTGACCAAAGTTGCCTGGCATTTTCTTAACATGACAAAGTATTTGCTGGGAAAACAGAGAGAAGGAAGTTGTATATGGGTGCTGTTTATTGAGCATGGATAGATGGTAGACATAAAGACAGACAGATAGATGTTAGATAGGAAGACTGAATTGTCTGTCCTGATGATTGGTAGTCCTAAGGCTCTGGCATCTCTTGGTCTTCATGGGACAGTAAAAGTCATACTTCAGATGTTAAGCACTCAACAGATGTGTGTGTTTTTAGGAAACAGTATGCTACTGGAGGTAAACCAGGAGAAAATGGAGTGGAAAATGGTGCAACCATTGTTCTTAACCCCTCTTCATCCAGGGATTTCTGTGTGGAGTGTTGCTTGTCTGTAAGTTGATTTGATCACTCAGCTGTTATTTTTTTCTCATATTGACTGTCTATAAATTCTGAATGTATGAGCAGGGACACGAGTTACCAACACACAAGTCTTGTTTGGTGACTCCTGAGCTTTATCACATTTTATGGGCAAATGCACATGAATATGAGCCATTTCTTATTTCGTTGACCAAGACAGCTTTGTTGAATCTGGTATCAGTGCACACATCTGGGAACCCTATCTCCTTCATGGAAAATTTGTGCATTTCATTGAGTGCCAGAGGAAAATGCTTCCTGAAACCCTCTCGGGTAGATGTGCGTGTGAGTGTTGATGGTGTGTTCTCAAGTCCCCACCTCCTTGATGGCTAAACACTCCCCTGTTTTCTAATCACCCTTCTTCATAGGGCCATCGAAATGCAAGCAACAGGGAATAGAATAGAAGGGACTGCCACTACTGTGGTTTTTTGGGGGGAAATTATTAAACTCCTCCTCAGTCTAGAAAGATTAATTCTTGTGCCAGCTCTCAAAGCTTGCTTACAGTCTTCAGGAGCCCATGTGTCCACTGCCCTGAAGCCCAAATGCTTAACCTAGGTATCCCAGGAAAGCTTATGGGAGGTGTTCTAGAAAGGAAGCTCCATGTAAGCATATACGAACAACCGCACAATTCCTAGACCTAGAACCACCAAAATTAGTGATGTCACGTTGTCCTTCTTACCAATGTAAAATTTTTTTCCAGGGCTGGGAACATAGCTCAGTTGGTAGAATGCCTGCATAGAAGTCCTGGGTTTGATCCCCAGCTGCACATAAACAGGACATGGTATGGCACACCTGTAACCTTAGTACTAGGGAGGTAGAGACAGGAGGATCAGAAGTTCAAGGCCATCCTTAGCTACGTGAGTCCGAGGCAACCTAGGCTACATGAATAAAAATAAAGTGAATGAAAAGAAAAAACAAAACAGAAGATAAAACAAAGCTTCAGACTGTTATTACTACTACTACTATTATTATTATTTTTATGTTTCAAGACAGAGTTTTTCTGTGTAGTCTTGGCTGTGGATTTCACTCTGTAGACCAGGCTGGCCTTGAACTCACAGAGATCTGCCTGCCTCTGTCTCCTAGTGCTGGGATTAAGGTATGCTCCACCATCACCCAGCAAAGCTTTCCAACCTTTCTGGAGCATCTAGAATGCAGAGTTGGTCTCCAGAATATCCACAGGATGGGAATTTCCACTCACTCACACAGCAGTGTAGCGTGGGTGTGGGGAAACAGGCATTCTTGTTATCGTCCTGGTTTTTCTGAGGCATGCAGTCTGTCTTTATTCTATAGTTCTGACCCAGTGGTTGCCTTTCTGAAGAGAGATGAGCCAGAAAAGGTTCATAAAGGGACAAATAAAGAAATTAAGTATTTGGTATCAGGATAAACTTTCCAAAATATAAAAGAGGTCAAGGGTTGTGTACAATCACAAATTATAAAGTCAGGGATAGGAATGAGGGAATAGAATTTTTGTAGGAAATTTTAACACATAAAAGCATAACTTACACCCTGTAAGGCCAGCCTGTTCTACAGAGCGAGTCTATGATCCACATGTAAGAGAAGTCATGCACATTTTATCTGCACACATTATTTTCTGTTGCGTTGGGCTAAGCAGCTTTCTCTTACAGTATTCAGCTGTCTTTGGGATGGACTGTGGTAGTGTGTGCTTGTTATCCCAGCCCTCAGAAGACTAAGACAGGAAGATTGCAAGTTTCAGGCCAGCCTGGTAGCAACATCCTGTCTCAAAAAAAAGAAAAAAAATTAAAAACAAAACTATTTTTGACCTACAAAAACAAGGATTTATTGTGTTCAGTCTCATAACATACTAGCCACGTCAGTGTAGACGAACTAATTTTTGTAAAGGCTGTTTTTGTCTTTCTAGTGCCTGTTATTACTAAATGTTTCCCCATGACGGAGAGAAGCCAAGTGCTAAAACGAAAAAGCTTGGGTTTGGAGGCAAAACAAGGATTTTGTTTCCATTCCCAATGGCATATCCCTTTGAAACTTTCTGACTTGGACCTGGAAGATGTTCCCTGGGCTCCCACATCAGCCAGAAACACAAAGATGAATAAGTCCCGAGGCCTGCCGCAAGGAGTCTGCAGGCAGCAGCAGATCAGAGACAGGAGAGACTGGGCTCCCTTGGGAGTTTTCCAGATCCTAACCAGTGGGGCAGATAGCATCCGGGAAATGTCACCAGGACAGCAAGCCATCCGCCAAGAGAAACCATAGGGGTGACCCATGTGGCTTCTTCTTTCTGTTGGCCAATGGGTCTGGGAAAGAGACAGCTGCAGGGTTCACTGAGAGGAGGAAGTTTGGAGGAAGAGAGCACAAATGAACTCCTATCAAGAAGTTAGACCTCATGGGCTAAGGTACACGAAGGTAGAAACGAACGGGGCTTGCTGATGTGCGTTCTGCGGCGTGTGTGTGTGTGTGTGTGTGTGTGTGTGTGTGTGTGAGCGCACGCATGCACGCACGCACACATGTTTTTCTTTAGATAAGGGCCACTCTAGTTTACTTCCTGATTTCCCATCTAGGCATGGAAGGAGTGATACCAAATAATGACTCAGTCAAGGAAACTCAGGCCTTCTCAATGAGGAAGCATGGTATGGTCAAAGAAACCTCTACCAAAAGCAGAGGGTAGGGGTAGGGGCTGCGTATGAGATTTGAATGTCTCTTACTGCTAAGGATTTGCTTTAATCACAAGAACTCCAGTATTTTATGTCCAGACCCCTGTCCTGTGAGTCTGGATGTCACAGGTTTTTGGTCTTGGCTCCACCCCGCTAGCTTGGCCATGATGGCGTCTGTGGGAGCAGCTCTCTAACCCTCCTTGTCCTCTGCTGGAGAAACTGAAGGTGTTAACGATAGCAAGCAACCTCTTTAGGTGTAGGATGGAGTGCTGGCCCTCTATAGAAGAGTGCCTCTCAGCCTTCCAAACGCTGTGACCCTTTAATGCAGTCCCTCATGTTGTGGCGACCCTAGCCTTAAGATTATTTTGTTGCTACTTCATAACTGGAATTTTGCTACTGTTATGAATCATAGTTTAAATATCTGTGTTTCCTGATGATCTTAGGTGACCCCCCCCCAAGATTGTGACCCACAGGTTGAGAACTGCTGCTGTAGAAGGTTTACTGAGAACGGAGGTGGAAATCAGAGGAAGAGTTCATGTTTAGCTTATGTGAGACAGACCCTGGGTTCAGTCCCCAGTGTAAAACGGAGACTGCTTTTTTGTTTCCCAGTCGCCCTGACCCAAAAAAAATCACACTGAAACTGTATTAATTACAACACAGTTCGGCCAGTGACTCAGGCGTATTTCCAGCTAGCTCTTACATCTTGAATTAACCCATTTCTATTAATCTGTGTATTGCCATGAGGCTGTGGCTTACCGGGCAAGGTTCCGGCATCTGTCTCCTTCGGCTGCTACATGGCACCTCCTTGACTCTGCCTATTGTTTCTATATATCTCAGTTCGGTTTCTCACCTGGCTTTATTCTGTGCTGCCCTAGGCCAAAACAGTTTTATTCATCAACCAATAAAGCAACACATATACAGAAGGATATCCCACATCACCCCAACACTAAAATAGTTAACTAAATATTTTTTAAAATTATTGAGAGTTTCACCTGGTATTGGTAATTTGTATTTTATACTAACCATGGGAAGACAGGCCATTGGCATTTTGTTTATAAATCCCAAGCCTTGGGCACTAGGCATAGTGACTATTATTTGATTGTTTTGTTTTTGAGAAAGGTTATCTGTAGCCTAACTTGCCCTGGACTCACTATGTAGCTGAGGGTGACCTTGATCTTGAATTTCGGGGGCCCTCTGCCTCCACCTGCTGAGTACTGGAATTGCAGGCAAGTACGCGCGCGCGCGCAGTGCTGAGAATTGAATCCCAGGTGTCCCTCATGCTATGCAAGCATTCTACCAACTGAGCCGTATCGCCACTCTTTCCTTTAAAAAGTAAAAATAAAACCAATCACTTGCCATACTGCATACTCTGGGGTTCCCTCAGCATCTACTGAGGGCTGAACAGCGTTAGCCTCACACATTTTCACGATACGCCACATCCTGCCATCAGGATGACTCCATTTATCATGTTTTAAAACTCTGGGGAGGAGGTGCCTGGTTATCTATTCAGGCCCCGCCTCTCAGAGATTTTCTGTGCTGGAGTTGATCATTTTGTTCTGGATCCTGTGGGAAACTGTCCCGCCTGCTCCTTGAGCCAGTGAGTCACTTCCTCCCTGCCAACCTCTGAAGTTTCCTTCCTCGCCCAGGCCAGCTCAGAAGCTTTAGACTGCAAGCAGGAAGGTACTCCTGGCAGCCGGCACCCAGTCTTTGAATGTTGCGAGGTAAATCCTCCAGGCAGTAGGGTTTGCGCATGTGCGCCAACAGGGGCCCAGTGCTGAATTCTAGGTTCGCCGTTTCTTCCTTTCCATTTTAAACGACTCTAGGAAAGAAAGGCCCGTAAAAGGTGCTGCGGCTGCAGGTTTCACTTGTGACTCATGGAAATTTCTAAAATGATAAATATTGGCTCAGCAGCAGCCTGACCTAAGAAACACTCCGCTAAACCAGATGCCATGGTTACAATGCTCCTCTTTGAGCACATTCAACAAATAAACTGTGGTCGGCTTCCTGGCTGTCAGGGAAGAGTCAGAACGCCAGGCCTGACTTCTCAGCCTTCCTGGCAGGCCAGCGTTCTGTTGGATATTCCTGCGACCAGAAACTTCCCTCTGGGTTGGTTGTAGTGTCTTTTCTGGCCAGGAAAATATTCCAAATAGTTTGGATTCTATCCTTAGTTCAGATTCTTTTTGCCTGATATAATGAAAATATTTTACCAATCATAAAAATTAACGAGAGTGAAAATAAAAAATATGTTCCCTTCAGGAAAAGGAAAAAAAGGGAAAAAGGAAAAAAGTATTTCCTTGTGTGAAAACCTCTGTGTGAAGGAAACTTGGCCACAGAGAAGCTCAGGATCTGGAATAGCAATGGATCCAGACACCAGCCCGGCTCCTCCTAAGCCGAGTGCTTACTGGTAATGAAGGAAGCCTTGCTTTATATCCCATCAGCTGACTGTGTTTTCTAAAGAAAGTAAACAGGAATCTTAGACCCAGTGAAAAGCTGATGAAACAACCAGGAAATTTGTGGCAAATGGCTTGAACCTGCTTTTCAGGGGATGTGTCCTGTGTGATACATTTAT